>NW_026734332.1:375585-731170 GCF_949786415.1 Peromyscus eremicus | reverse complement strand
CCAAATTATAAGGTTTTATTCATGTATGCATGTAAACTGTTTGTAACATAATGTGTTATATATATATATATATATATATATATATATATATATATATATATATATATATATGTGTGTGTGTGTGTGTGTGTGTGTGTGTGTGTGTGTGTGTGTGTGTATACACACATATATTCCAACATCACAATTTCAGAGGAAATATTAACTAAAGCAGTTACTTTTTAAATTATATTCCACTTTAGTAGAATTTCAGGAGAAACTAACAATATCACTCATCATGTCTGTTCTAATGCACATGCAGTTTCAAGTGAAATGCCTAAATATTAGAGGTTTGGCATCTGTCTGCTGTGAGTATAAAAACAACCTAACATACCTTGTTTGATATGTCTATGTATTTTTAATAGAGAAGACATACATTAAAATTGTAAGAAGGTGTAGATATGGTGATGTGGGGCTGTAATTCCAATTTGTCAGATGGAGGTATGAGGATCAGTGTTCTACCTACCGAGACTGAGTTCTTCTTACAGAACATTGAACATTGATGTTAAATAATAACCAAGAAATGATCTAAGATACGATGATTAACCATCTTCCTTAACTGACTTATTTTAATACAATGTCAAGAAAATTATATCTGAATACATTTAGCTTACCTGATATAAAAGGTGATGCACATTTCCTGGTATTTATTATAATAGAGAATATGACGAACATATATTCTTAGAGGCCCATTCTCTCCTACTAGCTTTAATTCATCAGCTGCTAAGTAGAGGGTACGAAATTCCCCTGAAAACTGACCAGGAATACTCAATTTTAAAATTATGTCAAGTATTGTTTTTTCTTCTCAATGCCAATCAGAATATTTTTAGCAGATCTTATTATATGATATAATTACCAGGGGTAGCTTTGTAAGCATTTTAAAATGATAATATTTCCAATTCCTAAATGTTAAATCCTCAAATATATAACAATGTTGAGATTCTAGGCATAAACAATATTATGTATAGTGTGAAGAAATTCATGTTACAAATAGTATTGAGGATCTATGCTGCTTAGCAAAAAAGACAAAAATGAAGTCCTTTGTACCTCACCATAACAGATTCTTCTTTAAGTAGTGAAAGAATGAAAGAATGCCTTATACTACTCTGAATCTTCTATGTGCAGTTAAAAATGTTCTGAATAGAGCACCAAAATAATTGAAGAATGCTGAATGACTGAAAATGGGGTCTCCCAAACAAAAATATCTTTTACACTGAAGAAAACTCTCAGTACAGTTGAAAGACACACTGATTTTGTCAGAAATCATTTTTCTATAACACTAATCTAACACATTAGGTTCTTTTATTACAAAAAACTAAAAAGTTTGTGCATTAAAAAAGATGAAAAATGCGATTAAATAATGCCTCAATTTGGGGGGACCAGAGAGAGGAAAATTTGAAGCAAATATTATCATATTGAAATATATAAATGTATTATGAAATATACAATGAAATGTAAATGAAATATAAAAATGAAGTAAACATTAAAATGTGCTATGAAATATAACAGAAGATCCTCCAGAGAAGAGAGCTTAATATCCATAACCAGAGAAATGAAGATTAAAATTTTAAGATGTTGTATTATTCTAGTATGAATGCCTTCTTTCATGAATAAAACTGATGCAAAATCCTAGGATGCCGAGTCCAAAGGATGCTTATTTACCACACCTAAGAATATATCAAAAGACTTTGTGCCTTGGTAAATGATATATTATATTCATGTTTAGTATTACTCATTTCATAGTAGCTAAAATTTAAAATCAACTTCATGCTCATCAAAAACAGAATGTATAATTAAAGTAGCATGAGGATTCAAAAGAGAACTATGTGATTAATAAAATCATACAATTTGCATGTAAATGCTTGAAATGTGGAAAATTATACTGCATGAAGTTACCTAGAGCCAGAAAGAAAGCACACATTTTCTTTATCATGTATAGCCACTACGTTCACATTAATTTTTTAATGTTTTACCTAGAATATATTTAGAACCCAGGGATCTTGGAACTGGATGTGAGGGGAAAGGTACATTCAGGAAGTTATATAGTAAAATACAAATGAGTATGTAGTAGAAAGCAAATACAACAGGGACATAAAATTTTGTGCATGTTTTGATATGAAGTTGGAAATGAAAAATGAGGACAGAAAGGTTAATGAAAAGGAGGTATATTTTAAGGAGATACATAGAGCATAACTTATTTCAATAAATTAAGTTCATGGTATGAACTTCTGATGGTTTGAATGAAGAATATCCCCACATGCTCATGAACACTTGGTCCTGTATCTCCAGTAAGACCTGTGGATGTAGGGGCAACCAGGAAACACTTTCCAAGTGGAGCCTTGGTAGAGGAAGTACATCAATGAGGTTGGGATCTGAGTGTTTATAGTCCTATTCCCTGCCTCCAGTTCATTGTCTCTGTCTGCTTCCTGTGTATGGTCTGGCATATCAACTTTCAGATTCCTATTCCAGCTACTTTCTCCCATGGCACACCACCAATATGGACACTTCTTCTATAATCCAATAAAAAGTAAACTTTCTACCTTAAGCACTTCTCATCATAGCATTTCACCATGAGAACAGAAAAGTAAGTAATAAAGAAGTAGTGGATGTTAAAATTTCAAATACGAAGAAGATCAGAGTGCATGCACATAAGTGAGGGGGTCTGATCTAATAAAAATAAAAAGCAGCCAGTTGGTGGTGGCACACACCTTTAATCCCAGCACTCAGGAGGCAGAGTCAGGCGGATCTCTGTGAGTTCGAGGTCGGCCTGGGTACCAAGTGAGTTCCAGGAAAGGAACAAATCTACACAGAGAAACCCTGTCTCGAAAAACCAAAAATAAATAAATAAATAAAATAAATAAAAAGCAAGAAATCTCATGAAAACCTCACAAAGAAGTCTTATGAAAACACAGTTATTTGTAAGAAATTTTCATATATAAATAAAAGTGATTTTCAGAAGATCTACACTACATAGGTAAGCACAGATCAGCTTCCATAAGATAGTGAGTATTAAATGAAAACCTTGGGGCCACACATAAGTTAGTTCACTGTATTTGGTCAGAGAATTCATAGTGGACCTGGTATAATGAATGTTTTTTCCCTTAAATGCTGGTTAGTGAGTGTAACTGGATAATAAGTCTATTTATGAAGAAACCAGAAATTTTGAAGGGGACATAGAGAAATCAATCTTGAAATGAAATGGGGGTGTGTGTGATTCTATATCATGGCTAGTTTTCATAATTGTTTAGAAAACTGCAAGAAAATGACAGGAAAGAAAAAAGTACATCAATGGCCTTATTCAATCTTGAGGTGAATCTTCTGGTTCATAAGAGTTAATTAATTCATGTCTCTAATTGTGAATTTGGTCAGAACCCACACTGATGGAAGTCATGGGCTGTAGAGAACCACTGGCACTTTTCTAAATTGCCTTGTTTTAAACTGCCTTGTAAATACTGATATTTACATCCAGAGTTTACTGCTGATCCCTATAGTTATCAGAGAAACCTATTTTTTGTTTCAAAATGAGTAGTGGTAAATGCAGAGGATCCTCGCTGAACAATATGCTAAGAATAAGCCATTGTGCTACATTATAGAAACATTTCACAACACAATTATCAGGAAACATCTAGGAAGACATTATGTGAAGAATGTAATTGTCAGAGAATAGAGAGTGAGTAATTTGAAATGATTTTCTGGGACATGACTTCAGTGATGCATGTGTAAATGCACAGAAACCCCAGTTACCTTCAAAACACTTTCACATGATTAAGACAATTTATAATTCCAGATTACAAATAGCAAAAAAAATGGAACACCAATCACTAGCTGAAGAGATATTTATAAAAGATGGCTGCAGCTGTAGTGGGACTTCATGTCTTTCTCAGGTTGGCATTTGTAGTTTTCCCACATTGTAGGATATTACAGAGATAATAGAATTCATTGTATTAATTGAAAGTAAAATGAAGAAGTTGATATCTTTAGAGATGAGAACCATTGGATTTGGATGGAAGAAGTGGAGGATACACCTACAAATTTCACATAATGAACACACATATTGATTGTAAGTTAAATTAAAAGTTCAAAGATTTATACCATCTGAAGAAAAAAATGGAATAGCCTAGTCTTGGTTCTCTTTTCTTTCTCTTGGCTTCTCATGCCCTACTTTGAGAAGATAATTTTTTCTTCATCTTACTTTATTTTATCTTATTTTGTTATATTTATTTGTTCTCTGTTAGAAGCCTGTTCTTTTGTAGTGAGAGCCAGAGAGGAGTTCATCCTGAGAGGAGGGGTGAGGGGGAAGAACTGAGTAGTAGAAGGAGAGGAAATCATAATCATGATTATTTAACAAGAAAACTCTATTTTCAATGAATTAAAAAGAGCATTTCTGTAGATATGCTTTATTGTTTAAAGATAGAGTGTTAAATTTTTAAAAAATTAAAATAATTCTTTCTGATAATGTGTAATTGCACACATTCACATTTAAAGTTATTGTATATTTTCTTTTTTTTTTCGAGACAGGGTTTCTCTGTGTAGCTTTGCACCTCTCCTGGATCTCACTTGGTAGCCCAGGCTGGCCTCGTACTCACAGAGATCCGCCTGCCTCTGCCTCCCGAGTGCTGGGATTAAAGGTGTGTGCCACCACCACCTGGCTACTTATTGTATATTTTCATAAGAACATTTACAAAAACAAATTAAGAGTAGTCAGAAAACTTTGAATTCATAGATAAAAAATACTAACAAGAGACTTGAAGTATTGAAAACAATATATAAGGGGGAAAATGTTATAATTGCAGTTAAAATAAAATGAAAAAATACTTATCTTGATGACAGAAAATGCTCTTTGATTTCAAATATGTCACTACTAACTTTCTTAACAGGTGCTATTTTGGTAGTGGCACTGTTGAACTTGAAAAACATTCATATAATTCACCACAAACTTCATGGAACAAAAAGAAGGAATTAAACTTTTGATGAATGCATTATATGTACATCTCAATAGGTCACAATTTTTGGACATCCTGTTTTATTAACTACTATGTATGATATAGGTAATGATTCTCAAACAATTTATATTGTAATTCCTATTCCTATTAATAAAATTTTGCGTGGCATAATTTTGTGCACTGAATTATTTTCCTTTTCTAAGCTCAATATATATTTATCAAAATATTGTGTTCATGATGAAGGCCTTTGTGACGTATGAATAAAGATATAAGCATACATAAAAATTTGATCAGTATAAATATAGACATGGCATCATAAGCATCACCATTTCCTGATGTGTATTTGTAGCTGAAAAATTAAATTGCACAACCATGGTAAAAATGAATGACACAAAAGAACACAATCACCTTCCTTATTACCAGACTTTCCCCAGATATTAACTTTCATTAACAGCATTTTTACATACACAATATATTTCCTACACAGCATTTCTACAGCTACTCTCATAAAAAAAAACACTTCTTTTATAACACTTTTTCAAGCTTTTAATATTTGTGCTTATGTTTTCAGTGAATTCAACATAATGAATTGCTACACCTGCATTCTCCTACATTAATCTAACAAAATGGGTATTCCAACTGAGACTTCACTTTATGTGGGATGATAAATGGAATTTATATTGATTTGAGTTCTCTATACTTATTTACCAGTTCCAACTTTTAAAGAATAAAACAATATAATATCAATGATTCTTACACGTATAATAGTATGAATAACACAAGAAATACATTTGTATTTAAATATTAAAATCTCAAGAATAGTTAAAATCAGAAGACTAAAACATTTTCCTCTGGTAAAATGGAATTTCTGAGATATAACAACTACAGATATGGACTGATTGATAAGTATGTGTTGTACTGTTAATTCAAATACTGTAAGCAGCATTAAATCAGGAAATTTACAATTTAACAAATATAAACAAATACAACAAATATTTTCCAAAATTTTATATATTAATGTGAGAAAATAGATTGTTCAGAATAGGCAATTTAATAACAGTAGAGGACATTGAGTTTCTTTGTCAAAATTGATGTGAACAAGCCAGTTATGTTGGCAGGTAAGCACAATTTCAGCACAAAGAAAGGGGGTTTGTACAGAGAGTTTCATTGACATGAATTTAAAGAAATTGAAGATATGCACCTAAAAGGGGTAGACCATGCCATGTCTTGACAAGAAAATACACTGAGAAATAGCATTTGGGGTTGATTTCTCTTTACGGATGCATTATTAATCCCCACATGAAAACCCAGGCACAAATTCATAGCAATATCTGTGAACAAAATTTGTGTGCTCATGCTAAACAAAATGTTTATCAGATTGGCTCACATGACAGAGCTTTACGTGTGAACACACGATAGAACCATACATACCTCAACCTCTTTTACTTCAGAAGGAGACACCTCTTCAGTGCCAACAAAGGTAAAGACAGCTGTTAACATCAGAAACTTCATTTTGCTGCTTCTTGTTTTCCACCTTCTTGAGAAATTTTTTAGTTGTTAAGTTGTAGGACAGGATGTAAATTAAAACATATTTCATGTATTTCCATAACTGGATCAAATGCGATACTAAGTGTGATTCACTCTGGAAGCTTTATTGCTTTTTCTCAATGCGTCCTGTGTGGCAGACAGTTCAGGACTTAGATTGGCATTGTTCTATTTTGCCACTGATGTTTTCATTGACAGAAAGTTACCATGGTGTGGATTGTTGGCACATTGCATAAGCAAACACATTACATAATTTTGAAGAACAGTAGTGAGATTGTTCTCTTAGGTCCCCTGCTAGGTAATGGAAAATTATGTCCAACTTTAATCTTTTAAATTGAGAATTTTTGTTCTTTGGGTCATCGGAAATTCATAAGCCCTAAACAATAATGCATGGTGGTTACTTGGCTAAATGGACCTAACACCAAACTGAATAGCACATGGGGGTTATTTAAAAAATGATTTTGAAGATTGTCTAGAGAAGCAAATATTAACAATTTTAGTAAGTAATGTCTGTTACAGCATACACATGACGATGGCAGATTTACACATGGCCTTTAAGAATACCAAAGAAGCATATTTTGGGGGATTTTTTCTCTAATTGACTAGACATACACCACTGTTCTGATCATCTCTTATATGAACATTTTGGTAATAAAATTATGATACTGTTGAATGTGAGAGAATATAAATTTTTAATTTGTGCAATTCAAATTTACAATAGTGGTATTTAGTTTTGTTTTCTTACAAATTTAAGATGAATTCCTACTACATTTCTGGCAAGAGATTGTGTAAGCTTGTGAATTCATATTCAATATCTTTCCTAAACACAGTCTTATTAAGTGTGTGCTTGCTGAAAATAAGCTAATTGCTACTCTCCTTATATTTTTAAGAGGTATTTTTACTAAACTTAATGAGTTCCCACTAGTTTGGTTTGGTCATCTCTGTACATTTCTCCATCATGGTCTTGATGTTCTTGCTCATAGAATCCCTCTTCTCTCTCCTAGACTGGACTCGTGGAGCTTGGCCTGGTGCTTGGCTGTGTATTTCTGCATCTGCTTCCATCAGTTACTTGATGAAGGCTCTATGATGACAGTTAGGGTATTAACCAATCTGATTAATGGGGTAAGCCAGTTCAGGCACCCTCTATGCTATTGCTAGTAGTCTAAGGTGGGGTCATACTTGTGGATTCCAGGGAACTTCTCTAGCACCCAGTTTCTCCCTTTTCCCATGATGTCTCCCTCTGTCAAGATATCTCTTTCATGCTCTCCCACTCCATCCCTGTTCCAGCTTGACCATCCCATTCCCTTGTGTTCTTATCTCTAATCCCCTACCCTCCATTGACCCCCATCATTCCTAGTTTACTTTTGGAGATCTCATCTATTTCCCCCTCACAGGGCAGTTTATATGTACCTCTTAGACTCCTCCTTGTTAGCTAGCATTTCTGGAGCTGTATGATGTTGCAGTGCCCATATGCTATGTCCACACAAATAATTCCAAAATGAGGTCCTTCTTGGTGTCCTGTGCTTTGTCTTTGGAGAATTTTATCAGTGTAATTAGAATATACTATGTGAGGTGAATCCATTCAGAATAAAAATAATGTTAAAAATTATTAAAAATGAAATGATATTGGATAGTATGATGTTTGCAATAATTTTTACCTTCTTGTATTCTTTACTATTGCTGTGGTAAATTTTTCTTTCCCTTTCAAAGGTATGGTCTGTCAGTGTACCACTTTTGATGACTAATGAGGGAAACAAATTCAACTCCATGGTGAATTTAGAAAAATAACAAAGCTAAATATATATTGTAATGAAACTCTCAACTGTATGAAGCAGTGGACAATCCAGAGAGAGAAATCTAAATAAAAACTGTAGATGCATAGCTCCAACTCTGTAATAGAGAAAAATCTGTAGCATTTAATACTCCCTTTGTCTGTTCTTGTTCATACTTGATTAAATCTTTCCATATGGGTTTGAATGTGGTCATTCACAGTTATAAAGACTGTCTTGTAAAACAGATTCTTCAAGAAATAAAGCACTCATGAGGTTACCACAGGAAAAAAATCTAGAAAAGGCAGCATGTCTATCACTCAAAAGTAAAATTGGCAAAATTAGTTTTAAGGTGGTGTTCATGTGTTCTAGTGTATATACACTTTACAGAAAACTAATTCAGTGCTATTAAAACACTGGAAGACCTTAAAACCAGGGCAATTTTCCAAAGAAGTTTTTTTTTAAAGAGTGAGAAGTAGAAAGTGAAATGAATTTTTTTCTAAAAGGTGCATACATTAATCTATATATTGTGAGCTATATATGGTTCTCCCTAGATTCATGGTTTGTCTGATATAGGAAGAATTTTTTTAATTGGAGTGAAAGGAAAATCTATAAATTATTTCATATATTAGTATGTTGTTATATATATCCTGTTAGTATCCACTGCGATCATGTACAATGTGGAATGTGAATACCTTTCCTGTATCTGTAGATATTTTCCTCATGTACTGATATATAGCTAGTTTTTAGAGCTTTTATGGATTGTTAAAAAGAATGTGTATTCTATAGTGTTTGGGTGGAATGTTCTATACATATCTGTAGGTCCCTTAGATTTGCGGTATCTATTGAAACCACAGTTTTTCTCTGTGTATGCATATTTTATGGTAGAAATACTTGCCTGTTGGTGAGTGAGGGATATTGAAGTTGCTTATTCATGTTGTATTTGGCTCATTCTGTGGGTTTAGATATATAATGTTTCTTTTATTACACAAAATCAAGCTGCCATCCTCCAAAATCTAAAACCTGAATGTAAAAATTATTCTAAATTCTACAAATATTAAATAATATGTAATAGTGTGCAGGTAACTGTAAACAGAGAGACAAGCTACAATCTCATTGTTTTGCAGTATGCGGTTTGGTAGGTTAAAATTCATGGCTCCTTCATTGCCTATATATCTTGCCCAAAGTCACAAGTTGTTCATGATTAATTTAACTTAGTGTACAATGTTCTAATTATGTGTCACCTAATTATTTTCTATCAAATACAAACACATCACAAATGAAACCAAACATGTATCATGTTGGCTAGAAGATTTAACATGACCAACATAGTTCTTCCCGATCACATTTAACAACCATCTGTTTCTCCTTCAGACCGTTCTTTGTGTGCTTAGCGTTATCTGAATCATTCTAAAAATAACACTTCGTAGAGCCAGAGCAAAATGTTTTACTTTGAAATGTACAAAAATATGCTTCTCCACCAGTAAGGGTCCCCCTTAACTGCAGTTAATGGGGAAGAAAAGCAACATTAACATGGGCAGTAAACCAATTAGAACTTCAAAGATGGTAGTTGGCTTGTTGCAAATCCAAATCCAAATTACCACAGGCTGTTTTAGGTTCAAAATGGCCATTTATTGCCCTCATTCTTGTGTGACCCAATACCTTGGTGATTATTAAGTTAATCCTTTTGTAAAGTGTGAACAGAGTCCCACCATCCATCAGCCTAACATCATCATGATATAGCATCTCAGGCCTATTACAGAGAGGTCTCTGCTTTACTGTAAACTGCCTACCAGGTTTTTAGATCAACACATATGAAATCGGTCTTCATTCATTACTTTCTTTGTGTTGTTACTATAAGTCTCTATTAAATTAATATTACATTGGAACTTGATATTTTGGATAAGACTGTTACATGTATGAGACTCCATTAATCAAACAAAACTAAGCCAGATCATTCAATTTGTGGTGAAAGTTGTGTTTGTTCCCCACTTAGTGTTTAATATTCTCTGACCCCCGAGGGAAAGAGAGCTTGGGGGAGTGGGAGATCCCAGCTGGATCAACAACAGAGAGGGAGAACAAGGAATAGGAGACCATGATAAATGAAAACCACATGAGAATAGGAAGAAGCAAAGTGCTAGAGAGGCCCACAGAAATCCACAAAGATACCCCCACAGCAGACTGCTGGCAATGGTCGAGAGACAGCCTGAACAGACCTACTCTGGTAGTGGGATAGCCAAACACCCTAATTGTCGTGCTAGAAACCTCATCCAATGACTGAGGGAACTGGATGCAGAGATGCATGGCTAGACCCTGGGTGGAGCTCTGGGAGTCCAATTAGTGAGAAAGAGGAGGGTTTATATGAGCAAGAATTGTTGAGACCAAGGTTGGATAAAGCACAGGGACAAATAGCCAAATGAATGGAAACACATGAACTATGAACCAATGGCTGAGGGGTCCCCAACTGGATCAGGCCCTCTGAATGGGTGAGACAGTTGATTGGCTTAATTTGTTTGGGAGGCATCCAGGCAGTGGGACTAGGTCCTGTGCTCAGTGTATGAGTTGGCTGTTTGAAACCTGGGGCTTATGCAGGGTTGCTTGGCTTGGCCTGGGAGGAGGGGACTAGACCTGCCTGGATTGAGTCTACCAGGTTGATCTCAGTCTTCGGGGGAGGCTTTGCCCTGGAGGAGGTGGGAATGGGGGATAGGCTGAGGGGCAGAGGAGGGGGGCGGGAGGGGGGAGAAGAAGGGAATCCATGGCTGATATATAAAACTGAATTGTATTGCAAAATAAAAAAAAATATTCTCTGACCCCTGTGTCTTCCATCTTTACTTTTACTTCTCTGTGTTCTACCCCTTCTACACTTCTCTTGGAACGTTCCCATCCAAAGTCTGAAATTTTTGACAAGGCATATAGTAGCAATCATGAATTGGCTTTTGTAGAGAGGGCCTCAAATCCAATGAGAGAACCATTCTTTGCACATGGAGGTGACATGTATGTCACATAACTTTCACAGTTGGATTCTTCCTTGTTCAGCATGCTAGCATTGATGATTTCAGGGTTCACTGCTAGTTCTGCTCGCTAATAAATATTCTCCCCATCAGTTTGTGTAGTTCCATGTAAGACTGTAAACACTAGCTGACATAGAATAAGCTACTGGATCAATTCTAACTTTATTTTTATATGTCTTGAAACATTGGTGTTAGGTTTAAACAGTGTGATCTTACCATCTACATCTGATGTGGAAACAAGTGGCATGGCTAAAATCTTTACAGCTTTGGAAGACTCTAGGCCCTCCCTAATTACCAACAACCATGTAGTTACCCTATAGCTGACACTGGGAATCTTATACAATGTGTGAATAATTGCCTCTGTAACTGGCATTACCAAACTGTGCAGACTAATATCACAATTTTATTGATCAATTGGAATGTAAATTAGTAGGTTTCAATGCTTTTTTTCCATATCCCTTTCTGTTGTATTTGAATAATTAAATTCTGCAAATAATAAATGTAGGACATGTGATCTTTTGTCAGAATGAGGTACCAGCCTAAATGTATCCCACAGCCATTGTACCCAGGGATTGTAAAGCAATTGAGAAATCTATGCCCAGAAAGAAACCAGGTGGACATAGGTGACATGTAATGCCAGGATCCTTGAGGAGATCCATCTGGCCTATCAGAGATTGGGAATAATGCTCATGGCTATGCAGCCTAGATATTTGGCTGAGAATCAAGCAGATTGTGGTAGGTCAGTTCATTGAAGTGTAAAATCTGTTCTTATAGTAAGAATACAGAGCAAGCCAGGGTCTCAAGAAACCCATTTGCCAGCATCGAGTGAAGTTAATGGACTGGCATTGTTAGATATGCTGAATGTACAGGTCACAGGAAGAACAGGATTCTATATGTGGGCAATACAAAAGGTGCAGACAGTGAACAGGTAAGGATCTGGAAGCTCAATCATTAAGAGAGTCGGGCTTATTGTTGGATAGTGTACACATTTCCCAAGTAAAAATGGCAGTTCTTCAAAAGTCCAGACATAACTTTGTGCTCTAGATTATCTGGGCTGGAGAAACTATGTAAGTGTGGGAATTGTGTATGTTTGTGCATGGGGGGGGCTGGAAGAGTTATTCATACACCTACTTCCTTCACTGATTTATCTCTTGCCCATGGAATCCAGTTCC
Source organism: Peromyscus eremicus (assembly GCF_949786415.1). Lineage (NCBI taxonomy): Eukaryota > Metazoa > Chordata > Mammalia > Rodentia > Cricetidae > Peromyscus > Peromyscus eremicus. The sequence goes on along the minus strand of NW_026734332.1, from coordinate 718,694 downwards.
CTTCAGGGAAACAGAAGGAAGAGGACTTGTGTTCATCTGTGTGAGAAGGGTTTGAGTAATAAAAAAGATGTAAGAGTTTTGTTGGTTTCTAGTCTTGAGATATGAGAACTAGAATATGTCAGAAATATCCAAATGCCCATAAGTCTCCTCAAATGGCACTGTAATGCCTTCCTGTGGGGTGTTTACCCACCAACCCCACAGCTCTCCAGAGTTTTCTTGAGTGTGAGCAGCAGGAAATATTAGATAGAAAGATTTATTGTGGAGAATATTGTGGAGATAAACAGATAGAAAATAAAGGATAGCCTCGAGAGGGCCTGGAACCTTTTCCAATGGGCCTGACTGTCTCTGTCCCAGGGTTTTTATAGAGACACCAAGGGGTGAAGCAGAAGACCTCCTCTTCCAGCACAGCCAAGTGCAGACCATCTCAGACATCTTCACTCAGGCCCGTGGTCCTAATCATCCTCTATGCGGACATGCTGGGTAAAGCCACAAGAAACCTGAAAATGGGCTCCCACAGGTCCCCCTTTCTTAACATATAAAAAATAACTACTAATGGCTTACAGCAATGTCCATAGCTGTTAAACCTCCCAATATGAGAGGAGAGGATGATAAAGATGGCATTTCTCTTTTGAATTAGGTCCAAGGTGACTACAGCAGTCTTAGCTGCCTCAAGCCCTTTCTAAACCAAAAACTCTTAAGGCGACTACAAACTTAAAGAATCCCTTAGCTTTATTATTACCATTAACAGGTTAACATAAATATTGCTATACATAGTCACAATTCTCCCAATCTTACAACACAAAGCAAACTCTTAACAGAACCATTTGAATTAACATATATGGTGCTATATATAGTTAACAATATTCTCTGTCTTACAACTTTAACTCTTAACAGAACATAGGAAAAACTTTGATGTATTCACATCAAACTTAAATGTTTCCTTAACTCCACAAAACCAGGGTGCATTAATATCAATAGGTTAAACATAGTTTCTGCAAACATAATTCAACCTCATAACTCCTCCTTTTTTATAATTTTTTAAACAAAGTCCAAGGCTAGTTAGAAAAAAACCAAACTTTTCTGTTTAAACAGGTCCATTTGTAACACAAAACCAGTTCCTAGGTCATTACTATAAGTAAACTCAAAATTGTCCCATTGCAATGAAATCTATTGTTCAGTTCATTAAGTCCTAGAATTCAAATGATAAATTCTGGTACTAGCCTTCCAAATATGAAGAAATCTATTACCAAAAACTTTCTGTAGTTTTATCTCATTTTAAGTTCAAAAAGTTCAAACAAGAAATAAATTCTGTTATCAGGCTTTCACTTCCGAATATGAAGAGATGTTTTACAACCAAAACTTTTTGCAGTTAATGATTTCAGTTCAAACAAGCATCACTGCAACTTTTGTTCTCACAGACAGAGACCTTTATAGGTACAGTAGTATTCTAAACTGCACTGTTTTTTGATGTTAGCTCAGGTTTTTCTGTGTTGCGTTGATTTTCCACAGATCTCAGCTGCAGATGCCTTGTTGTGCTGGTTCTGGCGTCCGCCATTCTTTGCTTCTTAGTGGCTTCTGGAGCTTTGGAAACCATTCAGACTGCCTACATTGCAGTCTGCTGGGACACTAACTTCTGTATCTCAGGTTCTTTCATCATATACATTAAGCATAGATTCACACTTAACATTTACACTTTTTCACAAACTCACTTGTAACATGTGCTTAAGCATAAACTCACACTCAGCATTTACACATTTTTACAAACTCACATATAACATATTAACATCTATTTATACTCTTTAAGGAAACTATAGAACTACTTTAGCAAATATATTTCTTATTACTTCTTATCTTCTTATTTTTTATTTAAACTTACATTTACAACTAACATCTTTACTTCTTACAAGCTTATGACTACATGTCTTAGGACTACCTTAGATACTTATTGCAAGCTTATATTCTTAAAGGAACTCTATAGACCTATTTTACAAACTTATATAGGGCTACCATTGGCATATATTTAACTTAGCAAACACCTAAAGATTTCTTAACACAGAGATCTAATAAGACAGAATTTCTACAAACTCACGTATCTTATTTTCATCTTTTTCTACTTCTTACTCTTAATTATTATCACTATCTCTATTAGAAAGATTCTCTTAACTAGACATGAAGTACGTACATCATTTCTAAAGTATAGAGTTTATTGTCAGCTTTGCTATAACAACACTGGGATTTAGTGAATGTTGTCATCAGAGCTGTGATACTTGTTGCTAGGGGACTATAACATTCTCTGGACGAAGCCACACCCCAAAGTTGCTAAGTTCTCTCAGCCTTTTGTGAACCAGCAGAGATGCACTGTCAGTGGCAAATGGTAATTAACTAGAGGCTGTTCCTTCACCCAAATTCATAATAGCTCCCCTAAGTGCTTCAATTCAGACCAACATTTCTATTACAGCAGTACTTTTGGTTTGTTCTACCGAAAAACTTCACTTCAGGCTGAGGGTGAAATTACCATATTTAGCTGCTGTAAAGCTCTTCGCCAAATACTGTACAGCTATTAGGTGATATAAAGTATTTTTTCTAAAGGTGCTAGTAAAGCCAAAAGCGGCACAGCCCCTAACTCTATTTCCTCACTGTTTGCATTAACCAGTGACAAAACCTCAGAAACACTAATCGAGCCACTTTCATTCTGGTTCCTTTATAGAAACATCATTGGAGCTGACCTTCCTTAGTTTCACGCTCCTTACCAGCTGCTCAGGTAACCACCAAGCTTCATTCTCCTCTTGCAAAAAAACACAAACATGTCCTTGACCCCATATTAACATAGGATCAGGACCCTTCCATAGTCCCGAGCAGGGATCTTTCCATTTCACTTGAGCAAAAGTCACTTGGGTGCCACTGTGCCAAAATCTATCTGCGGCAGACTGTTCATAGACATCCATGTTCAAAAAGTTCAGAACAAAAAGAGCATGATTTAATGCATTATGTGGAGATTGAGGGTAAATTTCTTCATTTTATTTTTTGAAGTTGTATTTTAAGACAACTTTGAGCCCCTTCTATAATACCTTGTCCCTGAGGATTATAAGGAATATCTGTTTTATGTACAATTTCCCATTGGGTACAAAATTATTGAAATGCCTTACTACTGTATCCAGAACCATTATGTTTTAATAATTTCTGGTAAACCCATATACAAAAAACACTTCAAGCAGTGCATAATTACATGTTTTGTAGCTTCTCCAGATTGTGCACTAGCCATTAAAAATCCTGATAAGTGTCAATAGTCAAATGTACATATCTTAATTTGCCAAATTCTGCAATATGTGTAACATCCATTTGCCATAGGATGATTAGGAAGAAGACCTTGAAGTTTACCCCTAAGTGAGAGATAGGAAAATATTTTGGACATACCCCACATCGTTTAACTATTTGACGAACTGCTTCTTTGGCAAGATTGAATTGCTTTCTTAAACTTTTGCTATTTTATGAAGAGCATGTGACTGTTGAGCCATTTCCACTTGGGATAATGCTACTATCTCTGTTAGCTTATCAGCTATTGCATTACCCTCTGCTAAAGGACCAGGAAGATTGGAGTGAGCTCTAATATTGCCCACAAAGCATGGCAGCTTTCTTTTGTGAATAGCGTCTTGAATTTACTGAAACATTTTGACTTGATTGCTGTTAGTTCCAATATTTGCACCAAAACTGTTAATATTCAAAGGAGTCAAGAACATAGATGTTCTTTCATGAAACGTATCCTTCATTAGCTTACTTTGAGAAAAAGCATTTTCAGGATTTAGTATTTTCATTTCATTAGCTTTAACTCCTGATGTTATTAGCAGCTGTGATATTTAGCATTGATTTTTTTATAAGGAACTTTCAGATAAAGCAACTCTTTTGTAAGACAGCTAGATTGTCTGAAGTTTGTTTCCCATCTATAAAGCAGTCATTTCTTTTTTGAATGTCTGTTTCCTTGTCTCCTTATTAGATTTGCAAAGGAATTACTCATTACAGGCTGTTCGTTCAAGGCAAAGAACTTTTTAAATTTCAACAGAAGTTTTTTTCATATCTAAGACAACGTTCAGTGTATAAACTGCTTTCCCTTGTTTTAAAGATTTTAAAGTGGCTTGTTTGCTCTTATAGGTAGCTTTTTGTCATCCAACTACCCTAAAATTTTTGCACAGCTATTAGGGTAAATAAGGCATTTTACCAATGGAGCCCCAAACTGCGAAACACCTAGTTCCATATCCTTTCAATTTTTCATTGGAACTGACACTTAAACTCTTAGACGATTTTCCTTCTTATTCTTTTAAAAGCTGTATTTTAAGTTTACCATGAATGTATTTTCGAGCTGACAAAAGTGTTTCAGGGCAATGTTGCCATCTTTAGCAGAAAAACTACCTTTCCCAGAATGCATTTCCCTTATATCAGTCCCTTACTGCAAGCTAGCTTTTGGACTTCATTTCCCATAGTTCTTTTCAGGTCAGAGTCAACTGGTTCTCTCTCTCTCTCTCTCTCTCTCTCTCTCTCTCTCTCTCTCTCTCTCTCTCTCTTTGTTTTGTTTTGTTTTGTTTTTCGAGACAGGGTTTCTCTGTGTAGCTTTGCGCCTTTCCTGGGACTCACTTGGTAGCCCTGGCTGGTCTCGAACTCACAGAGATCCGCCTGCCCCTGCCTCCGGAGTGCTAGAATTAAAGGTGTGGCCCACCACGCTCCCTGGTGGTCTAGTGGTTAGGATTCAACTGGTTTTCTTTTACCAGACTTGCTTACAAATTCTTGCCCGGGAGGTTTGAACAAAGTTTTTTGCTTTCACAAAGGGAGATTTGGACAAGCATTTTACATTTTCAGCTATGGCACATCAGGAGATTTCTATTTTCTCCTCAGCTGGCTTCAACAGGTGTCTCTCCTTCATTTGACACTGGCCCCAAATCAGAACTGCACCTGCCTCATTAGCGCGCATTGAGGTGGGCAATTTCTGATAGCAGCTTTCCTAGGGGCTTGTGCTTGCCTTAGCCAGTCAGTGAAAAAAAAAAATTACAACAGAGCTTTTCCATAGCTCCTTCAGAGATTTTTTTTCCTGCTGATTTTATTCTCATTTTGCTTGTTCCTGCCCGACCCGCCCCTCCCCAGATGCAGAGCTTCAGATATCTCACTCAGGCTGTTCTGTTCCTCTGCTAGCTGCCTTTGGAGGTAGGGGCTTTCTTCCCCCCAGTCTGCCTCAAATTCTTAGCAGCTTTCACAGGTCATGCATTTTCTGGGGAGGAATCTGTCCCTTCTGTTTCTTGAGAGTCTTTCTCCCAGACAATTCCCAGTTTGGTCTCAGTTTATCCGCTCTATCCCAGAAACAGTTTCCGACACTACAGTGGCAGCTTTCCCTGCTACTGAAGGTAGGGGCTTTTTGTCCGTTTCTGTTTTCGGGGTCTGTGTGGTTTGCGTACAGACTGAAAATCTAACAAGGGAGGTTTTTGCCATTTCTAAACTCCCCTTAGGACAGGTGTTTTGTCTCATCAGGCCTTCACCTGGTCCAGTCCCCCAGTGGGTTGCATTTGCTTGTCTGGGTGCTCAAGGACAGAGCTTATGCCTCATGGGGAGTCAGTTGAAACAAAGCTTTTCTCAAAGAGGTGCTTTCTCTGACAGAAAAGAAAGCTTTACTCCTGGATAGTTCTGTTCTGTCCTGGCTGGGCTCTTTCCCCAGACAGCATTCTGACTCAGCAGCACAACTGCTTCAGACACAGTTCAGCTTTACTGTTTTCTCAGAAAGGTCTTTTCTCTGATAGGAAAGCTTTTCTCAGATTTTTTTTTTTTTAGCTGTGGACACTGCGTAATCCCACCTATCAACCCGGGACTTGTAGAAAAGTGGACAACTGTGCTGGCTTTAGCTTTGGTTGTTCATTAGCAATCTTCCCCTGGGTCCTGAACCTTCCTTCCTCAGCTCTGCTCCAGAAGTTTGCAACTGCAGGAAACCTAGTATCCCCAAAATGCACTCCAACTCAGAGATGCTGGCCAGTCACCTCTGGGTTTTTGGTCAGAAGAGAGGATACAATGCTAACAGTTTGCACTGCTTCAGGGGAATCTTTGCATTAGGATGATTAGGAGCACCTTTTCATTCTGAAATGCTCACTCAGAAACAAAACCCTTGATGCCTCAGCTCAGCTGTAACTGAAAAACTTGGCTTTTTTGCTTTTCTCATTTAAAGTTTTCTGCCCTTTTGGGCTCTCTGTGTTGTACCCAGATTGGGACCCCAAAGACTTCACCACAGACCTTAAGTACAGAATGCAATATCATGGTTTATTTCTGTTTGTTTAGAAGCCGTGGGCAGGGAAGCTCGATCCAAAGCACTCACTCATAGTCATGAGGCCAGGAGGAACTTGCTTTTTCTTTGTGTGGCTAGCTTTTTAAAGGCAAAATCCACAAGCCCTTCAGGGGGGTTGGGGGAGTTTTGCATGGATGCAACTCGGATTGGTTTATTTTTATCTCTGTTCTCTTTTAATTGGGTGAGGGTATGTAACCTTTGAATTTACTGGTTGGTGGTTACAATTTATTACTTTGGGGGCAGTCCAGCACAAGTTCCAGGCTTTGTCCTTGAGCCACCATGGGGGCTGGCTGGCTAAGGGCGTACTGCACATAACTCTAAGTTGGTGAGGGGCTCCAGACAGTAAACATCTGGCTGAACTTTGAGCAGTCTTTTGTTCATGGCCCTCCCAGAAACTGCTTGCTCAAGTCTCAGGAAACTGAAATTGAGGCCTGATCTCTGAGAGAAGACTGAGCAGCCTGTTATGGCATCTGCTTGGTCCTTTCATCTGTAGCTCTTCACCCACACTGTCCCCAGCGTTTCCCTCAGGGTACTCTGACCCACTGTCTTTTACTAGCTTGAAGAGACAGCTTAGAAGAGGTTTTTAGAAACTTGTCCCTGCCTCCTGCCTTGCAGGGAGGATTTTTAAAGCTTTTGAAAGAGAACTTAGAGAGGTTTTGCCGTCTTAAGAAGTTTGTTGTTTTCCCTTACAGCTAATCACAGGTGGTCCCCATACTAATATCATCAGGTGATTCTTATTTGTCCTTCTGAGAAAGAGTTCTGAAAGGCTTTAATTTTTAAGTTTAAGAGAGTTTTTGAGAAAGATTAAAGCTTTTTAGAGATTTTTCCCCCAAATTTTCCAAGAAAAGCTTTTAGTTTAAGAGAAAGATTTTTTTCCCCAAGAGAGAAAGACCAACTTTTCCCAAAACTTCTGAACTTTAAACTTTGGCTTTTTACAACCCCATTTTTGCCTCAGGGAGAACACTTTCTCCTGCCACTTGGACTTTGCATTTCAGCTGTCCCCAGGACAAAAGCTTCCATAGGAAACTTTCTTCCCCATAAGCTCAGAGAAGAGCTTTTTTACTACTCATAAAGCTCAAAGAAAGATTTTTTCCCCAGTTTGCATTCAAAGCCCCCAAAGTTAGAAAATTGAAGAGTTTTTCTGTCTAGTTGCCTTACTTATTTTTTTCTACACAATCTTACACTTCTAAGTTTTTCCTAAACTATGTTACTACACTATACCTTATACTTATTTTTCACAGATAGAAATTGAGAAAGGAGTAGAAGATAGAATTTTGACAGAAGAGAATTTCGCTGCAGCATCGGACATCCTTCCAGTCTGCTCTCCTTTTCTCTCGAGGATAAAACCCCTGCCTTTCAATAATATATATATATATATATATACATATATACATATATATATTTTTTTTCATAACACCAGCATGCCTTTCCACTGGCAGAGCTGACTCTCACTTTTGCCAAAAACTCTGTAATAAAACTATTATTTTCTTTTATCTTTAGTCCCTATTACTTTGTCTTTAGTCCCAGTTAATTTGTTTTTAGTCCCCCCTTTTTTTAGTCCCCCTTTTTTTCTTTACTCCCTTTTTTTCTTTACTCCCTTTTTTCTTTTTTCTTTAGTCCCTGTTCATGGCACCATTCTGTGGGGTGTTTACCCAACTACCCCCACAGTTCCCCAGAGTTTTCTTGAGTGTGAGCAGCAGGAAATATTAGATAGAAGGATTTATTGTGGAGAATCTTGTGGAGATAAACAGGTAGAAAATAAAGGATAGCCTCGAGAGGGCCTGAAACCTTTTCCAACAGGCCCAACTGGCTCTGCCCCAGGGTTTTTATAGAGATGCCAAGGGGTGGAACAAAAGACCTCCTTCCCCAGCACAGCCAAGTGAAGACCATCTCAGACACCTACACTCAGGCCCGTGGTCCTAATCATCCTCTATGTGGACCTGCTGGATAAAGCCGTGAGGAACATGAGAACGGGCTCCCACAGCTTTCCTTTCCCTGTTGTGCAATGGACAGTCTTGTATGTGACTCAAACTGCTAATTTTAGAACTTTGTGGTGGTACAGATATGTAATACAAAATTTAGGGTGATTAGTTGGGGGATAATAAAGGAAATGTTCTGTGGGGCTACAGACAGGGTTCAAGTCCACCTCAACCAATGTGGGAGACCTTTACACAAAACTGTTTTTCAAAAACACTGAAGACTCCCTGTTCTAGAATTAATATGCCTCCATGGCATACCAGGAATTAATGTTGGTTGTGACCCTGTAACGGTCTCTTGAACAGCATGTTAGAGGCCAGGATTTTAGTGGAAGGATGGGCCTTTCTACTGGTTGTAAGTCAGGGCTGTCTCCCATGTAATGGAATGTAGCTGGTTAATCCTGGGGAACAAACTTTTACATCTTATCATAGTAATTTCTCATCAGCATGGTTACCATACTACTTATCTTTGGGGTATTTGTGATGCAGCCCTATCTTACCTAAATTCTATTTTGTGAATTAATGTCTCCTAAGAACTGTGAAGACCATGTACCTTCAATTCTATTACCATCAATTCTACTCTTCTACATCACAGTTGAGCATTGGAGTGCAACTTTACACAGGAAATATTGTTTAGAAGCTCCTAAAATTAATTCCAGGTGGATTTTAAAGCTTAATGTTAAATGTTGAAAGTGTAGAACTTCTGGAAAATAAGGCAGGGAGCAGTTCTCTTTGAGTTTGGAAATCTGTGTTCCATAGAAACAACACACACATGGTGTTGGCATTTCACAGTGATGTCAACAAAGACATTTCAAAGTGCAGTTCTGCTCCCAATGTTCTGCATGGATGCAGCCAGCAGAGTGAAGTTATTCAGAGGCTGCCAGCTGGCCCCAACAATTGTGAACACTTTGCAGGACCACGAAGATCCACACTGGATCATGTGGGAAGAGCAGCAACATGCTGGACAATGCAGAACAAGGAAAGAACAAGCAGAACTCTGCACCTGACCACTTGCTCCCATCCAGCAAGGGAAGGACCCAGCACACTGACTCCCATGACTCAACTGAGCACTCTTCCCAGTCTGGGGACAGCAATCCCTCGCTCATCATGTTGTGGTTTTCCAGCTCCGCCATGCTCTTTGCTCAGCTTGCAGCAGCAACACTCACAGCACAGCACACAAAATTACTGGAGACAGATTCTCTTCTAAACCAATTCTGAAGCAGGAGGCCAGAAAGACCCTGAATAACTTCTGACTGGCAGGTTGCCTGAAGCACCTGATTGGCTAATGTGGCCTGCGTGACAGGAGCTGGTCCCATAGGGTTACACTGGGCTGAAAAACACAGCACAATGATTCCTGATCCTGCCTTCCACCATAGACCCAGAACTTGTCTGAACCAGCAAAGATTTGCAATTCCATAGCACTTGCCCCTGGCTCTAGGAGCAGACAACAACATGATCTTCCTGCTCTCCATAGGCACTCCCCTTCTTTCTCGTGGACACAATGTGGCTAACTAGCTGGTACAACCCACTATACTATGTGGGATGGAGATTCCCTGTCACACAGGTGAAAGAAAATCCAGAATATTAACAACTAAAGAGAGATTTAAGCACACAAAAGGAGATGTTTCTTAAGCAATAGAGCCATGATCCAGCTTTCTGATGGTGAAAGACCTATTTATCCTGTTAGTGATCTAGTTCCTGCTTTTTTCCCCTGGTTGTCTGAAGTCCCTGTGACAAGTAGGTAAAAAGTACATTGAATTCACCTGGCCTCCCTGTGAAGCCACCTAAAAAACATTTCCCTTTGTCTCTTAAATCTCTTTTAGTTGTTAATATTCTGGGTATTCTTTCACCTGTGTGACAGGGAATCTCCACCCCACATAGTATAGTGGGTTGTACAAGCTAGTTAGCCACATTTTGTCCAGGAGGAAGAAGGGGAGTGCCTATGGAGAGCAGGAAGATCACATTGTCTGCTACTAGAACCAGGGGCAAGTGCTATTGAATTGCAAATTTTTGCTGGTTCAGAAAAGGTCTGGGTCTGGGGTGGAAGGCAGGATCAGGAATCATTGTGCTGTGTCTTTAAGCCCAGTGTAACCCTATGGGAGCTGCTCCTGTCACTCAGGCCTCACTAGCCAATCAGGCACTCTAGGCGACCTGCCAGTCAGAAGTTATGCAGGGTCTTTCCGGCCTCCTGCTTCAGAATTGGCTAAGACAAAAATCCCTGTCCCTGTCGTTTTGTGTGCTATGCTGAGAGTGTTGCTGCTGTTGTTGCTGCGAGCTGAGCAAAGAGCATGGCGGAGCTGGAAAACTACAATATGGTGAGCGAGGGTCTGCTGTCCCCAGATTGGGAGGAGTGCTCAGTTGAGTCATGGGAGTCAGTGTGTCGGGTTCTCCCCTTGCTGGGTTGGAGGAAGTGGTCAGGAGCATAGTTCTGCTTGTTCTTTCCTTGTCCTGCATTGTCCATCATAGTCCTGCTCATCCTGCATGCTCCAGTATGTGGTCCCTCATAATCTCTGCAATTGTTGGGGCCTGCTGGCAGCCTCCGAATAACTTCTCTCTGTTAGCTGCACCTGTGCAGTCTTTGGGAGCATGATTGTGCTTTGAAATGTCCTTGTTGACATCACTGTGAAATGCCAGCACCATGTGTGTGTTGTTTCTCTGGAACAGAGATTTCCAAACTCAAAGAGGCCTGGTGCCTCCCTTATCTTCCAGAAGTTCTACACTTTCAACATTTAACATTTAGATTTAAAATCTAACTGAAATTAATTTTAGGAGCTTGTAAACAGTATTTCCTCTGTAAAGTTGCACTCCAATGCTAAACTGTGATTTAGAAGAGTAGAATTGATGGTAATAGAATTAATGGTATGTGGTCTTTACAGTTCTTAGGGGACATTAGTTCACAAAGTAGAATTTATGTAAGATAGGGCTACATCACAAATACTCCAAAGATTAGCAGTATGCTAACCATTCTGGTTAGAAATTACTATGATAAGATGTAAAAGTTTTGTTCCCCAGGATTAACCAGCTACATTCCCTTACAATTGAGACAACTTTGATTTACAACCAGTAGAAAAGCCGATCCTTCCACTAAAATCCTGGCCTCTAACATGCTGCTCAAGAGACCGTTACAGGGTCACAACTAACATTAATACCTGGTATGAGAGAAAGGTTTATTAATTCTTTTTTTTTAAAGTTTTTAAAAAGCATTATTTATTGAGTTCTATGACATGAAAGTGACTCCACATGATGTTAGTGCAGACCATTTTAAATCGTTTGTTTGCAAAGTAATAGCTCTCTATCTAAGCCCCATGTGTTTTTAAGCTTGCCCTCCTGTCTGTGTTCTCCTAAACTGGTTGCTTTCAAACAAACTGTTTTACTAATCAGGGATAATAACTGCTTCACGGCACCAGTTGTCAAAAGCTTGTTTTTATGAACATTATTATTGTTGTTGTTATTATTATTATTATTATTATTATTATTATTATTTGGTTTTTCGAGACAGGGATTCTCTGTGTAGCTTTGCGCCTTTCCTGGATCTTGCTCTGTAGCCCAGGCTGGCCTTGAACTCACAGAGATCCACCTTTATTTACCAGAGATGTCTTCCCTTAACTCCTGGGATTGTTTTGAAATGAGTGTTGTTTGCTCATTTGTGCAACCTTAGCACTATGGCTGAAGGAGCTCGTCTGTATGTTTGTTCCTTTATAATTTGGAATTTTGGATTCCATTTTCTTCATCTTGTGTTATGTGTGGCTATTTTTTTTTCTGCATCTTATTTTTTTTTTTTAATTTTGCAATACAATTCAGTTCTACATATCAGCCACGGATTCCCTTATTCTTCCCCCTCCCGCCCCCCTCACCTTCCTCCCAGCCCACCCCCCATTCCCACCTCCTCTAGCGCAAAGCCTTCCCCGCAGCCTGAGATCAACCTGGTAGACTCAGTCCAGGCAGGTCCAGTCCCCTCCTCGCAGGCTGAGCCAAGCGGCCCTGCATAGGCCCCAGGTTTCAAACAGCCAACTCATGCACTGAGCACAGGACCCAGTCCCACTGCCTGGATGCCTCCCAAACAGATCAAGCCAATCAACTGTCTCACCCATTCAGAGGGCCTGATCCAGTTGGGGGCCCCTCAGCCATTGGTTCATAGTTCATGTGTTTTCATTCATTTGGCTATTTGTCCCTGTGCTTTATCCAACCTTGGTCTCAATAATTCTCGCTCATATAAACCCTCCTCATTCTCGATAATTGGACTCCCAGAGATCCACCCGGGGCCTAGCCATGGATCTCTGAATCCAGATCCCTCAGTAGTTGGATGAGGTTTCTAGCATGACAATTAGGGTGTTTGGTCATCCCATCACCAGAGTAGGTCAGTTCGGGCTGTATCTTGACCATTGCCAGCAGTCTGTTGTGGGGGTATCTTTGTGGATTTCTGTGGGCCTCTCTAGCACTTTGCTTCTTCCTATTCTCATGTGGTCTTCATTTACCATGGTCTCCTATTCCTTGTTCTCCCTCTCTGTTGTTGATCCAGCTGGGATCTCCCACTCCCCCAAGCTCTCTTTCAATCGATCCACGCCCTTCACTACCCCCACTCATGTCCAGGCTGTTCATGTAGATCTCATTCCATTTCTCTGTCATTCGGCGATCCCCATGTCTTTCTTGGGGTTCTATTTTCCAGGTAGCCTCCCTGGTGATGTGAGTAGCAGTCCAGTCATCCTTGTTCCACATCTAGCATCCTCCTGTGAGTGAGTACATACCATGTTTGTCTTTCTGAGTCTGTGTTACCTCACTCAGGATGATTTTTTCTAGATCCATCCATTTGCCTGGAAACCTCATGATGTCATTGTTTTTCTCTGCTGAGTAGTATTCCATTGTGTATATGTACCACATTTTGTTTATCCATTCTTCAGTTGAAGGGCATCTAGGTTGTTTCCATGTTCTGGCTATTACAAATAATGCTGATATGAACATAGCTGAGCATGTGCCCTAGGGGTATGATTGAACATTCCTTGGGTGTATGCCCAAGAGTGGTATAGCTGTGTCTTAGGCGAGACATTGGGAGCAGGACTGTGCTTTGAAATGTCCTTGTTGACATCACTGTGAAATGCCAGCACCATGTGTGTGTTGTTTCCATGGAACACAGATTTCCAAACTCAAAGAGGTTTGGTCCCTCCCTTATCTTCCAGAAGTTCTACACTTTCAACATTTAATATTTAGATTTAGAATCTAACTGAAATTTTAGGAGCTTGTAAACAGTATTTCCTCTGTAAAGTTGCACTCCAATGCTAAACTGTGATTTAGAAGAGCAGAATTGATGGTAATAGAATTAATGGTATGTGGTCTTTACAGTTCTTAGGGGACATTAGTTCACAAAGTAGAATTTAGGTAAGATAGGGCTGAATCACAAATACCCCAAAGATTAGCAGTATGCTAACCATTCTGGTTAGAAATTACTATGATAAGATGTAAAAGTTTGTTCCCCAGGATTAACCAGCTACATTCTGTAACAATTGAGACAACCTTAATTTACAACTAGTAGAAAGGCCCATCCTTCCACTAAAATCCTGGCCTCTAACGTGCTGCTCAAGAGACCATTACAGGGTCACAACTAAGATTAAGTCCTGGTATGCCATGGAGGTTTATTAATTCTTGAACAAGGAGTCTCCAGTCTTTTTGAAAAGCAGTTTTAAGTCAAGATCTCCTACATTGGTTGAGGTGGACTTGAACCCTTTCTGTATCCCCACAAAGCATTGCCTTTATTATCCCCAACTAATCACCCTAAATTCTGTATTACATGTCTGCACCTCCACAGAGTTCTAAAATTACCAGTTTGAATCACATAGTGGACTGTCCATTGCACAACAGGGAAAGGAAATGTGTCTGGAAAATGGCTTCTTTCAGACCAGAAGGGGAGGAAGAGTGGAATTGACATGCAGACAGGGCTGGGGCCTGCAGACAGGGGCCCTCGCCACTGTGTACACTGCAGGGGGCATTGGACTGGGCAATAGCTTGATCACAGACTGAAGTTGAGTGCAGTAAGCTGCAGGGGTCTCCATTACAAAGAAGGACTGATAGGGCATGGTGAGTGACTTTCCCTGTAATTTCTCTGCATGTATTAATTCCTCCTATGTGAGTTAAGACTGACACTATTGTGTGGTGTACAGTTTATGGAGGATAGCTTGAGCTACTAAGTATTCAGTTTCCAAATAGTGAATTCTCCTATGGAGGTATTTGCAATCTTTATTGATAGAGTGCTGTCAGATGAGAGATTTCAGATACAGGCCACTGGCTGTAACTCCATGTGTTAGCTTACAACACTCAGTGGCTATCATTTTATGTGGGACAAAGTCATACAGTCTCTTATTAATGTATTCACTCTACCATGGAGGTGCCTAATCTGATTCAAAGTCAGTATAGCTACATATGCTTTTAATTATTTTTGTCACTTTAAAACATCAATTATTGGTTTCCTTTTTAATATTCATTTTCTTTTTTTTTGGTTTTTTTCAAGACAGGGTTTCTCTGTGTAGCTTTGCGCCTCTCCTGGAACTCACTTGGTAGCCCAGGCTGGCCTCGAACTCACAGAGATCCGCCTGGCTCTGCCTCCCGAGTGCTGGGATTAAAGGCATGCGCCAAAACCGCCCGGCTAAAACATCAATTATTGGTTTCCTTTTTAATATTCATTTTCTTTTAATACACTACTGATAATTTTTTCTATGTTTCGCAGTTTAAGAATTTTTCTCCATTTTTTTTCTTAACTGGTGTTTGCTTGTGTATTTATTTATGTCATTTTATAGCAGCGCTTCTCAACTTTAGAAATCATGGCTTCTTTTGGGGATCAAATGACTCTATCACAGGACTGGCCTAAGACTGTCAGAAAGTGCAGAGTTTATATTATTATTCATAGCAGGAACAAAATTACAGTTATGAAGTAGCAGTGATAATAATTTTATAGTTGGGGTATGACTACATCATGAGAAACTGTATTAAAGAGTCACAGCATTAGGAAGGTTGTGAACCATTGGTTCAGGTCAATGTCTCTTGTAACCAAGGCTTGCCTCACACTATATAATTGAGAATTACTTTGAACACCTAATCCTGCCTCTGCCTTCCAGTGCTGGAAAGAGAATCCTGCAACTCCTTCCAGGCTGGGCCTTGACTGGTCTGTGGGAAGGAAAAATAGACCAGTCCTCCAACTTGTTTAGATTTTATCATGAATTTACAAATGATGTGAAAATTGTGTAAAAATTGAGTTCACTGACCAACTATAAAACAGGTATAGTCACAGCAGAGTGAGGGATGAGCAAGAAAGAGGGTGAAAACTTTCCTGCTGTGATAGTAGTTGACCTTAGCAATGAATAGTAAGATAATCAATGTTACAAGATCAATAAATGTTCTGACTGGCCATTTCTTGTGTCCTCAGACCAGGCAATCAAGAATCTGGATAAAAAACTGAAATTTCTTGAAACCAAATTAGAGTAGTTACATCAATTGAATCTAAGAAATAGAACTAGATAGAATGGTGTTTACCTGCCTAACATGACTGTGTTTTCCAGGTTTAAGATGTATATCCCAGGAGAAATGGTGCGAGCAGACTTGGTGTCCTCTAATACAAATCCCTGGTCTCTGGAGCACATGGCCATAAAGCCTGTTTCAACTTTTTAACTAAATTATTTGGGATTATATTTACATTATTATCACTATGTCTTCTGTGCTTTCATACCCTCCCATAGACCCTTCATTGTGTTCTAATTCATGACTTCCTTTTGTTTAAGGATGGTTATTGTTTGAATGTGTCCTGTGTTTGGTTGCAGGATTTCCCAGCTATGAAGCAACAGGTTGGTTGCAATGGACAATGAGTATGTAATGAACTTGCACCTGTAGGACCATGTGCCTTGGAAAAAAAACAGGAAGTGCTCTAGGATATTAGAGAATTTTAATAAACTACCAAATCCTCTGGTTAGTGTCCTATCCAATCATAGTGTGGAAGGACCCACCTTGGAGAGTTTTTTCTCTCTGAGTCCTTTGAACTCTTCTCACCCAGTAGGGAAACTGCTAATGTCCTGAAGCCCAGCTTGGTGGTCCTAGGTGATGAGGGACTCTGGAAGTGTTAGCAATCAGGAGCATCAGCAGGAGGTAGCTTCCAGTTTCTTTCCAGGATTATCCTCTTGTTCTGCTGTAAGGAAGTCCACAAGCCATGCCATGGTGAGTGTAGCATGTTCAGAGCAGGTCTGTTGAGCTGTCTTTTCTGCTGGGACTTGGATGAACCATGATCCAGACTGTTTTTGTTGGTCCATGTGGTGACAGAGGCACTAGTCCTTGTCCTCTGAGCCTTCCTGTGTATGGATTTCCTGGATATGTGGAGACTCTGAGGATCTGGCATGGGAAGATATGATGCTGGAAAATATCACTGTCCAGTGTGCACACACGGCCAAGTTTTTGTGTGTAGTGTTAAGACAGATTGGAAAACTGAAAGTCTAATGTCTGGAAGTTCTGAACATTGCACTCCACTTTCAGGTTTGTCTTATAAATATTAGAAATATTTTAGAAACTGATAGAAAGATGGTGATATGGATTGTCTTTCAGCAATTCATGATTAGAATGCTTCTAACTTTGCTACAACCTGCTACAATTGGTATGATTTTGTGAAGTTTAGTTCTGGGGACAAAGGCAGTTTCTGATCTGCAGAAAATTCTCAGGTGTGCATGGTGTTGTTTGGGTGGATAGGGCAGAATGCACATCTTGTGCCATAATCACTGTGACCAGAAAGCATTCATAACTAATAAGAAGTCTTTGTGTCATGATTTGGGAGCTGGTCGGTGTCCTAAATGATAGCATGCTCCATGCCCCCACTCATTCTGTCTCAAACTGGTTTTCTCTTTAGATATTACTATTGCATATGTATTTATATGTCTATAAACATAAATAAATATGAGCTGCTGAGTCCATTTTTCATTTTTTCTATTTGTGTGATTTCAGTACAACCATTTTGTTTTGGATAACCAACAAGGAGGCTCATCCATGGGAAACACAATTCTCCCTCTCAATAGTCATTAGTTTCCTCTAGTACTTGGACTAGGGAGAGAGTTCATTAGATCCCTTTAAACCTTCTATGTTACTATGTCTACTGGCCATGTTTTCTCTTCCACATGAGATCTTCTTGCAGGGCTCAGCATCTGTCTACTTTGTCAGCTGTTGCTTTGGGTTCTCAGCTCTTGTATGAATGCAGATCTAGAGTAGGTCTCGTCTTCCAGAGCCCTGTGGTTTTAGTAGATGGGCTGCTCTGCTGTCTCCTCTGGCCTTGATCTTAGAGAAGCTCTCCAATTCAGCTGCCAAGTACTCCCCATAATGCTAGTTTCCCAAAAACTGAGTTCACTACAGGATTCCCATATCCTTTGAGTCTGGCTAAAAATAGTAAGTGTCTAGAAGGTTATTTCCAGGGAGGAGGAATGTTTGTGAGCATGTTCTGTGGGTGTGTCTGTAGGGACTTGCCTGGGGGATGCAACTGGAGATTGCAGTGCTTGTGAGTAGAGAACTGGAGGAATTTCTGTTGAGTTTGCCTCAGGGAGAGGATGTGTTTAGTAGGTGATTTGTGGGCTTGGCCTAGGGAAGTAGGAATGCAGGGCTGCAAAAGCTCACAGGCCTTGTGCACTAACACTACTCTTGCCTATCTCAAATATCTGTGGAACTGAAGGAGGTGTTCATGGAGTGTCACCTGGCCTGATCTTTTGCAGCCCTGGAACTACTCCCTGGAAACAGCAGACCTTGATGTAGCTGGACAAGGAGTCAACCAAGGCTGATGATGAAACCCAGAGATGTGGAGCTCAAGGTACTGCTGCTGTAGTATTTAGGAGTAGCAGGATGCTGGGAACAGTGCAAGAACAGCTTACCATGGTCATAGAGGTGAGAACCTGATGGAAGAAAAGTAAGACAAAAATCCACCCACCGTTTTTAAGGATTTTCCTGACACCAGGTTGCCTTCTGATTCTTTAGTATCTAAGACAATTTCCAGGCCCTTGTTTGAATCCATATGCCTTCCAAATATGTCCTAGGGCTCAGCTGCCATATTTAGCTTTCCAGGGGACCCCATTACCTCTGAGACTTCAGATATTGCTAGAGTCTTGGATTTTCCTGAGACAGCATGGTCGATCCACATAGGTGAGCTCCTTGGGAAAACTGCAAATGTTATAAGGCAAATAATCTCATTTCAGTTGTTTTGAGGCATTTGCTATTTTGTATTTAAAACTCTTGTTATATTGGCTATTATGAGAATTATGGAGCTTGTTGATATTATAAATTAATGCTGTTTCTATAGATTGTGGTTTTGGTCTTTTGGAAAGAGTTGTGGTAATTGAAAGGACCAAGCAGATGCCATAACAGGCTGCTCAGTCTTCTCTCAGAGATCAGGTCTCAATTTCAGTTTCCTGAGACTGAGCAGGCAGTCTCTGGGAGGGCTGTGAACAAAAGACATAGTCCTTGCAGTAGCTCCCTTTCTGCACGTACTCTGACTGCTCAAAGTTCAGCCAGATGTTTACTGTCTGGGACCCCTCACCAACTTAGAGTTATGTGCACGAGTCAAGGACAGAGCCTACACCACTTAGCCAGCCCCCACAATCAGTATGTGCTAGGCCAGCCAGCCCACATGGCACCTCAAGGACAGAGCCTGGATGACTGAGACAGCCCCCACAGTCAGTACATGCTTAGCCTGCCAGCCCCCATGGCAGCTCGAGGACAAAGCCTGGGACTTGTGCTGGACTGCCCCCAAAATGATAATTTTATCCCCCAACCTGTAAATTCAAAGCTTTCATACCCTCACCCAATTAAAAAAACAGAGACCTTCAAAAATAAAAATAAACCAATCTGAGTTGCACCAGTGCCAAACACCCCAACCGCCCTGAATGGCTTGTAAATTTTGCCTTTAAATAACTAGCCTCACAAAGAAAGAGCAACTCCTCCCTGCCTCACTTTATTGGGTCTAGGACTGAGTTCCCTGTCTAGACTTGTATCTATAGAATAAACCTTGCTGTTGCATTTTGGACATCCATGGTCTTCAGTGGTCTCTTTGGGATTACAATCTGGGCATAACAGTAATTACATTCAGAATGGGAAAGACCTGCCAAACAACTGACAACAAATGCTGGAGAAGAACTGGGGCAAAATAGTAATGTCATGAGCAAGAATAATATGTGTAGTTAGTGTGACAAAAATTATATTTTATGATGCTGATAGTCATCACACAAAGTTCACACTCCTAATTCCTAACTAAGGTCCTAAGACTACTTCCTCAAGGCTGCTCACCTGTTCTAAGTATGTTTACTGAAGGTCAGGTCTAGTCTCTAATAGACATCTGTTTTGAAGTTTGGGATCCTGGGGGAGACTTTTCATATGGAGATCAATGTGGTGTCTCTCCACATGTATAGACGAGAGCATTGCTCTTGATTTCTGGTTATATACTGTCCAGTGTGTATCATGGGGTTCTGGGACTGTATCTGCTTGTCATTAGTGAGTGATTTCACTGAGTTCTATTTATCAGGTACAACTTTGGGTGTAGTGAAGTTACTGACTAAGATATTTTTAGTTTTCTAAAAGATCTTTCTTATAATGCTCATTCCAATTAGGGTTCTGATTTACATATACATATGACCATGAGTAACAAATAATACACCAGGATTCCTTGCAGTGAATAATGGTATAGCTTTTCATTATGTACCTAAAAATGGGAAAAATGAAAGTTTAACCTGAAAAAGTTATTGACAGCAAAGTTATTAAAACAGTCAACTCAAAAAACATAATTGATATTGAAGAAGTGCACAACTGGACTCCCTAATCATTTCGAGGACAAAGAGCAACCTTGTCATTATTCCCACATTGGGTTAAATGTGAGCTGAATACTTCATGTAATCTATCATGGGGACTTAGGTGGGCCCTACCAAAATTTTCATGGTCTAATAAATTATGGTATGGAAACAAACTTATATATACTTTTAGTCTTTCTCAATAGAATAGGTTCATTGTTTTCTCACACTGGACATATCCTACTTCTTTGTGAACATTATTACTTAGTACCTGTGGTAGTCTGGATGGAATTTTCTCCCATAAACTCATAGGGATTGGCACTATTAGAGGGTGTGGCTTTGTTGGAGGAAGTGTGTCACTGTGGAGGTGGGCTTTGACATCTCATATATGTTTAAACTATGTCCAGTCTCCCAGAGTACCTGTAGGTCATGGTGTAAATGCCCAGCTCCTTCTCCAGCACATTGTCTGCTTACATGCTGCTATGTTCTCCATGATGATAATGGACTAAACCTCTAAAAATGTAAGCCATGCCAATTAAATATTTTTCCTTTGTAAGAGTTGCCATGTTCATGGTGTCTCTTCACAACAATAGAAACCCTAACTTAAGCATTATATGATTCATTAGTCTTTAAGGAGAAAATGCTTTGAGAATCACTGATAATTTTACTTTTTTGATAGAATTATATTATGTATAGGCTTATGTGATTTCATGTTTTATTAATTGAAATCCTAGTAATCCACTATAGTCATTCTTTATTTCATGTAACATACAACAGGTATTTAACTCAAAATGTTATAGCATAATAAATAATAGTAAAATTGTTTATCAACAATCTCCTTTTATTTTGATTCCAGTAAAATTAAAAATAGAGGAATTTTCCAAAACTTTCAATACAATACTTGGAAAATTTCCATCTATTTTAGAAAAATATTCTTAAAAATTCTTTGAGTAACTGGTAGCTACAATATTTACTTTTATAGGCATTGTTTCAGCTTCCACAGTTGGAGTCTTACCATTAAAACAAAATCTGGAAATACCTCAATTTACAAATAAATTAGTTAAAATGTTTCTAAATTAGAAGAAGTTCAAGAAAAAATGAATATTAATTTCATAGAATGATTGGATGGAGGAGAAACAACATAGGAATGAAACAGTATAAATTTTCTCCCACTTCCAGATATACTGAAGTTTACGGAAATATAAAGACCATTGTTTGAGTGATCCCTCCTGTTCAGAAAACTGTCATTCTTTGAATAATGAGCCAATGGTATAGGATGAAGTGTTTTTCTGGGGTTTGTTTTAAAATATTCAATATATATTATACATTAAACTATACAGTGTGAGGATTATGCTTATTGAGATCTTGTCTCAAACAACAAAACAAAGTATATTCAGCAATATTTGTGTGTGTGGGTGTGTTTGTATGTATGTGTGTGTGTCTGTTTCTGTGTGTTATTGATGAATGTCTTACTATCATATTCCCTTCATAGACCAAAATGTCTTGAATTCAAGGAGAACTGCTTGGCTCTGCTACCATACTAAGGTATATTTATTTCTGAGAATGATTTGCCAGGGACCAGTGGCTGATACCTGAAATTACTTTAAGAGATATTGTCCTGAACCAAGAGACCTCTGCTGAGATGAAACTGGGACACTTCAGTTCATTTTGGAAAATGATTTCAGGATGAAACAATACAAATCAAAATTGAAATTTTATTTTGAGACAGGGTTTCTCCATGTATCTCTAGCTGTCCTTGAACTCAGAATATAGATGAGGTTGGCCCCAAACTCCCAAAATTCTGCCTACCTCTGCTGCCCAATTATTGGAATAAAAGTTATG
This sequence comes from Peromyscus eremicus, assembly GCF_949786415.1. Classification (NCBI taxonomy): domain Eukaryota; kingdom Metazoa; phylum Chordata; class Mammalia; order Rodentia; family Cricetidae; genus Peromyscus; species Peromyscus eremicus. The sequence continues at coordinate 696,780 of NW_026734332.1, read as the reverse complement.
TGCCATATCATCCAATTGTAATTTTATTATTTATTTGCTTATGACAGTTTTTATCTGTGTGCTAATTTATGTGTAAATAGGCATGCATGTGTTTTGTGGTTTAGTTATAATAGTCAGAGAACATTTTGCTTCTTGGTCCTTTCCCTTCAGCATGTTTGAGACAGGGTCCTTAGTTTACTACCACTTGTAAATAAACTTGCAAGATTTCTTCTGTCTGCCTTTTATCTTGCCTTAAAATTACTGGATTAGAAGCCTGCATGTGGCAACTGTTTTTATAATACAGAAGTAAAGCGATAGTTGCAAGGTGAGTACTTTATTTGTCAAACCTTTTTAACAGCCCTGAATTTTATTGAGTAGAGATTTTTGAGAGCATCTGTTTTGAGACTCTGTCTCACATTCCAACCCTGTCTTGCCTTGAACTCACTAAGTAGTAGATAGGCTAGGCCTGGAACTTGAAGAGATCCACCAGCTTCTGCTTCATGTGACCAGATGTGGATTAAAAAGAGACTTTTACTATGGATTTAACACAAATATTGGTAGGTAATAGGGACTTTGGGAAAGTGTCATTTTGTGAGGGAGAGCTACACTTAATTAATACAGAGCCTTGTTACAGTTTGGGGGACATTGTGAGTTCCAGTTCAGTGAGTTTTTTGGGGGAGCTCCTCTCTCTTTCCGTGTTTCTCTCTCTTCTCTGTGTCTCCCTGCCTCTTTGTCTCTGTCTCTCCTTTTTTGATACAAAAGGAGTAGAAGTACCAGGCCAGAGACATGTAAAAAATATTTCATGGATAGAGCTATGTAAGCCCTTTGAGAATGAAGCTGCACCTGTCTGAAACAGAGCTACAGGATTTGTTGTCTTTCCACACTTTGTCCATGTTTCAATCTTTCTTTTTTATTTTTATTTATTCTTCTGTCATACAATACATCCCAACTGCAGTTTTCCCTCCCACCACATCTCCAGTCCTCTCCATTGTTCTCCTCTTCACCAGATCCACACTTCCTCCATTTCCTTTCAGAATAGAGCAGCTTTCCAGGGTTATCAACCAAACCCTGCATAACAAGTGACAATAAGAGTAGGGAGGAACCCTCATATCAAGGCTGGATGAAGCAAGCTAATAGGAATTAAAGAATGTCAAGAGCAGGCAAAGAACTCAGAGACACACCACCCACTTCTACTGTTAGGAGTTGGACAAAAACACCAAGCTATACAATGGTAACACATATGCAGGGAAACAGGTGTGGACACACGCAGGTAGTAAATGCATTTTCCATCTCTGTGAGCCTCTGTGAACTCTGCTTAGTAGATTTTCTGGGCTATGTTCTCTTCTGTCCTTTTAGTTAGAAAAATTTGTTTGATAATCATTTTTGGGATTTGAGCTGAGAGTTTCCTTCTTCTATTCCTATTATTCTAAGGTTTGGTCTTTTAATAGTGTTCCACATTTCTTGGATCTTATGTTTCAGGAAATCTTTCAATTTAACATTTTCTTTCTTCAATATAGCCATATTTTCTATCATATCTTTAAAGCCTGAAATTCTCATTCCATGTTTTGTAATCTTTACTGAAGCTTGCCTCTGTAGTTCCTGCTTGAATACCTAGATTTTCATTTCTAGAAATTCTTCAGTTTGCATTTTTTAATTGCTTCTACTTTCATTATCAGGTCTTGAAGAGGTCATTCATTACCATAAACCATTTTTTGTCTTTGGTTTTCTTTAAGGGATTTGTTAATTTTTTTCTATATTACATTTATCCTTTCTACACTTTCTTTAAAGGGATTCAATTCATTTCCTCTTTAAGAACTCCCATCATCTTTATAATGTTTGTTTTAATTGTCCTTTACCTGTGATGCAAAGTCAAGGGCATGCTGTAGTAGGATAGCAGGAATCTGGTAGTGAAATATTGCTCCAGCTGATGTTGATTATGTTCTTATGGTGGTGTCCAGGTATCTGGATTTGAGGTGATTGTGGCTCTGGGTGCTGGTTTCTCAGTTTGTCTTTTTTGGATGGGTTTTTTATTCCTTGGTTTCTATTTGCTCTTTGTTCTTCTCTTCTTTGTGGTCTATGATTGAACAGGGGTTCTCATCTCAAGTGGGGCCTTGAAATCTTGCAGTGTTACCTTTGTTCCAGCAGAGAGTATCTGCCCAAGTTTGGGGATGACCAAAGTGAGGAGAAAAGGAAGTTTGGAGATGGGGTTGAGGGGGCATTGAGAAAATAGGGGAAGTCTATGGGCAGGTGGCCTACATAGACATCTGGCAGATTTTGAGTCCTTTGTTAGAGAAAGGATTCAACCCAAGTTGGAGGCAACAACACAGAGATGAAGAGAGAAGTGGGATAGAGAATATTGTTAGGGGATTATTGAAAGACTACAGGATGTCCAAAAGTGAGCAGCTTTTTGGATTTCTGGTGGCTGGCATGGCCTCTGGCCCAACAGGGCATCTTTACCTCAGGTTGCCCATCTGTTCTTCTGACTGATGTGGCTTGCTTTTGAGCAGAGGATATCCATCCAATTTGGGTTGGGGATATGGACTGGGGAGTGCAGCTGTAGGGTTGGTGGAGGATTGTGTGTGTGGAAATATGTGGATGGTGAAAGTTTCATGGGCTGGTGACCTGGCTACCTAATCTTCGGGCTGGTGTGATATGCACATGAGCTGGGGATATCTGCTTGTGTTGGGTCCAGGAACACAGTCACATTCCTTTTTTTTCTGAATGGGAATATATACTGTGGCATTATTTGTTGGAAATCCTTGTCTCTTAATTTGTACAAGATGTGATAGGCAAGAGATTATCTTGAGTGTCAAAAAAAATGAACATTTGAGCTGTTTGGGGCTGTTACACGCTATGAGGATCATTGTACTAAGATTAAATGCATTTCCCTTTTTCTTTTTCACTTGGTGTTTATTCTTCTCTCATACAATACATCCTACCTTGCAGCTTCCTTCCCCTTTCTCCACTTCTTCTAGTCACCACCCTGAAATCCTCATTTCTCCAAATCCACTGATACTCTGTTTTCCTTCAGAAAATAGTAGGCCTCTCAGGGATATCAACCAAACACATCATAACAAGGTGCAATCAGGCTAGGAACAAACCTTCATATCAAGGCTGGACAAGGTAACCCAATAGGAGGAAAGGGGTCCCAAGAGCAAGCAAAAGAGCCAGACACCAGGACTCCTACATTTAGTAGTCCCACAGACACACCAAGCTAAACAACTATAGAAAGTATGCAGATGACCTGGCACAGAACCATACAGGCTTCATGATTGCCACTTCAGTTTCTCTGAACCCCTATGCATCCTGCTTTGTTGATTATATGGGCCAATATCTCCTTGTTTCCACAACCCTTCTGTATCCTACAATATTCATTCCCTCCTTCCATAGAATTCTTAGAGCTCATCCTCATGTTTGGGTAGGGATCTCTGCATGTGCTCCCATCATCTACTGAAAGAAGCCTCTCTGATGACAATTAGGCTAGGCACAAATCTTTGATTATAACAGAATATAGTTATACACCATCTCATTGTATTTTCTTTTGTCGGTTTTACTTGGTCCTTTCCTAGTTTTCTGGACCATCCTCTTGCAGCTCCTATCCATCTAGGCTTTGTAAGGCATGAGCCTCCTTTCATAGCTTGGGCATCAATTTAGACTAGTCATTCATTGGTTAGACACTCTGAGCCACCATTGCTCCAGCATATCTTTCAGGCAGGACATGTGTTAGCTGAGTGTTTTGTGTCTAGCTTGGTGTCCCAATCCTACCACTGGGAGTGTTGTGTGGTTAGAGAAGATGGTTGGTTCAGCCTCTGTATTCTTTTTGTTTGTTTGTTTGTTTTTTCTCTGTGTAGCTTTTGGAGCCTGTCCTAGAACTCACTTTTTAGAGAAAGCTGGCCTCAAACTCACAGAGATCTGCCTGCCTCTGCTTTCTGAGTACTGGGATTAAAGGTATGTGCTATCATTACCCAGCCAGCTTCTAAATTCTTGATAACTAGGACTCCTCACTAGGGTCACCCTATTAGGTTCCATGAAGTTTGCATTGCACTGTGTCCATGTCTCCTGCTAAAATCTCCCCTAATCCAGTTATTTCTCCCTGTCTTCTCCACTGTCCCTTCCTTACTCACCTGACCAATCCTGTTCCCATCTTCAAATGCCTCCAGTGCACCCACAAAATCTATTCTATGTACTTCTCCTAGTGAGATTTATGCATATACCCTAGAGCTGCTCTTCTTACTTAGCCTCTATGCATCTGTGGATTGTACTGTGATTAACTATGTTTGTTGTGAGTGTACTTTACTTAACAGCTAATTTTCATGTATCAGTGAGTACAACATGTTTGTCTATGTGCTTCTGGGTTTTCTCACAAAAGATAATAAAGAACTCTAGAAACTAAACAACAAACCAAATAATGCAATTATAATGGGGTATACCTCTAAATAGAATTCTCAGTAGAAGAATCTAAAGTGGCTGAGAAACACTTGAAAAAATGTTCAACATTCTTAGCCATCATGCAAATGCATATTGAAACTACTTTGTGCTTTTGTCTTACACTTGTAAGAATGGCTAAGATCAATAACACAAGTGACAGCTAATGTTGGAAAGGATATGGAGCAAGGGAATTCATTGCTGTCACAGGTTCAAATTTATACAGGCACTGTGGAAATCAATATGATATCCTCAGATAATTGGGAATCAAGCTACCTCAAGATCCAGTTATACCACTTTTGTGCATATACCCACTGTTACTCTTCCATCTTACCACAAGGACAATTGCTCATCTAGGTTCTATCTGTCTTGGACCTGATTACATAGACTATTCTGGGATTCTACTCAGAGGCAGATGTACCTGCACCTGGCTTTGCAGTGTTGTGATTAAAGTCGTTATCCAATAGCTTGTCTATCTTATTTCTTCTTTGTAGTTAGTTCATACAATTTCTCTCATTGCCCCTCCTGCAGGGCATCAACGGGTTCTCGACCACCCTAAGGACGGAATGATAGGGACAGGAGATACAAAGAAAATACACCAAGTCTAGATTCTGATCAAGGTACCACTTTATTTTTCTCCAAGAGGGTTTATATAGTTCCTGCAGGGTGGAGGGAGCAAGAAGCTGTTATTTGCATAAGGTGGGGCAAGCTAACAGGATGTTTGTATAAGATGTTTTCAGGGTGAAAGGGTTAAGTTCTCTGCCTCAATGTCCTGTTGCTAGGCAACCTGACTGTAAGATGATCTAGTTGCCTGTCCTTAGAGATTCTGTCCTTGTCCCTGACATCTCCTTCTTCTTAGTAATAAATCTAAGGGCCAACATAAACCAGGTTTGAATGGTCTAAAAGGAGGGCTCTCAAAGATGCTTTGCATGGAGGATTACAGAGGCCCTATCCCTCTAAAGGTTGAGAAAAAAGGCTCTAGGAGGGAATGTCTCTCCAGACTCAAGCATCACAAGCATCTCCATAGTGCGCTAATCAATGGACCGTGCAGTTTTTTGAGGGAGTGGAAAAGGGTAAGCGCAAGGTTGCTACTGCACAGCCACTATGCAAAAAGGCACATAATCCAGGCTCTCGGGATTTTGGTGTACCATGGTCCCCAGCCTGTGCAGTCCCAGCTGCACTCCAATCATACCTTGAGTGACCCTTTTTCCCACACACAGGCACAGCCTTCCCTGAGTGAAGGGGTCTGTGTGGGAAATCTCTCCTCAGGGGAAATTTCAACCCTGGGTGTAGAGAGCTGCGGGAAGCTGCACTCTTAAGATGGAGCTGGCTCCTGCCCCCCGCCCTCCCTGTGGTGAGCGCTCTTTGTTTCAAGCAGCATTTTATTTGGCTTGGTTTCAGATTTTGGCTTGCTAAGGCATACGTGTACCTATCCAGGAATCCCATGCGGCGCATGGGGGCTGGTGGACTGAGACCTATATAAGGCTGGGGCAGGCTCTCCCCAGGGGTAGAAGAACAAAGAAACAGATTAAGGGTCCTGAATAAAACAGCTTGAAGAAGAGCTCTGCGTCGAGTCTTTCTTGCTGGTCGAGTTAGATGCGACACCTGGGGTCCTGCATATCAAAGCAGTGGTAATGAACCTGGAACTGCCTGGCCCACAGGTCTGTTATTTGGCTTCGGATGAACCGAGTGAGCCAGGAAAGTGCCCATGGCCCAAAGGTAAGGACCAGGAGCAGGCCTACAACAGGTCCTAGAAGGGAGGAAAGAAGGGTCATTAGCCAAGGGGAGTTGGAAAAACAATTCTGGAACCACCCAAGCTCTTGTTCTCCTTTTCTTTTTTTTTCTTTTTCTAGTCCTTTTCTAACCTACCATACTGTTCCTGACTACCCCTGGGTGGTCTGTAAAGAAGCAACATTCTTCTTTGAGCCCAGTACAAAGGCCACCTTGTTGTAGAAAGAGGAGATCCAGGCCTCTCCTGTTCTGTAAAACTACCTCAGATAGGGAGGAAAGGGATGACTCGAGGGCAGAAATTCTCTGTTAAAATTGGGCAATATCCTCATCTATGGACAGTCGAAGTTCAGAGTAATGTTGGTTGGACAGGACCAGAGAGGCAATTCCTGTGCCTGTTCCCGTTGCTCCAACCCCCAGAAGGACTGCTAAGGTGATAGCAGTAACAGGCTCCTGTCAAGGCAGTCATTTCAGCGTGGCTTCTCTTCCTAGAGATCTAGAAATTGATCTGAGGAATAATAGGTTAGTCTAGGTGGAAGGGATCTAAGTGCCCTGAGTGGCATCTCTGGTGCTACCCTGTTTGCTGTGCTACCTACCAGCCACAGGCTGTGTCAAGCTGGCCCAACATGGCTGTGACCGCCTGTGACACCAAGGCCAGCAGGTCCGACAAGTCTTTCTGACACCTTGGATGAAAATTCAGCACTGCCCTTGGAAACATGACCCCTGCTGTCAGACTGGATTTGTGACAAGCAGTGTCCCTGCTCAGCCCAGAACGTGATTGACTATGGGACTTGTATACTGTGTGAAAGGTCTCAAACACAGTTTGCTGTAAAGTTCCCACTGTCCCCCGACAGGAACTCTGAGCAGAGTGATAACAGGGCTATAGGGCTGGTAGGTGTTGCTGTGGGTGAGGACAACAGCCAGGAGGGCTTGCCTGAGGGAAAGCATTTGAAACAGAATTAGTTTCCTCAGTAGAGGGGCTATCTCTCCTGGGCAGATCAGGTATATTTACAGCTCTAACCAGGCGTTCTGGTAACCATCTGGGAGCAGAGTGTATCTGGTCAAGAATGCAGGCTGAACCTCATCCCCAAATAAGGACCAGGTCGGGGCCCTTCCAAAGCCCTATGAGAAGATCTCGCCACATGGCTAGTGGCCGGGTGGCATCTGGAGAAGGGTGCCAGTGCCTGTCAGCGGCAGAGTGCCCTGCAGCATCTGAGGTGAGGAAGCTGAGAACAAACAGCATGGCTCAATTGATCTCTGGGGGAGGTAAAATGAAGGTTAGAAGACTTGAGGCGAGCCAACCAGGTGTTTAGGGTCTGGAGGCCTCTTTCTATTATGCCCTGTCCCTGGGGATTGTAAGGTATTCCTGTGGTATGAATAATTTGTAGACTATCACAAATTTTTTGAAGCCTGTGCTGGTATAAGCAGGGTCATTGTCTGTCTTTATCTTAGCTGGTTTTCCCAAAGCAGAAAAGGCAAGAATCAGGTAAGAAAGAACATCCTTTGTGGCTTCCCCAGCATGAGGAGAGGCGAAGATAAAGCCACTAAAGGTATCTATAGAGACATGGATAAATTTTTGTCTGCCGAAATTGGGGCAATGAGTAACATCTGTCTGCCAGATTTGGTTGGGAAGGAGGCCTCAAGGGCTGACTCCCAAGTGTGGAGCAGGGTGAAAAACAACACAAGAGGGACATTGTTTGACAATTTCTTGGACCTGTTGTTTATAGATCTTAAAAAGAAGACAGAGTGTCTGAGAATTTAAATGGTGGATCTTATGGGCAGTTTGGGCCTGTAGGACTGAGCCAACCATGACAGGGAAAATTAGCCTGGTGGCGGCATCTGCCTGTGCATTGCCATCAGTTAATGGTCCAGGAAGATCACTATGGGCTCTAATATGGCCTATAAAAAATGGGTGTTGGCGAATCAGGACAAGCTGTTGAATCTGGGAGAAAAGTGGGGTGGCATTGGAGGTAGGCCTTATGGCTGGAGATGTTTCTAACAAGGGGATGGAAAAGGCAATATAGGCACTATCTGTATAGATATTAATAGGTTGATCAGAATAGGTCTGAAAAACCTTTAAAATTGCTGAAAGTTCAACCAACTGCGCTGACCAGAAAGGCGTTAGGAAAGAGGTAGGGTGGCCTTGGGCCACAAAGGCTGCAACACCATTAGCAGAACCATAAAAGGAGTGACAGTCCCTTGGTTTCCTTCCTCGTCCTTCCAGGAAAGTGTCCTCGAACTAATTAAAGGATTATTAGACTGACCGATTCCTTTTAAATCGGTGAGGGATGGAACCAGTGGCCAAGCAGACGGCCAGTGAGACTGTGAAATGACTGGGGTGTCTGTCCCTGTATCCAAGATACCCTGAAACTTCTTTCCCTCTATAGTAAGGGTGAGAGTAGGCCGATCCTGAGTAACAGGCTGGACCCAGTAGGCGTCCGAAGAGCCCAATCCAGCTGACCCCCGAGGGGTGTTTGTAATTGAGGGATTATCACAGACAGAGGAGGGTAGAGGAACTAGCTGTGCCAGGCGCGTACCTTGAGGAATCATGACCATACCGTTTACAGCAGTGGCCAGAATCTTAATTTCACCTGAGAAATCACTATCTATTATGCCAGGGTAGACCTGGACCCCTCAGAGGGCCACAGAAGCACGGGCAAGGACAAGCGCACAAACATTAGGAGGTAGGGGCCCTGTGACCCCTGTAGGGATGACCTGAGCCCCTTCAAGGGAGTTTAATACTGTTTCGGCGGCGGCGGCACACAAGTCCAATCCGGCACTGCCTGGAGTTGCTCTCTGGAGGGAGGAGAATGGAACTGGGGCTGGAGAATTTGTTGAGGCTGGGGAGGCAGGAGGTGAGCGGACCTCAAGGCCCCAGGGTGTGCTCTTGGAGGCAATGGGGCCAGGGGCTGGCCCCTTTGGAAGTTTCCTGGCGCCCTCGGAGGAAGGGGCTGACTGAGATAATTGATTTTTGACCTGCATTCTGTAGCCCAATGACGGCCCTTGTTGCAGTGGGGACAGAGAGTGGAAGGCAGGGGCCTCATAGAGGCGGCCTCCTGAGCTGGCTGGGCTAAGGGAGTGAGGCTGTGTCCTTTCTGGGGACATTCCCTAGAGAAATGTCTGGGTTGTTACAGAAATAACAGGTGCGGGCTCCAGGCTGTTGTGAAGCCCTGAGGGCGGCACCTATAGCTGATCCCATGGCATTGGCGGTGCCAACACCTGAACAGAGTCTCACACATTCAGACAGGTCCGCTCTGTTTTTATGAGGGTGGAGGACTTCTTGGCAGGCAGGGTTTGCATTTTCAAAGGCCAAGTGTTTAACAAAGGTGCTTTTGTGTTTCTTCCACCCAAAAAGTCTCTCAGCTGCATCATTTAAGTGAGAGACAAATTCACTAAAAGGTTCATCAGGGCCCTGACGAATCTTTGCTAATGAGGTGGTAGCCGAGCCCTTTTGGGGCAGGCGTTTCCAGGCCCGGACACCCGCGTTTTGAATCTGGGCCAGGAGGCCAGGAGGGAATTTTGCCTGTGCTGCGTTTGTATCGTAAGGGGGTTGCCGAGGAGTTTCTTTAATGTCCAAGTTTTTGAGGACGGCTGTTCAATATTTTTTTGAGCAACTTCTCGACAATTTTCTGTGAATTCTATTTTCCAGAGGACAAAGTCACCCCCAGAAAGAGCCGCACAGGTAAGAAAATACCAGTCATCAGGGGTCAACCAATGTTCACCAAGGCTAATGTAAAAGGAGCCTTAGGACCATACTGAGCACAGGCGGATTTCAGCTTTTCAAAAGGTGGAAATTTAATTTGTGATAAATCTGTCCTGGCGGGGGGTCCTCTGGTGAGGGCTCCTCCTCATCCACCGACGCCACTACTGCTGCAGTCTCCACCCCTCCCCCTCCTCATTTTGATCTTCCAAACCCCCTGAGGGGCCGCTCTGGGTTGCCACCTTGGATGAGTCCCCAGAGGTCTGGCTTCTGGTAACAGGAAATGCCAGGACAGGCTGAGGCTTACTCTTCTATTTACTAGATTTTTGAGATGGTTTTAGCAGATACAAGGAACTAGGGTAAAGAACAAAGATCTTAAAGCCTTTGTTGATTATTAATAACATTCTCAGGGTCTATAAATATTCCCCTGACATACAAAAGCTTATTAATATAGGAGAAAAAAATCTCCAAAGAAGCCTTTCGCTCCCCCTCTACCTGCCCTAAGACCCCCGAGTGCTTTCTGGCCCGCCTTCAGTCTGTCTCTTGGTTCATGTCCTGAGCTCTATGGAAGAGGGGATGCTCACAACTTTTAAACCTAACAATCCCCAGGAGTCCGCTCCTGCCCATCCTCATCCATCTGTTAATTTGACCTCTATCTCCCCTCTAGACCCCACCAAGGAGGCTTCCCTAGAGAAAGGGGCGGCCTGTTACCATAATCCAGACTGACCCCCCTGCAAAAATCTCCCCTTAACACAGGAGTCCTTGGGCCTTTTATACCACCTCAAAAATCTCTGGCAGTTCCCCCTTCTGCAATGGCCCTTCCCTATGTTTTTGTGTCTTCCCATTTTTGCGGGCCTATTCTTGATGAGTTGGCTCCCCCTGTCCCAGATCTCGGCTCACTGGTACGGGCCCTCCAGGCTCGTAGGGAACATGTTGAGCTTTTAAGGGAATTGAAAACTCTTGACAAAGAATTTAAAGATCTTGCCCAAGAAAATGAGGAGATTGATCAACTATTGATAAGAAATGTACAGGAGGCCTCAGAGTTTCATAAAAAAATCATGTCAATAGTGAGGTTTTAAAAAAGGATTTTTCCATAACCTGGAAACAAGCTAAGGAAATTATATAGAAATATCCTACTTGTTAATTTTACAATCAGACTCCACTACCCACAGGATGTAACCCAAAGGGCACTCAGAGGAATTAAATCTGGCAGATGGATGCATTTCATTTTGTAGAATTTGGAAAATTGAAACATGTACATCCCTCCATTGATACCTACTCAAGATTTCCATGAGCAACTGCTCTGAGTTTCAAAAAGGTTGATTCTGTAATCCAGAAATTGCTAGAAGTTATGGCCATCATGGGTATACCTATATATGTTAAACCTAACAATATCTAGCCTATGTCTCTGGTAAAATGAAACAGTTTTTTGCTTATTACAATATAAAACATATTACAGGAATACCACACAATGCTACAGGAGAAACAGTCATAGAAACATCAAATTGAACTCTAAAGGGTATGCTAAATAAACAAAAAGGAGAAACAAAATCCCCTAGAAATAGATTACATAATGCTTTATTTATTTATTTATTTATTTATTTATTTATTTATTTATTTATTTTGAATTTTGAGACAGGGTTTATCTGTGTAGCTTTGCATCTTTTCCTGGATCTTGCTCTGTAGACCAGGCTGTCCTTGAACTCACAAATATCCACCTGCCTCTGCCTCCCCAGTGCTGGGATTAAAGGTGTGCGCCACCACCTCCCAGCCACATAATGCTTTATTAACTTTGTATTTTCTCAATGATAATGAGAAAGGAACAATAGCTGTGGAGAGACTTTGGATAATAGAAATAAAACTACAGAGTTAAATCAGCCTGTATATTTTAAGGATGTGCTGACCTCAGAATGGAAACCAGGATATGTGTTACATTGGGGATGAGGTTTTGCTTTTGTTTCTATCAGAGAAGGTAAGCTATAAATACATTCGAAATTGATAAAGGGTCGGGCGGTGGTGGCGGCACATGCCTTTAATCCCAGCACTCGGGAGGCAGAGCCAGGCAGATCTTTGTGAGTTCAAGGCCAGCCAGGTCTACAGAGCGAGATCCAGGAAAGGCACAAAGCTAAACAGAGAAACCCTGTCTCGAAAAAAAACCAAAAAAAAAAAAAAAAAACAAAACTATGGGCTTGGGGATTTAACTCAGTGGTAGAGTGCTTGCCTAGCATGCACAAGGCCCTGGGTTTGATCATCAGCTCTAGAAAAAAAATTGATAAAAGTTTGATTTGAACAAGACATACCTCTTAATTAGAAGAGGTAATAGTTCCTCAACCAGCATGACCATCCAATTTAAAGTAACTTGGCCTGTTGGTATTACATCACACATAAAATTCATAAGTCTTCCTAATTGTTTGTTTTTGCTCTTCTCTACAAACACTTATCACAAACGGTGTTTATGTAGTCCCAGATCAATTAAAAATTAAAGCTGGCTTTGGAGTTGGATAATGACTCTCTCCTTCTTTAAAGCCAAGGATGCTGTTAAAAATAAAATGCTTAATCTCTGTATCATGTCAGAAGAATCAACTGATATGGGGCAGAAGAAAGCCAAAATTAAAGGACGATTCTATTGCCACTGTTCTCATAATACTTTGATGATATTTTGATTCTTTAAACTTTCCTTAAAGTGTGAATTTTATATCAAAATTTATATATATATAAATTTGTAACTCAACATAAATCCAGTTACTCTGATCCTGATAGAAGAGAAAGTAGGAAGTAGTCTTGAACGCATTTGCATAGGAGATCACTTCCTAAATATAACACCAGTATCACAGTCACTGAGAGAAACAATTAATCAATGGGACCTCTTATACCAGAGAAGCTTTTGTAGAGAAAAGGACACAGTCAACAAGACAAAGTGACAGCCTACAGAATGGGAAAAGATCTTCACCAACCCCACATCTGACAGAGGGCTGATATCCAGAATATATAAAGAACTCAAGAAATTAGACATCAAAATATCCAACAGTCCAATTAAGAAATGAGCTATAGAGCTAAACAGAGAATTCTCAACAGAGGAAGCTCAAATGGCTAAAAGACATTTAAGGAATTGCTCAACCTCCCTAATCAGCAGGGAAATGCAAATCAAAAGGACTGTGAGATACCACCTTACACCCATCAGAATGGCTAAGATCAAAAACACTGGAGAGGATGTGGAGCAAGGGAAACACTCCTACATTGTTGGTGGAAATGCAAGCTTGTACTTTTCAACTTTGGAAATGAATATGGCGATTTCTTAGAAAATTGGGAATCAATCTCCCCCAAACACAGCTATATCACTCTTGGGCATATACCCAAGGAATGCTCAATCATACCACAAGGGCACATGCTCAGCTATGTTCATAGCATTATTATTTGTAATAGCCAGAACCTGGAAACAACCTAGATGCCCTTCAACTGAAGAATGGATAAATAAAATGTGGTACATATACACAATGGAGTACTACTCAACAGAGTAAAACAATGACATCATGAGGTTTGCAGTCAAATTGATGGATTTAGAAAAAAATCACCCTGAGTGAGGTAACCCATACTCAGAAAGACAAACTTGGTATGTATTCACTCATAGAAGGATAACAGATGTAAAACGAAGGATGACTAGAGTGCTACTCACAACTCCAGGGAGGCTACCTAGAAAACAGGACCCTAAGAAAGACACAGGGATCACCCAACAACAGAGAAATGAATGAGGTCTACATGAGCAAACTGAACATGAGGGGAGTTAATGAAGGGCAAGTGTCGGGAGAAAGAAAGCTTAGGGGAGCAGGAGGTCCCAGCTTGATCAGGAACAGACAGGGAGAACAAGCAAAAAGAGACCAAGATAAATGAAGACCCCATGGGAATAGGAAGAAGAAAAGTGCTAGAGAAGTCCCCAAAAATCAACAAGGATACCTCCACAATAGACTATTGGCAATGGTCAAGAGAAAGCCCGAACTGACCTTCTCTGGTGATCAGATGGCTAAACACCCTAACTGTCGTGCTAGAACTCTCCTCCAATGACTGATGGAAGCAGATGCCGAGATCCACGGCCATGCCCCAGGTGGAGCTCCAGGATGCCAATCAGCGAGAGAGAAGAGAGATTGTATGAGCAAGAGATATTGAGACCATCATTGGAAAAAGCACAGGGACAAATAGCCAAACTAGTGGAAACACATGAGCTATGAACCAATAGCTGAGGAGCCCCCAACTGTATTAGGCCCTCTGGATAAGTGAGACAGTTGATTAGCTTGAACTATTTAGGAGGCCCCCAGGCAGTGGGACCAGAACATGTCCTTAGTGCATGAGCTGGATTTTTGGAGCCCAGAGCTTTGCTCAGGCTGGGTGAAGGAAGGAGGGGACTGGACCTGCCTCCACTGAATCTACCAGGCTGAGCTGAATCCCCAGGGGAGTCCTTGCACTGGAGCAGATGGGAATGGGGGGTGGATTGGGGGGAGAGCGAGGGGGGGACCCATAGAAGGGAGGACAGGGGAATACATGGCTGATACGTAAAATTAAATAATTATAAAATTAAAGAAAATGAAGTGCTTCTTCCATCAAAGTGCTAAAAGAAAAAAAATCTGTTTTTGCAAGCTTTGCTGACTCTGATGTCTGCCCCCAGCATGTAACAGGATCCTCTTAAATTCTGATTTTTTTCAGTGGAAAAACTTTTACAACTCCCAAACATATTCTGTTACAGTATTTATTTAAAAATTTTTCTCCAATTTAAATTGGGGTGGTTCACTTCCACTCAAACAAACAAATCTTCCAAATAAGAATAGCAAGACAGAGAAGAAATTATTAATAGCTGGACTCAATACATACTACATGAGTTATAGTAAGTCACCAAAATCGTTTATGTGCTTTTATTAAAATACAACAATGGAGCCGGGCGGTGGTGTCACACGCCTTTAATCCCAGCACTCAGCAGGTAGAGCCAGGCGGATCTCTGTGAGTTTGAGGCCAGCCTGGGCTACCAAGTGAGTTCCAGGACAGGCGCAAAGCTACACAGAGAAACCCTGTCTCGAAAAACCAAAAAAAAAAAAAAAACCAAAAAAAAAAAATACAACAATGGGCACAGGTGGCATTTATTTGTTGTTAGATTAGCCAGATAAGGATTAGAATTCTGAGGTTACAACAGGCAAACATCACTCTATATTTAGGATCAAACATGTTGATTTCTACCTTCCCTCTCCATCTTCTTTACTTTTAGCATCTGAAAGTGGCTAATTAATAAAGAATAGCTAGCTGGTGCCTCTTTCCAAATGGCAAAGGACAGGAGCCACGTACAATATTTGATAATGGTCATGAAGAGAATTGTTAATTTTTTTCAACCAAGTGAAGTGATTCTCTGCCTAAAGCATAATTTTCAGCATTTTTTAAGTTTAATATCTGATTCTTTTGTACCCAGAAAGAGATGTTCTCCAGAAATAGATATGCAACTTAGCTCATATATGCTGTGGGATGGTCTGTATGTCAAGTGTGTTGCTGATTGGTCAGTAAATAAATCACTGATTGGCCATTGGCTAGGCAGGAAATATAGGCGGGACAAGGAGAAGAATTCTGGGAAGTGGAAGGATGAGAGAGAGAGACACTGCCAGCCGCCACCATGACAAGCCGCATGTGAAGATCCCGGTAAGCCACGAGCCATGTGGCAAGGTATAGATTTATAGAAATGGATTAATTTAAGCTGTAAGAACAGTTAGCAAGAAGCCTGCCACGGCCATACAGTTTGTAACCGATATAAGTCTCTGTGTTTACTTGGTTGGGTCTGAGTGGCTGTGGAACGGCGGGTGACAAAGATTTGTCCTGACTGTGGGCCAGGCAGGAAAACTCTAGCTACACATATAAATGCTAGCATGTAACCCCACACACAAAAAGAAACATGAAAAAAAAAAGTCCCACTTATGAAGGAAGTGATTTTGTAAGTCATGCCTTGTGACAGCCCCCATCTCGATGGTGTATCCCAACCCATCTTTCTCTAGGTAGAAGAAACTGGCATGCAGAGAGGCTAAACTGCCAAAGACATAACCAAGAATTTCCTGGGTGTTCCTGCTGTCCTGCCCTTGTTTTGCACTCTTTTCCTCAGACCTGCATTCTAAACCTGTACCTGTGACTATTTCAGACCTTATTCTCCTTGGATAACCTTTCATGTAGCTCAAAAGGGCCTGTTTCATGTCCTAGGTGGAGAAGGACAAAAATCAAAGTGACTTTTCACATCTGATAAGGTCTATTTACTTTCAAAGAAAGAAATTTGTCAAAGATCCATTTACAGAAACCTTGTTGAAGAGGCACAGAAGTTAGCGTGATACCGACAAGTTTTCACAGGGATCTATGTACATCAGCCCTGGAGTTAATCTCCAACATGAGGTAACTAGTGGACACATTGCCAATCATTACTTATACCCCCGCATACCTGGAATTTATGGTGCTACATTGCTCTCAGATTTAAGGAGCCTCTTCTGACCTTCAAGGAAGGACATAGCATAAGATTGAAATTCATTGCCAAGGCAGTGAATTCAGATCCAGTTCCTCATATCTGAAAATTCCAATGGTCAGGAAATTCAAAGAAAAATACATTCATTGAAGTGAAGCTTGTATATAACACGTTAGAAGAATTTAGCATGGTACTTGTTATGGCAAGACAATTTCAGGGGACACTTATTGACAGGGTGAAGTGGTTTGTGAGTCTTTGGGTGTCTCTGAGTCTTTGTAAAACTGTGACAGGGAAACACAGGTTGGGTTCAGGAGAAAGTAGGATCTCTTCTTCTGAGACAGATAAGGTGCTGTTGAGCATTTCATGAAACACACATGTCACTGACTTGTGAAAACCCCTCTGTCATATAGTCCTTTCTTAATATCTTTATTGCACTGAATTATCAGGCACAGCAACTTAGAATGTTAAGAATTGATCATAGCCCACAATTGCAGGTAATAGTTCCATTTTTGGAAAATCAGGATAGGAACTCAGCTAATCATGTCACATCCACAGCCAAGAGCAGAGATAAACAGATGTACTCATGCTACCTGTTTGCTTATGCTTATGCTCTAGCTTCTTCATATGTACACAGTATAGGTTGCAGACAATGAAATGATTCTGCCCATTTTAGGGAGTCTTATCTCAATTAACAATTAATAAAATCCCACAGAGACAAGTTCAAAGAAAAATCTGATCTATATAATTCCTCATTGAGTTCCCTCTTCCCAGGTGACTAGTTTGATTCAGTCTGATAATCAAAACTAAGAATCACACTGTCCCACCATCACTGCCAGAATTTGAGGAGATTTCTGCCTGCATTCAGAGCTGTGGTCATCAACCTGTGTGGGTCGCCACCCCATTGGGCGGTCGCATATCAGATATACTGCACATCAAATATTTGAATTACAATTCATAACAGTAGCAAAATTAGGACTGGAGAGATGGCTCAGAGGTTAAAAGCACTACTTGCTCTTCCAAAGATCCTGAGTTCAATTCCCAGCAACCACATGGTGGCTCACAACCATCTTTAATGATATCCGGTGCCCTCTTCTGGCCTGCAGGGATGTGTGCATACAGAATACTGTGTATATAATAAATAAATAAAACTTAAAAAAAAACAGTAGCAAAATTAAAGTTAAGAAACAATGAAACAGTTATGTTTAGGGTTCACCACAACACGAGGAACTACTGTTCATGCTATTTAAAGATTTAAAGGGTCAGAAAAATGGAAAAAAAATAACCATTGATCTAGAGTGTCCAGTGGAACTCAAGTGTCTATGTTGCTAACTATGAAGGGGCTTGCAAAGGATTTTCCTGAATATCCTTTGCTCTAAGGGAAACTCATGTTCTGTGTGGAAGACTCCAGCTATCTGGCCATCTTTACTAGCCAGTAATAGCAGACCATTTTGTGCTACTGAACAGAGAGTACATCACCCACTACACACATGCTGATGACACAGATTTTAGTCTCACTGGGCTCCATGGCCATAAAAAACTAAACCAAGGCTGTTCAAGGTGTCACACCACAGGCACTGTGTTCCAGAAGCCTGCCCATTGACCACAGATAGATCCCTATCCCCTTTCTTCATTTTATATAAGGTCTGTGTTTCTGGTAGGCTGCATCTTTAGGGTATGCCTTAAGGATATGCCAAAATCGTGTCTCTGAACTCCACCCAAAGGCAGAACCTCAAATGTACACAGGAATGACATGAGGACAAAGACTATTCTCTTTCCTCTAAAAAGAAACAAAAACAGAGCCTGTGGCATGAGTCATAGTACTCATGGACTGAGGCAGTAGTATGAATTCCCAGCATGACTTTGAAGAGAATCTATCAAGTGCTGTCTAGTGTGAGATGTTAGTTGCTGTGAGTTTGAGTTAGATTTTTGTTACTTACTTTAAAAGGCCTTGTACATTTGATTCTCCAAGCAGCAGTTGGAGAGGCCTGGTCCCACATCTAAATGTGTCCATACAGGGACTCAGACTGATCCCTGCTCCTTTTGTTCCCCTCTGAGAGGACATGCCTGCATTCATTTGTTCAGCATCCAATTGGTGGAGTTCTCCCACTCTCACTCAGTCTCTCTTTCTCTGTCTCTCTAAGTATCTTTTTCTCTGTCTCTCTGTCTCTCACATACATGTGTTTATGTTGTGTATTTTTCTATGTGTTTGTGCATGTATCTCCCTCTATTCCCTGCAGTCAGGGATCTATAGTTGGGCATGAGCAGTTCCCTATCTCACAGTTCCCAGGTGATACCTGGGTGAAAATTGGGAGTACCACTTTGAGTATTATAGTTCCACCAGTGTACTTACTTTAGTGACACATAGATATTTCCATGCAGGTGTTTATAAATCTGTCATGATGTTGAGTCCCATCCTCAAAACTGTTCATGATATTATTTTGGTCTCCATTGTGACAGGTCCCATCATAGACAATTTGTTTTTGAAGACAGGAGAAACATCCTCACAGACTCTGGAGGGTACACACCTGTGGAGTAGACACCAGGGAAATTCTTAGACAGCTATTTCGGCAAGCCTCCTGAGAGAGCTCATGGAACTCCACCTCCCATCATCTACACAGCCTGCCGCTAGTGACATAGGGTCAGCATAGGTGTAAGTAAATTGTTTTCAAATCTGTGGGTTTGGTCCCGGGTTTGGGTACCAACAATATAAGTAAATTTTTTGTAACAACTCTGGGGAAAGGTGTCCTGACTACCTGGGGAGTCAGGCAACACCTTGATTTGCTTAGGACAACTCTGATGGCTGGAACTGCAAGGAGACAGTTTAGCCCTGGAAGATGAGGCATCCCACACACCTTGAGCTGCTCAGAACAGCAACTCTGCCCTGAAGGTTCCCTGGACACCTGAAGTTGTTTAGCACAGCTCTGATGGCTGAAACTGCAACGGACAATTAGCACTGGAGGGTGAGGTATCCTGGACACCTCAAGCTGCTCACAACAGCTCTGCCCTGAAGGTGTCCCAGAGACATGGAGCTGTTGTGCACAGCTCTGACAGCTGGAACTGCAAAGAAGCAGCCCAACACTGGATGGGACAATTTTCTGACTTGTTGGGAAATCTAGGCCTGGAACTGATGGGGGATGATCTCCCTGCAGGATACAAAAATCCTGCTCTTCCCCTGGAGAGCTGCTACAGCTGAGCTTTGCTCAGTCCCCTCATAAGGGGGCTTCCTAGCAGAGCTCTGCTTCTCTTGCCTATGCTGTGGCTTTCTTTTGCTTCACTCTGCAAAAAGGGAAAAAACTTTTTAGCTCTTTATGGCTCTGTCCACTGAGGGACGTCTCAGCAAAGATCTTCTGTTCAGCTCCTCCTAGCTCTGCTCTTTCAGCTCCCTCTTGCTCTGTCCACTGGGGGACATCTCAACAAGGATCTTCTCTATGCCAGTGAATGAAGATCATCACACCCAAAATTCTTTTGAGAAAGGTATTTATTTGGGAAGGAGGAGTCCAAGAGAGTATCTGCCTCTACCAGGGTGGATATGCACCAGTAGTTCTGGGAAGTGAGTGTTTTGTGAGAATCATTTGGCAATCAATCCCTGCTTCTCTGCCTGAAGCTGAAGTCCAATGATGCAGATGGATCAGTCACACATCACATATCTTCATGTCATTATGAGGAGAGAGGTGCTATGAACAGCCTTGAGGGAATAAGTTCAAAGTCCAGTACCATTTGCTTTTTGCACATTTGCTTTCCAGGGTTTATGTATGATCACAGTGGGGATAGCAGCTTGCAAGTAGGTGGGCCCCCTGCATAGGTCAAGTGAGTCATTCTTTTTGTCACCTTGTTGGGTGGCATGTGGCCTTCTTCCTCCCATGCTCTGCATGCCAAGGTGGTCTCTTCACTTTGACAAGCTGTTGGTTCACACTTATAGAGACCTCAGTGGGAGAAAGGCAGCAGTGTTTACTGTGTGTTCTGTTCTCTTTTCTTTTGTCCTCTCCCATCGTTGTTGACCAAATTCCCTATCTGATGCTCTCCAAAATGTTGGAACCACAGTGTCAATAACACTACGGAAGACTGAATGTATTGTCACTTTTGAACGTGATGCCCATATTACCACTGAGGGACTGTTTTACTCTCCATGTCAATATGTAGCTCTGCCATGCTGAGAGGTCTTGAGCTCTGCCCCCTGACCCAGCATCAGTGATTTTTGTTTCTGAAGCTTCTGGGCCCTGATCCAGCTAATTGTGTGGTTCCATTCATCCTTCAATTTGTGTGGTCTTTTAACTTGAAGTGGTGTCATTCTTATTAGAGGAGTGTGTTGTATACTGCGATCCTTTTACAGAACTAAGTGTTTTACTGGTTCTTTTGTATGATTTGTCAGGTTTGATTTTATTAGTATTGGCTGAGTATTCTCTTGTGCTGTATGGGTTGAGATTCAGAACTCATTGACTTGAGTTCTGATCATTGTTGTTTCTTTCTGACTAATGATATTTCATTTTTATGTTTTCAACACATAGTTATTTGTGAATAAACTCACAAACATAGCATTCACTCACTTGTGCACACACTATAACTCACATGTAGATGGTGGATGGGAATAGTTTAATAGTGTTCAATGCCTTTATTCTACCATGTTTCCCAGGAATTGAATTCAGACTTGTTGGCATGTACCTTTACTTGCTGAACCATCTACTCGTCCCTAATTTTTAAATGTATACCTTTATATCAAATAGACTTAGACTTCCCTCTTGCAACACTTTATTTTTTGTAGATTCCAATGCTCTGTTATTTTCATACATTTCAAGAATGTTATGCTCTATTCCTACCACCATTTGTGTCTAAGAACTTTGGAATCCACTCCCAATTTCTTTAGCATCTCACTGATTGTTCAGTATTTTGTTTTCTAGCCTCCATGTGTTTATATATTTTCTATAGTTCATTTTTGTTCTTTTTTGTATTTTTTATACTGTGATCTTATAAAAATAAAAATTATTTCAATTACCTTGTTTTTGAGAAGATTTGCTTTGCATAAAACCATTTTGAAAAGTAACTGCTCAGGCTGCTGATAAAAATGAATTCTGCTACTGTTCCATGGAAAGTTCTGTAAATGTTAAATCAGTCCATTTATTTGTATATCAGTTGTTCATTGCTTTCCTTTTGTTTTGATAACTGATATAATCATGTATTAAAATCACCCCAAATAATGATGAATTCTATCTGTTATCTCATATTTTGTAGTGAGTGCTTTACAAAATTGGGAACATCAATGTCACAAGAACATGTGTTTATGGACTCTTGTTGAATTTCTCACTTTATCAATATGTAGTGACCTTCATTTTCTCATTCACTAATTTAACTTTAAAGGGTAAATTGTGGACTATCAGTATGGTTATACCTGTTTGTTTCCACATGTCATTTTCTGCCTATTACTTTGGCACTGAAGTTCATTTGTTGTAGGTACCAAGTAACTCTATGTGATAGAATATTATTTTAAGGTGTACTGCTTTTTTCATGTTGAATTTGTTTAACTCTGTGAAGCTATGTTACTGTGCTTGTGTAAAACAACTGATGATTTAATAAAGAACTGGCCAATAGCAAGAAAGGAGAAAAAATAAGTGGGACTTGCAGGCTCAGAGTATATATAGGAGAAAACTGGGTAGAAAGCTCTAAAATCAAGGAGTCAGAGAAGGAGGAGGAGGGGGGCTCCAGGAGCCAGCAACCCAGCTACACAGCAAGCCACAGAGTAAGAGTAAGAATTACAGAATTAGAGAATAAGAAAAGCCAAAGGCAAAAGATAAAAGGGTTAATTTAAGAAAAGCTGGCTGGAAATTAAGCCAAACTTATGAGTACTCATAAGTAAGAATAAGCCTAGAGGTATGATTTACTTAGGAGCTGGATGGAGGACCATCAAAAGAGCAATAACCTCCAAAAACAGCTCTCTTTCACTTATATAGACTATTCTGTCAGGCTATTTCTTCTAATTGGAATGTAAGACACTTAAAAGTCAGAATTATCTCAAGTTATAAAATAATTACTATCAGTTTATTATATCTCCTTTATGCTGTGGATATTGCTCTATATAAATAAAGCACTGATTGGCCAGTGACCAGGCAGGAAGTATAGGTGGGACAAGGAGAGAGGAGAATGGAGGAAGGAGGAAGAAAAGAGAGACCAGCTGGAGCCACTGCCAAGACAAGAAAGATGTAAAGTACCGGTAAGCCACAAGCCATGTGGCAAAGTAAAGATTAATAGAAATGGGCTGAACATAAGAGTGAGAGCTAGACAATGATAAGCCTGAGCTAATGGCTAAGCAGTTTAAATAATGTAAGAGTCTGTGTGTTTATTTTATAAGTGGGCTCTGGGACTGGCGGGACTTGGTGGTGGGAGCTGGAGAAAAATTCTCCAGCTACAAATGGCGCCCAATGGCTCGAGTTTCAACCTTAAACCTAACAATATTTAATAACTAATTCTAAACAGAGCCAAAACCAGGTTCCTGCTTCATGTCTCACATGGGCAGCTAGACGCTGCAAAACGCGGGTTTGAACTATTGGCAGGTTCCTGGCATGTGCACTTCACCTGCAGTATAGTTGGAATGAGACGTGTGCCAGCGGCACATTACACTGTGTGGTAGATTTAGTCTTTACTAGTATTTAAAAAAAAAGAGAGAGAGAGCTTTCTGGGCTACACACTGCTTTGATAAAAGTGTAGACCCACTATTTCTGAGACTTGATGGCTCCCAGAGCTGGCAGAACCACCATGTTGAGAAGCTAAAGTGGGCAGAGCCAATAGCCACAGTGCCATAGGCTTCAAAAAGAGATAAAAAGGAATATATACAGTTATATAAACAAATAGTTTTTAAAAGTAAACTCTTTAAAAAAACAATAAAAGTAATAAGCCACGTAAAGATGGCTATCACACAGAGAATCTAGATTATGTTGTCTTTGATATTTGTAACTGAAGAAAAACATTCAATTGTAAAAGCTGTTCAGTTATGCCAAAATGTAAATTTTAAAGGTACCTTGACTTCAAAATTTGGATATAATGATATGTTACTTTGGAAAAGAGGTTCTGCTTTTGTTTCCACAGAAATCCAAGGAATGCTCAATCATACCACAAGGGCACTTGCTCAGCTATGTTCATATCAGCGTTGTTTGTAATAGCCAGAACCTGGAAACAACCTAGATGCCCTTCAACGGAAAAAGGGATAAATAAAATGTGGTATATATACACAATGGAGTACTACTCAGCAGAAGAAAACAATGACATCATGAGGTTTGCAGGCAAATGGATGGATCTAGAGAAAATCATCATGAGTGAAGTAACCCAGACTCAGAAACACAAACATGGTATGTACTCACCCATAGGAGGATACTAGATGTAAAACAAAGGAAGACTAGACTGCTACTCCTAACTCCAGGGAGGCTACCTAGAAAACAGGACCCTAAGAAAGACACAGAGATTGCCCAATGACAGAGAAATGGATGAGATCTATATGAACAACCTGGACGTGAGTGGGGTTATTGAAGGCAAGGGTTGAAGGAAAGAGAGCTTAGGGGAGCAGGAGATCCCAGCTGGATCAAGAACAGAGAGGGAGAACAAGGAATAAAAGACCAAGATAAATGAAGACCACATGAGAATAGGAAGAAGCAAAATACTAGAGAGGTCCCCAGTAATCCACAAAGATACCTCCACAATAGATAACTGGCAATGGTCAAGAGAAAGCCTGAACTGACCTACTCTGGTATAGGATGGCCAAACACCCTAACTGTTGTGCTAGAAATCTCATCCAATGACTGAGGGAAGTGGATGCAAAGATCTACAGCCAGGCCGCAGGTGGAGCTCCAGGAGTCCAATTGGCGAGAAAGAGGAGCGATTGTATGAGCAAGAATTATTGAGACCAAGACTGGAAAAAGCACAAGGACAAATAGCCAAACTAATGGAAACACATGAACTATGAACCAATAGCTGAGGAGCCCCAAACTGGATCAGGCCCTCTGGATAAGTGAGACAGTTGATTAGCTTCATCTGTTTGAGAGGCATCCAGGCAGTGGGACCTGGAGCTCTATACAGACAGGCAGTGAGGAGGTAGTCATGTGGTTGGGTTTACAACCAATGAGAAGGCAGTACAGAAAGTCTATATAAAGACTTTAACACAGGAAGTAGCTCTGTTTCAGAGATGTAAGACCACTGCAGGAGGAAGGGTAAGCTTTTAGCTCTTAGCTCTGACCTCTTGGCTTTCTTCTTTGCATTGCTTCTGTGTTTCTTATTTAATAAGACGGTTGGTTGGTTGGTTACATCTACACCTTATGAAGAACTAATATCAAAAATATTCATACTGAACACATGAAATCAAATATTTAAACAAAAATTCTCATCTGATAAGGTCTAATATCCAAAATATACAAATTGAACATAAATAGATAAATAAAACAAAATTTCTCATCTGTTAAAGGTCTAATATTCCAAAATATACATACTGAACACAAGAAATTAAATAAAAGAAAATTCTCACCTGATAAAGGTCTACTATTCTAAATATGCACTTGGCATATAATTAGATAAATAAAACAAAAATTCTGATCTGATGAACATCTAATATCCAAAATACACATATTGAACATAATTAGAAAAGCAACACAAAAGTTTCTTATCTGAAAGTATTCTAATATCCAAAATATACATATTGAACACAAGAAACTAAATGAAACAAATATTCTCACCTGATAATCGTCATTATCCAAAATATACAAAATTGAAAACTAGAAATCACATAAATAATATAAAAATTCTGTTGTGATGTAGGTATAATATCAAAAATATACATATTGAATGTAATCAGATAAATAAAACAAAAATTTCCATCTGATAGGGGTCTATTATCCAAAATATACATAAGGAACATAATTGGATAAGTAAAACAAAAATTCTATTCTGATAAATTTCTCATATCCAAAACATACATATTGAAAACCAGAAATTAAATAAAACAAAAATTTTCCTTTGATAAAGCTCTAATATAAAAAAATACATATTGAAAAAAAAAGAAATCAGATAAATAAGTCAAAAACTCTGGTCTGATAAAGGTCTAATATCCAAAATATACATACTAAAAAAATTAAATAAAAAATTATCAACTGATAAAGGTCTAATTTCCACAATATGCTTACTGAACACAAGAAATTAAATAAAACAAAAATTCTCACCTGAAAAAGAAATTATATCCAAAATATGCATACTGAACACAGGAAATCAGATAAATAAAACAAAAATTCTCATCTGTAAAAGGTCTAATATCCAAAATCAATACACTGAACAGAAGAAATCACATAAATAAAATAAAAATTCTCATCAGATTAAGGTCTATATCCAAAATATATACATTGAACACAAGATATCATACAAATAAATCAAAACTTCTCATCTGATAAAGGTCTAACTTTTAAAATATATATATTGAATATAAATAAATAAACAAAACAAAAATTCTCATCTGATTAAGGTCTATTATCCAATATATATATATTGAAAACAAGAAATCGGATAAATAAAAATCAGTCTCATCTGATAAAGACCTAATTTCAAAAAATACATATTGAACATAATTAGATATATAAAACAAAAAATTATATCAGTTAAAAGTCTAATATCAAAAATGTATTTATTGAAAACAAGAAATTAAATAAAACAAAACTTCTCACCTAATAAAGGTCTAATAACCACATTATACATACTGAACACAAGATATCTGATGAAGGAAACAAAAATTCTAACATGATAAAGGTCTAATATCCAAAATATACATATTAAACACAAGAAATTAGAAAAAAACAGCAAAAATTATCAGCAGTAAGTCTAATATACTAAATATAAATATTGAAGACAAGAATTCAGATAATTAAAAAAAATTCTCATCTGATAGAGGTCTAACATCAAAAATATAAAGATTGAATACAAGAAATAAAAAAAATTCTCATGTGATAAAGGTCAAATTACAAAATATTATCTTATTGAACACAAGAAAATAAATAAAACAAAAATTCTCATCTAATTAATGTCTAATATTTAAAATGAACATATTCAACATAATTACATAAATACAATGAAAATTCTCATCTGATAAAGGTCTAAGGTCAAAAATATACATATTGAACACAAGAAATCAAATATATAAATCAAAAATCCTCATCTGATAAAGGTCTAATATCCAAAATATACATACTGAACACAAGAAATTAAAAAAAAAGAAACTCTCACTTGATAAAGTTTTATATCCTAAATATACATATTGAAAATAAGACATTAGATAAACAAAACAAAAATTCTCATCTTACACATGCCTTATATCCAAAATATACATATTAAAAACAGGATGTGAAATACACAAAACAAAAATTCTCAACTGATGAAGGTCTAATACAAAAATATACATATTGAACACAAGAAGTCACATCAATAAAACAAAAATCTCACCTGATGAAGGTCTAATACTCAAAATGTAAATACAGAACACCAGAAATCAGAAAAAAAAATCTCATGTGATAAAGAACTAATATGAAAAATATACATATTGAACACAAGAAATTAAATGAACCAAAAATACTGATCTGATAAAGGTCTAATATGCTGAATACAAGAAATCTGATAAATAAAACAAAAATTCTCTCCTGATAAGGGTCTAATATCCAAAATATACATAGTGAACACAAGATATCAGGTAAATAAAACAAAATTCTCATTTCATAAAAGTATAATAATTTAAATATACATTTTGAACACATTAATTGAGAAAAAAACAAAAATTATCAGTGTTAGGTCTAATATTCACAATATACATATTGAACACAGGAAATCAGATAATTAAAAAAATTATGATCTGATAAAGCTCTAATACCAGAATATACATATTGAACACAAGAAATTAAATAATCTAAAAATTCTAACCTGACAAAGGTCATCTTCCAAAATACATATATTGAAAATTAGAAATCAGATAAATAAAACAAATATTCTGATTTGATAAAGGTCCTAAATCCAAAACAGACATACTGAACATTACTAGATAAATAAAACAAAAATTTTCATCTCATGAAGGTGTAATATCCAAAATATACACACTGAACATGAGAAATTAAATAAAACAAAAATCCACCTGATAACGAACTAATTTCCAAAATATGCATACTATACACAAGAAATCAAATATATAAAAGAAAAATACTCATCTTCTAAAGGTGTAATATCAAAAAATGGACACATTTAACATAATTAGATAAATAAAATGCAAATTCTCATCTGATGAAGGTCTAATATCCAAAATATATGTACTGAACACAAGAAATTAAATAAAACAGAAATTCTTATCTGATAAGTGTCTAATACCCAAAATATACATATTGAACACAAGAATTTAGACAAATAAAACAAAAATTCTGACCTGATAAAGGTCTAATACCAAAAATATTCATATCAAACACAAGAGGTCAGATAAATAAAACAAAAATTCTCCTCTAGTAAATATCTAATATCCAAAATCTACATATTGAACACAATAAACTAGAAAAGAAAATTATCAGTGGTAAGTTTAAAATTAAAAATATTGCACTCGGGAGGCAGAGCCAGGCGGATCTCTGTGAGTTCGAGGCCAGCCTGGGCTACAAAGTGAGTTCCAGGAGAGGCGCAAAGCTACACAGAGAAACACTGTCTCGAAAAAAACAAAAAATAAATAAATAAATAAAAATAAAAAAAAATAAAAATTGAACATAAGAAATCAGCCAGGTGGTGGTGGCGCACGCCTTTAATCCCAGCACTCGGGAGGCAGAGCCAGGCGGATCTCTGTGAGTTCAAGGCCAGCCTGGGCTACCAAGTGAGTTCCAGAAAAGGCACAAAGCTACACAGGAAAACCCTGTCTCAGAAAAAAAAAAAAAAAGAAAGAAAGAAATCAGATAAATACAACTAAAATTCTGAACTGAGAATGGTCTTATATCAAATATGTACATATTGAGCATAATTAGATAAATAAAACAATAATTCATCTGATAAAAGTAACATCAAAAATATTCACACTGAACACAAGAAATTAAATGAAAAAAAAATTCTCACATGATAAAGGTCTATTATCCAAAATATACATATTGAACACAAGAAATCAGACAAATAAAAGAAAAATACTCATGTGATAAAGATCTAATATCAAAAATATACATACTGATCACATGAAATCATATAAATAAAAAATTTTCATCTAATAAAGGTCTAATATCGAAAATATACATATTGATCACAAGATTAAAAAAAACAAAAATTATCATGTATCAAAGGTCAAATTACAAAAATATTACTATGAAACACCAGAAATTAAATAAAACAAAAATTCTCATCTGATAATGTTCTAATATAAAAAATACACCTATTGAACACAAGAAATTGGACAAATAAAACAAAAATTCCCATCTCATAAAGATCTAGTATCCAAAATATACAGGAAATTCTCATCCAATAATGGTCTAATATCAAAAATATGCATATGGAACACAAGAAACTGGATAAATAAAACAAAAATTCTCATCTGATAAATGTCTAATATCCAAAATATACATATTAAACACAGGATACAATATTAAAAAAAAACAAAAATTCTCATCTGATAACAGTCTAATATCAAAAAAATATATATATTGAACAAAAGAAATCAGATAAATAGAACAATTCCCATCTGATAAAAATCTAATATCTAAAATATACATATTGAATACAATAATTAAAAAAACAAAAATTATCAGTGATAGTTCTAATATCCACAACATACATATTGAACTCAAGAAATCAGAAAATAAAACATAAATTCTGATCTGATAAATGTCAAATATCCAAATCAGACATACTGAAGATAATTAGATAAATAAAACAAAAATTGTCACCTGATAAATATTTAGTATCCAAAATATACACATTGAACACAAGAAATCAGATAAATAAAACAAAAAAATCTCATCTGATGTAGATCTAATATGAAAAATATAAATATTGAATAAAAGAAATCAGATAAAGAAAATGAATATTCACATCAGATAAAGGTGTATTATCCAAAACAGATGTATTGAACATAAGTAGTTAAATTAAAGGAAAATTCTCATCTAATAAAAGTCTAATATCCAAAATAAACATACAGAACACAAGAAATCAGATAAATAAAATGAAAATTTTCATCTGATAAAGGTGTGTTGTCAAAAATATACATATTGAACACAGAAATTAAATAAAACAAAAATTCTCACCTGAGAAAAACTGTATCCAAAATACACATATGAACACAAGAAATCAAATATATAAAACAAAAATTCTCACCTGATCAAGGTCGAATATACAAAATATACATATTGAACACAATAAATCAGATAAATAAACCAAAGTTCTCACCAGATAAAGGTCTAATATTAAAAATATACATATGGAACACATGAAATTAGAAAAACAAAACAAAATTCTCATCTGATAATGGTTTAATATCCAAAATGTAAATATTGAATACAATTACTAAAAAAAAATTATTAGTGGTAGATCTAATATCCAAAATATACATATTAAGCACAAGAAATCAGATAAATAAAACAAAAATTCTGAGCTGAAAAAGTCAAATATCCAAAACAGACATATTCAATATAATTAAATAAGTAAAACAAAAATTCTCACCTGATAAATGTTTAATATCTAAAATATACATATATAACACAGGAAATCAGATAAGTAAAACAAAAATTCTCATCTGATAAAGGTCTAATATCAAAAATATACATATTGAACACAGGAAATCAGATAAATAAAATGAAAATTCTCTAATAAAGATCTGATATCCAAAATATACATATTGAATACACAAAATCATAGAAATGAAACAAAATTCTCATCTGATAAAGATATAATATCCAAAGAATATATGTTGAACACAAGAAATTAGATAAATAAAAAAATTTTTATCTGATAAATGCCTAATATACAAAATATACATATTGAAAACAATAAACAAGAAAAAATAATTGTCAGCGGTAGGTCTAATATCCAGAATATACATATTGAACACAAGAAATCAAATAAAAGAAAAATTCTCACCTAATAAAGATCTAATATGCAAAACAGACATAATAAACATAATTATATGAATAAAACAAAAATTCTCACCTGATAAATATATCATAACCAAAATATACATATTGAACACAAGAATTAAGACAAATAAAACAAATATTCTGGTCTGATAAAGATCTAATATCAAAACTATACATGTTGAACACAAGAAATCAGATAAATATAACTAAATTTCTTACCTTATAAAGGTCTAATATTCAAAATGTATATATAAAACAAAGAAATCAGATAAACAAAACAAAATTCTCACTGATTAAGGTCTAATATCCAAAATATACATATTGAACACAATAAATTAAAAAAATCAAAAATTATTAGCTGTAGTTCTAATACCCAAAATATGCATATTGACCACTAGAAATCAGATAAATATGAAAACATTCTGATCTGATAATGCTCTAATATTGCAAAAGGACATATTGAACATAATTAGATAAATAAAATGAAAATTCTCATCTGATAAAGGTCTAATATCCAAAATATACATATTAAAGACAGGATATGAGATAAATAAAACAAAAATTCTCATCTGATAAAGCTCTAATATCAAATATGTACATATTCAACACAAGAAATTAAATAAAACAAAAATTCTCACCTGAGAAAGGTCTAACATTCAAAATATACAGATTGAACACAAGAAATCAAAAAAAGCAAAACAAAATTCTAATGCGTTGAAGGACTAATAAGAAAAATATTCATATTGATTATAATTAGATAAATAAAACAGAAATTATCTGCTGATAAAAATCAAATGTCCAAAATATACATATTAAACACAAGAAATCAGAAAAATAAAAAAATTCTCATCTAATAAAGATCTAATATCCAAAATATAAATATTGTACATAAGAAATCAGATAAATAAAAAAAATTCTCATATGGTAAATGTATAATATCCAAAATATACATGTTGAACACAATGAATAAAAAAAAATTATCAGCAGTAGGTCTAATATCCAAAATATTCATATTGAACACATGAAATCAGATAAATAAAATAAAAATTCTGATCTGATAAAGGTCTAATATTCAAAACAGACATATTGAACATTATTTAAATAAAAGAAAAATTATTCTCTGATAAATGTCTAATACCCAAAATATACACATTGAACATAATTAAATACATAAAACAAAAATTCACTCCAGATAAAGATATAATATACAAAATATACATATCAACACAAAAAATTAGATAAGTAAAACAAAAATTCTAATCTCATAAATGTCTAATATCCAAAATATACATATTAAAAACAGGATACCAGAGAAATAAAATGAAAAATCTCATCTGATGCAGGTCTAATACCCAAAATATGCATGTAGAACACAAGAAATTAGAAAATAAAATAAAAATTCTTATCTTATATAAACCTAATATCAAAAGTATACATATTAAAAATGAGAAATCAGATAAAAAACTGTCATTTGATAAAAGTATAATATCCAAAATAAACATACTGAACCCAATAAATAAGAAAAAAACAAAAATTCTCACCTATTGGTCTAACATCCACAATATACATATTGAACACAAGAAATCAGATAAATACAACAAAATTGTGATCTGATAAAGGTCTAATATCTAAAACAGACATATTGAACATAATTCAATAAATAAAACAAAAATTCTCATCTGATAAAGATCTAATATCCAAAATATACATACTGAACACAAGAAATCAGATATATAAACAAAGACTCTCATCTGATAAAGGTCTCCTATTCAAAATATACATATAGAACACAAGAATTCAGAAAAACAAAATAAAACTTTCAAGTGATAAAGGACTAATATAAAAATATACATATTGAAAACAAGAAGTTAAATAAACAAAAATTCTGATTTGAAATAAATATCTATTTTCCTAAATATAAATTTTGAACACAAGAAATCAGGTGTATAAAATGAAAATTCTCATCTGATAAACCTCTAAGATCCAAAATATACATATTGAACACCATTATATAGAAAAAAAACAGAATTTATCAGCAGTATATCTAATATCCACAATATACAAATTGAAGACAAGAAATCAGATAATTGAAACATAAATTCTCACCATATAGGTCCAATACCAAAACGTATATATTGAACACAAGAAATTAAATAAATCAAAAATTCTAACCTGATAAATGTCATTATCCAAAATAAACATATTGAAGACTAAAAATCAGATAAATGAAATTAAAGAAAACAAAAATTCTCATATGATGAAGGTCTAATATCCAATATATACATATCGAACACAAGAAATTAAATAAAACAAAAATTTTCATCTCATAAAGTCATTATCCAAAATATACGTATTGAAAACTAGAAATCAGATAAATAATAGAATAGAAAAGTTCTCACTGGTTAAAGGTGTAATATCCAAATTATACATATTGAACACAAGAAATCAGATAAATAAAATGAAAATTCTCATCTGATAAAGGTCTAATATAAAAAATATGCATATCAAACACAAGATTTAAATAAATAAAACAAAAATTCTCATCTGATAAAGATCTAATATTCAAAATATAAATATTGAACACAGGATAACAGATAAATACAAC
Organism: Peromyscus eremicus; assembly: GCF_949786415.1. NCBI lineage: Eukaryota > Metazoa > Chordata > Mammalia > Rodentia > Cricetidae > Peromyscus > Peromyscus eremicus. Next base: position 663,781 of record NW_026734332.1, on the reverse strand, counting down.
AAAAATTCTCATCTGATAAAAGTCTAACATCAAACATATTCATATTGAACACTAGAAATTAAATAAAACAAAATTATCAACTGATTAAAGTCATTATCCAAAATATACATATTGAAAACTAGAAATCAGAGAAATAATACAAAAATTCTGATCTGATAAATGTCTAATATAAGTATATAGATATTGAATGTAACTGGATAAATGAAACAAAAATTCTCATCTGATGAAGGTCTAAAATCCAAAATATACATATTGCACATAATTAGATTAATAAAACAAAAATTCTCATCTGATAAAAGTTAAATATCCAAAGTATACATACTGAACACAAGAAATCAGACAAATAATAAAAAATGTCATCGGCTAAAGATCTAATATCAAAAATATACATATTGTACACCAGAAATCAGATAAAGAAAACAAAATTTCTGATCTGATAAAGGTCTAATATCCAAAATAGACATAAAGAACACAAGGTAATAGCTTTAAAAAACAAAAATTCATATTTAATAAAGGTCTAATGTCCAAAATATAGATATTCAACTCAAGATACCAGATATAGAAGAGGGAAATTCCATTTGATAAATGTCCAATAACAAAATATACATACTGAACACAAGAAATCAGATAAATAAAACTAAAATTCCAATCTGATAAAAAATTCAAATATCAAATATATATATATATATATATATATATATATATATATATATATAATTAATTAAATACAGGATACCAGATAAATGAAATAATTCACATCTGATAAAGGACTAATATCAAAAATATGCACATTAAACACAAGAAATTATATAAATAAAACAAAATTTCTCATCTGATAAAGATCTAATATCAAAAATATACATGTTGAACACAAGAAATCGAATAAAATAAAAAAAACTTGTCATATGATAAGAGTATAATATCCCTCGGGAGGCAGAGCCAGGAGTATCTCTATGAGTTCGAGACCAGCCTGGGCTACCAAGTGAGTTCCAGGAAAGGCGCAAAGCTACACAGAGAAACCCTGTCTCGAAAAACCGAAAAAAAAAAAAAGTATAATATCCACAATATACATATTGAACACAATAAATAAGAAAAAATATATTTGCAGTAGGTCTAATATCAACAATATACATATTGAACATTAGAAATCACATAAACAAAATAAAAATTTACATCTGATAAAGGTCTAATAACCAAAATATACATATTGAACACAAGAAATCAGATAAACAAAAAAATTCTCCTCTGATATAAGTATAATATCCAAAATATACATATTGAATGAAATTAAAAAATTATCAGCGGTAGGTCTAATATCCAAAATATGAACATTGAACAGAAGAAATCAGATAAATAAAACCAAAATTCTCTTCTGATACAAGTCTAATATCAAAAAGAAACATATTGAACATAATTCAATAAAAGAAAAATTCTCATCTTTTAAAGGTCCCATTACCAAAATATACATACAGAACATAGGATATCTGATAAATAATAAGAAAATTCTCATCTCATAAAGGTCTAATATCAAAAATATACATATTGAACACAAGAAATTAAAAAAATTCTCACCTGATAAAGAAGTAATATCGAAAATATACATATGAACACAAGAAATCAAATTTATAAAACAAAAATTCTCATCTGATAAAAGTCTAATATTCAAAATATACTTACTAAACACAAGAAATTAAAAAAACAAAAATTTGGATCTCATAATGAACTAATATAAAAAATATGCATACTGAACACAAGAAATCAATATATACATAAAACAAAAATTCTCATCTGATAAATGTCTAATATCCAAAATATACATATTGAACATAATTAGATAAATAAAACAAAAATTCTCACCTGACAAAGGTCTAACATCCAAAACATACATAGTAAACACAGCATACCAGATAAAAAAAAACAAAAATTCTCACATGATAAAGGTCTAATATCAAAAATATGTGTATCCAACACAAGAAATTAGATAAATAAAAATTGTCATCTGATAGAGGTCCAATATCAAATATATACATATTGAACACAAAAAATAAATAAAACAAAAATTCTCACATGATAAAGAACTAATATTGAAAATATGCATGCTGGATACAAGAAATCAAATACATAAAACAAAAATTCTCATCTGATCAAGGTCTAATATCCAAAACATTCATATTGAACACAAGATATCTGATAAATAAAGCAAATACTTTCATGTGTTAAAGATCTAATATCCAAAATATACATATTGTACACTGGAAATTAGATAAATAAAATGAAAATTCTCATCTGATAAAGGTCTCATATCAAAAATCTGCATTTGGAACACAAGATACTAGATAAATAAGCAAAAATTCTCAACTGATAAATGTCTAATATCAAAAATATACATATTAAACACATGAAATCAGATAAATAAAAAATTCCTATCTGATAAAAGTCTAATATCTAAAATATACATATTGAATACTATTTTTAGAAAATAAGAAAAATTATCAGCGGTAGGCCCCTCAACTGAAGAATGGATAAAGAAAATGTGGCACATATATACAATGGTAAATATAAATGGTAAATAATATATACCCTAGTAAATAATATATACAGCAGTAAAAAACGATATCATGAAATTTGCAGGCAAATGGATGGAACTAGAAAATATCATCTTGAGTGAAGTAACCCAGACTCAGAAGGACAAACATAGTATGTACTCACTCATAAGTAGATACCAGATGTTAGGGAAAGGATGGCCAGACTGCAACCCACAACTCCAGAGAGGCTAGCTAACAGGAAAAGACCCTAGGAGGGACACATGGATGATCTTGTGAAGGAGAAGTGGATGAGATCTACATGAGTGGACTGGGTGTGTGTGGGGGGGTGGCAGAGGGTGAGGAGTGGGGGATGAGAACATAGGGAAATGGGAGGGTCAAGCTGGAACAGGGACAGAATGGGAGGGCAGGGAGGAAGATACCATGATAGATGAGGACATCATGGGAATAGGAAAAGGCAGGATGCTGGGGAGGCTTTCAGGAATCCACAAGGTTGATCCCACCTTGGTCTGCTGGCAGTGGTCCAGAGGGTGCCTGGACCAGTCTACTCTGGTGACCAGTCTAGTGAATAACCTAGCTGTCATCACAGAGCCTTTGTCCAGTGACTGATAGAGACAGATACTTAGATTCACGGCCAGGCACCAGGCTGAGCTCTGGGAATCCAATTGATGAGAGAGAGGAGAGATACTGCAGACAAGGGACGTCGAGATCATGATGGGAGGATGTGCAGAGATGACCAGCCACACTAATGGGAGTCCATGAACTGTGGACTGTGTGGACTGGTGGCTGTGGAGCCCCAATGGGACTGGACTAGGCCTTCTGGATATGGAAGATGGTTGTTTGGCTCAAACTGTTTGGGGAACACCCAGGCAGGGGGATCAGAATCCATTCCTGCTACATGGGCAGGGCTTTAGGTATCCGGTGCCTATAGTGTGGTGCCCTGCACAGCCTTGGTACAGTGGGAAAGGGCTTGGACCTGTCTAGGCTCAGTGTGCAGGGCTCTACTGACTCCACATGGAAGACCTTGATTTGAGGGATGTGCAGATATGGAGTGGCTTGGGCTGTAGGTTTGGGAGATGGGAAGAGGGAGGAGATGGGACTGTGGGTGGTATATAGAGTGAGTAGAAAATTTCTTAATAAAGAAAAGAAATATACATATGGAACACAAGAAATTAGATAAAACAAACATTCTCACCAGTAAAGTTCTACTATCTAAAATATACTTATAGAACACAAGAAATCAGAAAAATAAAACAAAATCTCTCATCTGACAATAGTCTAATATCCAAAATATACATATTGAACATAATTAGTTAAATAAAACAAAAATTCTCATGTGATAAAGGTCTAATACCTAAACTATACATATTGAACACAAGACATCATCTATATATAAAAAATTCTCATCTGATATAAGTCTTATATCCAAAATATACATGTTGAACACAAGAAATCAGATAAATCAAACAAAAATTCATATTTGATAAAGGTCTAAAATCCTAAATATACACATTGAACCAAAGAAATCAGATAAATTAATCAAAAATTCTCACTTGATTAGGATCTAATTTCCAAAATATACATACCAAATATAATTAGATAAATAAAACAAAAATTATCATCTGATAATTTTCTAATATCCAAAATATACATATAGAACAGAAAAAAATCAGAAATAGAAAACAAAATTTTCATGTGATAAAGCTCAAATATCAAAAATATAATTAAAGAACACAAGAAATAAAATAAAACTAAATTCTCTTCTGATAAAGGTCTCATATCCAAAATATACATACAGAACACAAGAAATCAGGTAAAGAAAACAAAAACTCTCATCTGATAAAGTACTGATTTCTAAAATATTTATAATCAAATCCAAGAAACCAAGGAAATAAAACAAAAATTCTTAACTAATAAAGATCTAATATCAAAAATATACATACTCAACACAAGAAATCACATAAAAATACAAAAATTCTCATCTGATAAAGGTCTAAAACCAAAAATATACATATTGAACACAATTTCTAAAATATACATATTGAACACAAGAAATCAGGTAAATAAAACAGATATTGTCATCAGATAAAGGTCTAATATCCAAAATATACATATAGAACTCAAGAAATCAAATAAATAAAACAAAAAATCTCATCTGATAAAGGTCTAATACCATAACATACAGAATGAAGACAAGAAATCAGACAAATAAAACAAAAAATCTCATCTGATAAAAGTCTAATATCCAAAATATTTTCATTTAACACAATAAATTAAATAAAACAAAAATTCTCATCTTTTAGAGGTCTAATATCAAAAATATACACATTGAACACTGGAAATCAGATAAATAAAAGAAAAATTCTCATCTGATAAAAGTCTAAAATCAAAAATATACACATTGATCCTAAGAAGTCAGATAAATTAAAAAAAATCATTTGATAATGTTCTAATACCCAAAGTATACACATTGAACATGATAACATAAATAAAACAAAAAATTATCACACGATAAATTTCTAGTATCCAAAATATACATACAGAACACAAGAAATTAATTAAAACAAAATTTCTCAAGTAATAAAGGTCTAATATCCAAAATATACATATTGAACACAATAAATAATATAAATAAAATGAAAATTCTCATCTGATAGAGGTCTACTATCCATAATATACAATTTGAACACAGATATTAAATGAAACAAAAATTCTCATATGATAAAGGTCTACTATCCCAAATATACACATCAAACATAATTAGATAAATAAAAAAATTCTCACCTAATAAAAGTCTAATATCAGAAATATACATATTGTATACTAGACGTCAGATAAATAAAACAAAAATTTGCATCTGATAAAGTTCTAATATCCAAAATATACATAGTGAACACAAGAAATCAGATAAATAAAACAAAACTTCTCATCTGATAAAGGACTAAGCCAAAATATAAATACTGAACACTAGAAATCAGATAAATAAAACAGAAATCCTCATCTGATAAATGTAACATAATTAGATAAATTAAACAAAAATCCTAATCTGATAAACTTCTAATGTTGAAAATTACATATTGAACTCAAGAAATTAAATAAAACAATTAATCTGATAAAGATCTAGTATCCTATATATATATATATATATATATATATATATTAAACACAAGAAATCATATACACAACACAAAAATTCTCATCTGATAAAGGTTTAATAACCAAAATATACATATTGAATGCAAGAAATTAAATAAAACAAAAATTCTCATCTAATAAATGTCTACATGCAAAAATATACATATGGAAAATGAAAAATCAGATTTCAAATCTTGAGCTGTTTCCCTCAAATATTTAATTGCTTTTTTTTGGCTTTCAAGGGATTTACTGATTGCTTCACATTTTTTGTTTGATTTTTCCCTCTAACTCTTTAAGGGAATTTTTCATTTCCTCTTTAAAGATTTCTATCATCTTCTTAAGGTCATTTTTAAGGTCGATTTCTTCTGTTTTCTCTGTGTTGAGATGTTCAGGTCTTGCTGGTGTAGGTTCTGATGGAACCATGGTGTGTTTTTTGTTGTTGACTGTACTTTTGCATTGGCCTCTATCCATCTCTTTCTCCACTTGGTGCAAGCGGTGTCTGTTTCTGAGGGAGGCTCTCTCAGTCGGATCAATACTCTTGGTCCAGTGGGAGCTGTTGGTCTATTGGGTTCTGATGGACTGTTTGTCTCAGGGAGAAGCTCTTAGTCCAATTGGCCCTTGTGGGCTCTGTCTCAGGGAGTAGTTGTAATATTGGCACACAGGTGGGTTGGGAGGTGTGGGACTTGTGAGTTACAAGGTCTGGTGGGGGATGGTGGAAGTCTGAACTGCCTGCAGTAGGTCTGCCTGCTGACTGGCCCGAAACTTGGACTGCAATGGGTAGTGGTGTAGGGGTGCAGGGTTGTGCCCCTGGGCCCAAAGCCTAGGGGCTGGGGTGTTCAGGATTGAGGATAAAGACTCACCTCTTAGTCCAATCGGGTCTTGGCCATCTCTGTCTCTGGGAACAGTTGCAGTCTCGAAGAATGGGTCTGATAGGGGGAGGTGGGGCTTGGTTACAGTGTCTCATGGGGGATGGTGGTAGTCTGATCTGCCTGCAGGAGGTCTGCTGCCTGACTGAAATGGAGACAAAGAAGACACAAATTGAGGAAATGCTGGAAGTGTAAATCTGAATAAATGAACAGGAACTACAGAAGCAAGCATAACCAACAGAGTGCAAGAGATGGAAGAGCGGATCTCTGGTGTTGAAGATACGGTAGAGGAAATAGATTCATCAGTCAAAGAAAACACTAAAGCCAACAAAGTCATGACCCAAAATGTCCAAGAAATTTGGGACACAATAAAAAGACCAAACCTAAGAATAATAGGGATAGAAGAATGAAAAGAATACCAACTCAAAGGCACAGAAAATATATTCAACAAAATCATAGAAGCCGGCGGTGGTGGCGCACGCCTTTAATCCTAGCACTCGGGAGGCAGAGCCAGGTGGATCTCTGTGAGTTCGAGGCCAGCCTGGGCTACCAAGTGAGATCCAGGAGAGGCGCAAAGCTACACAGAGAAACCCTGTCTCGAAAAACCAAAAAAAAAAAAAAATCATAGAAGAAAACTTTCACAACCTAAAGAAGGAAACGCCTATAAAGATACCTTTATCAGATGAGAATTCTTCTTTTGTCTGATTTTTTGTGTTCAATAAGTATATTTTTATATTAGACCATTATCAGAACAGAAGTTTTGTTTTGTTTAATTTCTTGTGTTCAATAAATACATTTTTCATGTTAAACCTTTATCACATGAGAATTTTGTTTTGTTTTTCTGATTTCTTGTGTTTTTTGTATAATTTGAATATTAGACCTTTATCAGGTTAGAATTCTTGATTTATTTATCTGATACCATGTGTTCAGTATGCATATTTTGGATATTAGTTCTTTCTCAGGTGAGAATTTTTGTTTTATTTAATCTCTTGTGTTTAATACATATATTTTTGATATTAGACCTTTATCAGATGAGAATTTTTGTTTTATTTATCTGATTCTTGTGTTCAATATATATACTTGTCATTAGATCTTGATCAGATGAGAAATTTTGTTTTATTTATCTGTTATCCTGTTTTCGATATCTATGTTTTGGATATTAGACTTTTTTTTTTTTAGTTTTTTTTTTCGAAACAGGGTTTCCCTGTGTAGCTTTGCGCCTTTCCTGGAACTCACTTTGTAGACCAGGCTGAACTCGAACTCACAGAGATCCGCCTGGCTCTGCCTCCCGAGTGCTGGGATTAAAGGCGTGCGCCACCACCACATGGCTTGGATATTAGACTTTTATCCAATGAGAATTTTTGTTTTCATTTATCTAAATATGTTCAAAATGTATATTTGAATATTAGACCTACCTCTAATAATTGTTGTTTTCTTCTCATTTATTTTGTTCAATATGTGTATTTTGGATATTAAAATTTTATCACATGAAAATTTTTTTTTGTTTATCTGATTTCCTTTGTTCAAACTGTATATTTGGATATTAGACCTCTATCAAATGAGAATTTTCCTTTTATTTATCTGATTTCTTGTGTTCACTATGTATATTTTTGATATCAGACCTTTATCAGATGAGAATTTTTGTTTTATTTACCTAATTATGTTCAATATATATATTTTGGATATAAGACTGATTTCAGAGGAGAATTTTTGTTTTATTTGTATGATTTCTTTTATTCAATATGTATATTTTGGATATTAGGCCTTTATCAGATGAGAATTTTTGTCTTATTTAATTTCTTGTGCTTAGTATGTATATTTTGGACATTATACCATTAACGGATGAGAATTTTTATTTTATTTATCTTATTATGTTCAATTTGTATATTTTGGTTATTAGACCTTTTTCAGAAGAGAATTTTTTGTTTTATTTAATTTCTTGTGTTCAGTATGTATACTTTGGATATTAGACATTTAAAAGATGAGAATTTTTGTTTTATTTATCTTAAGTTCAATATGTATATTTTGGATATTAGACCTTTATCAGATGAGAATTTTTGTTTTATATATTTGATTTCTTGTGTCCAGCATGCATATTTTTGATATTAATATTTATCAGATGAGAATTTTTGTTTTATTTATTTGTATACTGCTTTCTATATGTATATATTGGATATTAGACATTTGTCAGATGCTAATTTTTGTTATATTAGTCTGATATCTTGTATTCAACATGTATATTTTGGATATTAGACCTTTATCTGATGAAAGTTTTTCTTTTATTGATCGGGTTTCTTCAGTTCAATATGTATATTTTGGATAGTAGACCTTTATCAGGTGACAATTATTGTTTTATTTCTTGTATTCAATATGTATATTTTGGATGTAGACCTTTATCAGATGTGATTTTTTGGTGTTATTTATCTAATTAAGTTCAATATGTATATTTTCAACATAAGACATTTATCAGATGAGAATTTTTTTATTTAGCTAGTTATGTTTGATATGTATATTTTGGATATTGTACCTTTATCAGGTGAGAATTTTTAATTGATTAATGATATCTTGTGTTCAATATGTATATTTTTTATATTCGACATTTCTATGATGAAAATTGTTATTTTATTTATCTGATTTTCTGTTCAACAGGTTTAATTTAGATACTAGACCTTCATCAGATGAGAATATTTGTTTTATTATTTGATTTCTAGTGTTTAACATAATATTTTTGATATTGGACTTTTATCAGTTGACAATATTTTTTATTTAATTTCTACTGTTCAGTAAATAATATTTGGATATTAGACATTTATCAGATGAGAAATTTTGTTTATTTATTTGATTTCTTTATTTGAATATGTATACTTTAGATATAAGTTCCTTATCAGGTGAGAATTATTGTGTCATTTAATTTCTTGAGTTCAATATGTATATTTTGGATATTAGATTTTCATGAGTTGTTAATTTTTTTAATTTAATTTAATTTAATTTTACAATACAATTCAGTTCTACATATCAGCCACAGATTCCTTTGTTCTCTTCCCTCCTACCCACCTCCCCTTCCCACCAGCCTACCCCCTATTTCCACCTCTTCCAGGACAAAGCCTTCCCCCCAGAGGACTGAGATCAACCTGGTAGACTCAGTCCAGGCAGGTCCAGTCCCCTCCTCCCAGGCTGAGCCAAGCGACCCTGTATAAGGCCCAGGTTTCAAACAACCAACTCATGCAATGAGCACAGGACCCGGTCCAACTGCCTGGATGCCTCCCAAACAGATCAAGCCAATCGACTATCTCACCCATTCAGAGGGCCTCATCCAGTTGGGGGCCCCTCAGTCATTGGTTCATAGTTCATGTGTTTCCATTTGTTTGGCTATTTGTCCCTGTGCTTTATCCAACATTGATCTCAACAATTCTTGCTCATATAAACCCTCTGCTTTCTCGCTAATTGGACTCCCAGAGCTCCACCCAGGGCCAAGCCATGGATCTCTGCATCCAATTCCCTCAGTCTTTGGATGGGGTTTCTAGCATGACAATTAGGGTGTTTGGCCATCCCATCACCAGAGTAAGTCAGTTCGGGCTGTCTCTCGACCATTGCCAGCAGTCTATTGTGGGGGTATCTTTGTGGATTTCTGTGGGCCTCTCTAGCACTTTGCTTCTTCCTATTCTCATGTGGTCTTTATTTACCATGGTCTCTTATTCCTTGTTCTCCCTCTCTGTTCTTGATCCAGCTGGGATCTCCCGTTCCCCCAAGCTCTCTTTCCCTCAACCCTCGACCTTCATTTCCCCCACTCATGTCCAGATTGTTCATGTAGATCTCATCCATTTCTCCATCATTGGGTGATCCCTGTGTCTTTCTTGGGGTCCTGTTTTCCAGGTAGCCTTCCTGGTGATGTGAGCAGCAGTCCAGTCATCCTTGTTCCACATCTGGTGTCCTCCTGTGAGTGAGTACATACCATGTTTGTCTTTCTGAGTCTGGGTTACCTCACTCAGGATGATTTTTTTTTAGATCCATCCATTTGCCTGCAAACCTCATGATGTCACTGTTTTTCTCTTCTGAGTAGTATTCCATTGTGTATGGGTACCACATTTTATTTATCCTTTCTTCCATTGAAGGGCATCTAGGTTGTTTCCAGGTTCTGGCTATTACAAGCAATGCTGATATGAACATAGCTGAGCAAGTGCTCTTGTGGTATGATTGAGCATTCCTTGGGTATATGCCCAAGAGTGGTATAGCTGGATCTTGGGGGAGATTGATTCCCAGTTTTCTAAGAAAGCGCCATATTGATTTCCAAAGTGGTTGTACGAGTTTGCATTCCCACTAGCAGTGTTGGAGAGGTCCCCTAGCTCCACATCCTCTCCTTCATAAGGTGTCTTCCTTGTATTTGATCTTAGCCATCCTGACAGGTGTAAGGTGGTATCTCAGAGTCATTGGGAAGGCCTCCCTTCTCCAAGACCCTGGCAGACCCTTCAATGTCGATGAGTTGTTAATTTTTATCAGATGAGAATTTTTATATCATTTAACTGATTTCTAGTGTTCAATATGTATATTTTGAATTTTAGACTGCTATCAGGTGAGAATTTTCATTTTATTTGTCTGATTTTTTTGTGTTCATTATACATATTTTTGGTGTTAAACCTCTATCAAGTGAGAATTTTTGTTTTGTTTATTTGATTTCTTGTGTTCACTATGTATATTTTTGATATGAGACCTTTATCATGCAGGAATTTTTGTTTTAGTTATGTGATTTCTTGTGTTCAATTGGTATATTTCTTATATTAGTCCTTTATCAGAACAGAATTTTTGTTTTAGTTTATTTCTTATATTCAATAAGTATATTTTTCATATTAGACCTTTATCTCATGAGTATTTTGTTTTCTTTTTCTGATTTTTTTGCTCAATATGTGTATTTTGGATACTAGACTTTTATCAGATGAGAAATTTCCTTTTATTTATCTGATATCTTGTATTCAATATGTATATTTTGAATATTACACCTTTATGAGATGAGAATTTTTGTTTTATATACTCTTGTGTTCTTGTGTTTAGTATGTATGTTTTGGAGATTAGACTTTCATGAGATAATAATTTTTGTTTTAATTAATTTACTGTGTTAGTATGTTTTTTATAAAAGACCTTTACTAGATGAGAATTTTTGTTTTATTTATCTGATTTCTTATGTTCAATATATATATTTTGGATATTAGGCTTTTATCAGATTAAAAATTTTGTTTTAAATATATATATTGAACACAAGAAATCATATAAACATAACAAAAATTCTCATCTGACAGAGGTTTAATATTGAAAATATGCATAATTAACAAAAAATCAGACAAATAAAATGAAAATTCTCATCTGAATAATTTCTAATATCAAAATATACATACTGAGCACAAGAAATTAATTAGAACAAAAATTATCATCTAATAATTTTTTGTGTTTTCAATATGTATATTTTGGATATTAGACATTTGTTAGGTGAGAATTTTTGTTTTATTTACTTTCCTGTGTTTACTATGTATATTTTCAATATTAGACTTTTATCAGATGAGAATTTTTGTTTTATTTATCTAATAATATCAATATGTATATTTTGGATATAAGACCTTTATCAGGTGAGAACTTTTGTTTTATTGATCTGATTTTGTCTGTTCAACATCGATATTTTGGATATTAAAACTTTAACAGATGAGAATTGTCACTTTATTTACCTGATTTCTTGTTTTCAATTGATATATTTTATATAAGAACTTTATCAGAACAGAATTTTTGTTTTATTTTATTTCTTGTGTTCAATAAGTATATTTTTCATATTAGACCTTAATCACTCGATAATTTGTTTTGTTTTTCTGATTTTTTGTGTTCTATATGTATATTTTGTATGTTAAACCTTTATGAGGTAAAAAGTTTTGTTTTATTGATCTGATTTCTTGTTTCAATATGTATATTTGCATAATAGACCTTTAGCAGATGAGAATTTTTGTTTGTTTATATGATTTCTTGCATTCCATAGGTATATTTGTGATATTTGATCTTTATCAGATCAGAATTTTTGTTTTATTCATCTAATTATGTTCCCCATGCATATTTTTAATATTAGACCTTTATCAGATGAGAATTTTTCTTTTATTTATTTTCTTTTGTACAGTATGTGTATTTTATTTATTAGACCTTTATCAGGTGAGAATTTTTGTTTTATTTATGTGATTTTTTGAGGTTTTTATATATATTTTGGGTATTAGACTTTTGTCATGTGAGAATTTTTTTGTTTTAATTTCTTGTGTTCAGTATGTATATTTTGGAATATTAGACCATTAACAGGAGAAAATTTATTTTTCTAAATATTTTCAATATGCGTATTTTGATATTAGACTTTATGAGATGAGAATTTTTGTTTTCTTTTATGATTTCTTGTGTTCAATATGTATATTTTTGATATTAGAGCTTAATAATATCTGATTTTGTCTATTAATTAATTTCTTGTGTTATGTATATTTTAGAAATCACAACATCATCAGGTGAGAATTTTTGTTTTATTTAATTTCTTGTATTCATTATGTATATTTTTGATATTAGACCTTTATCAGATGAGACTTTTTGTTTTGTATATTTGATTTCTTACGTTCATTTTGCATATTTTGGATATTAGTTCTTTATTAAGTGAGAATTTTTGTTTTATTTAATTTCTTTTGTTGAATGTGAATATTTTTGATATTAGACCCTAATCAGGTGAGAATTTTGTTTTATTTATCTAGTGTCCTGTGTTTAAAATGTATATTTTAAATATTAGACATTTATCAGATGAGAATTTTTTATTTGTCTAATTTCTTGTGTTCAATATGCATATTGTGCATATTAGACATTTATTAGAAGAGAAATTTTGTTTAATTCATCTAATTTTTTTTGGTATATATATAATATTAGACCTTTATCAGGGGAGAATTTTAGTTCTTTGTCAGTTGAGAATTTTTATTTAATTAATATATTGTGTTCAGTATGCATATTTTGGATATTAGATTTTAATCAGATGAGAATTTTTTTATTTATTTAAATATGTTCAATATGTATATTTTTGATATTAGACATTTATTAGGTGATAATTTTTGTTATAGTAGTCTGATACCTTATGCTCAGCATATATATTTGGATATTAGACATTTATCTCATGAGACTTTTTGTTTTATTTTTCTGATTTCTTGGGATAAAACATATATTTGGATGTTAGACCTTTATCAGAATAAAATTTTTGATTTTTTTTTATTTCTTATTTTCATTATGTATATTTTGGATATTCGAATTCTATCAGATGAGAGGTTTTGTTATATTTATTTGATTTCTTAGGTTCAATATGTAAATTTTGGATATAGACTTTTTTAGGTGAAAATGTTTCTTTTATTTATTTTGTTCAATATGTGTAGATGTAACCAACTGTCTTTTTAAATAAGAAACACAGAACCAATGCAAAGAAGAAAGCCAAGAAGTCAGAGCTAAGAGCTAAAACCTTACCCTTCCTCCTGCGGAGGTCCTACCTCTCCGAAACAAAGCTACTTCCTGTGTTAAAGTCTTTATATAGACTTTTTGTTCTGCCTTCTCATTGGTTGTAAACCCAACCACATGACCGGCTCGTCACTGCCTGTCTGTATAGACCTCCAGGTCTTCTATGGTTGGTATTGTGATTAAAGGCATGTGTATCCAATGCTGGCTGTATTCCTGAACACACAGAGACTTACCTAGCTCTGCCTACCAAGTGCTGGGATTAAAGGCGTGCGCCGCTGCCACTGCCGCCACCACCACCTGGCTTTCCTATGGCTTGCTATTAAGCTCTGACCACTGGGCAACTTTATTTACTAACATACAAATAATATTTTAGTGCAAAATAAAATATCACCATATTTCCTTTTTTCTATTTTAATAAAAAGAAAAAAGGAAAAAGCTTATAACTAACATAAGAAAAATTATATACAAAAGTACAATAACTATATACAATACATACAAGTAATAAATATCTAAACAATGTCTAGTCCATTTGTATTTGACAAATTCAGAGAAAATAATTCTATTATCTATCCTATTGTATCTAATTCACTTTCTATCCTAATTAATCTTCAACTGTAACTAACTAATCTTCATCTCCCTCAGAGACCCAAAAAGGAAATAATATTAGCTAACAAAAATAAAAACAAGAAGTACATACAAGCAACTTCCAAAAAATTGTGAGTTGACAGAAACAGCCAGATGCCTGGACAGTCACCTGAGATTTCTCCGCAGTGCTGGGGCATAATCTTCAGCCTATAGGCTTAGCATATCTGAGAGACTCATTTGTGAAGTAGGCTTAGCATATCTGACAGACTCATTTGTGAAGAAGGATGGACACAAGGTCAACAGTTCAACATCACATTGGGTGAGAGCAGTCTATATACCAGAAACACCTAAATTCCACTAGTGTCATATCATGATTCAGGATTTTAAATTCTGGAAATTGTTGATGTTTTTTGAATGCAGCTGTCCATTCTTCTTGGCTATGTGTGTATGTGGCTTCATCTCAGCATCCTGTTCTTCTCCACATCCCTCTCTTAAATGCCATTCTACTATTGAGAGGCGTAAGCTTAATTACTCTTCAATAATAACTGTTTCAGCTGCTGTTCCATTGCACATCAGAAGCCACCGGCCCACTGCCTGTTCAGCTGCCTTCGAAGAAAAGGGCACTGTACCTTTTCTGGAGTGCGAAGGCCACTTCAGAGATGGTGCCATATTATCCTGGCCTCAGAAAATGCCTTTTGATAAAGCCATAACCACACTTGATTTGGCAAGAATCAGTAGTCCTTTGTTTCGTGTCCTGTCTATCCTGTTTGTCAGCAATTGATTCGGGGATACTTTGTTGTCCAGTGGCTACCTTTTGCCACAATGAAAGTTAACCCTAATTGCAGTTTTTTTCAATGCCCATATTTTCTCTGAAGTAGATTGGTACTGCCAGGAGCTGACATGTCTCATAGTCATAACAAAAAAGAAAAATTTTCCTAGTTATTAAAACATTTTAAATGCCATATTCTGTAGATCTCTGAAGGGTTTGAAGATGACCTGTCTATCTAAAATATATCTGCTCAATCTTGATAACATACCAAATTTGACTACAAGTTTTATTATAATGTCTAACTATTAACTTTCATTTCTTTATGTACTAATAGTTGGTAATAATAACATTCAAGGATCAGAAAATTGTATTATATTGTTAAATGAATGGTATAAATACAGTTAGAAATATACAAATATGTATAATTTTGATATTAGACTTTTATAAGTTGAGAAGTTTTGTTTTATTTAATTTCTTGTGTTCAATAACTATGTGTCTGATATTTGACATTTATCACATGAGAATTTTGTCTTCTTTTTATGATTTCTTGAGTTTAATATGTATATTGTTGATATTACACCTTTATCAGATGACAATTTTTGCTTTATTTACTTATGTTTAATATGTATAATTTTAGTATTAAACTTTTATTAGATTAGAATTCTTCTTTTCTTTAGTTTTTTTGTGCTCAATAATGATATTGTTGATATTAAACCTTTATCAGATGAGAATTTTTGTTTTATTTACCTAATTTCTTGTGTCCAATGTGTATATTTTTGATATTCCACCTCTACAAGATGAGAATTTTTGTTTTATTGAACTTCTTGTGTTCAATATGTTTATTTTGGATATTAGAATTTTCTCAGTGAAAAAACTTTGTTTTATATAGTTTCTTGTGTAATATAAATACATTTTTAATATTTGAACTTTATCAGATGAGAATTTTTATTTTATTTATCTGATTTTTGATGTTCAGTGTGTTTTTTTGGTTATTAGACTCTTAACATTTGAGAATTTTGGTTTTATTTATCTGTTTTCTTGTCATCAATGTGTATATTTTAGATATTAGAACTTTACCTGCAGAGAATTATTCTTTTATTTAATTTTTGTGTTTGATAAGTATATTTTTGATATTTGACTTTTATCACATGAGAATTTTGTCCTGTTTATGATTTCCTGTGTTCAATATGTACATTTTGGATATTAGACTTTTTTCATATGAGAATTTTTGTTTTGTTTATCTGAATTCTTGTGTTCAATGTATATTTTTATATTTGACCAATATCAGATGAGAATTTTTATTTTATTTAATTTCTTGTGTTCAACAAGTATATTTATTTTAGTTATTAGACTTTTATCAGACGAGAATTTTTGTTTTATTGGAATTTTTGTGTTTAATATGTATATTTTGGATAATAGACTTTTATCAGACAAAAATTTCTATTTAATCCTCTGTGTTCAATATATTTTATAGTTATTAGACTTATATCAGAGGAGAATTTTTTTCATTTACCTAACTATGTTCTATATGTATATATTTTTCATTTTATAATTTGATTTAATTTTACATATCAGCCATGGATTTCCCTGTCCTCCCCCCTCCCACCCCCTACTTCCTCCCAGCCCATCACCCATTCCCATCTCCTCCAGGGCAAAGACTCCCATGGGGATTCAGCTCAACCTGGTAGATTCTGTCCAGGCAGGTCCAGTCCCCTACTCCCAGCCTGAGAGAAGTGTCTCTGCATAAGTCCCAGGTTCCATACAGCAAGCTCATGCACTAAGGGCAGGTTCCGGTCCCACTGCCTGGATGCCTCCCAAACAGATGAAGCTAATCAACTGTCTCACTTATCAAGAGGGCCTGATCCAGTTGGGGGCTCCTCAGCTATTGGTTCATAATTCATGTGTTTCCATTAGTTTGGCTAATTGTCCTTGTGTTTTTTCCAATCTTGGTCTCAATAATTCTTGCTCATACAATCCCTCCTCTTTCTCGCCAATTGGACTCCTGGAGCTCCACCTGCGGCCTGGCTGTAGATCTTTGCATCCACTTCCCTCAGTCATTGGATGAGATTTCTAGCACAACAGTTAGGGTATTTGGCCATCCTATACCAGAGTAGGTCAGTTCAGGCTTTCTCTTGACCATTGCCAGTAATCTATTGTGGAGGTATCTTTGTGGATTACTGGGGACCTCTCTAGTATTTTGCTTCTTCCTATTCTCATGTGGTCTTCATTTTTCTTGGTCTTTTATTCCTTGTTCTCCCTCTCTGTTCTTGATCCAGCTGGGATCTCCTGCTCCCCTAAGCTCTCTTTCCTTCAACCCTTGCCTTCAATAACCCCACTCGCATCCAGGTTGTTCATATAGATCTCATCCATTTCTCTGTCATTGGGCAATCTCTGTGTCTTTCTTAGGGTCCTGTTTTCTAGGTAGCCTCCCTGGAGTTGGGAGTAGCAGTCTAGTCTTCCTTTGTTTTACATCTAGTATCCTCCTATAGGTGAGTACATACCATGTTTGTGTTTCTGAGTCTGGGTTACTTCACTCAGGATGATTTTCTCTAGATCCATCCATTTGCCTGCAAACCTCACAACATCATTGTTTTCTTCTGCTGAGTAGTACTCCATTGTGTATATATACCACATTTTATTTATCCCTTCTTCTGTTGAAGGGCATCTAGGTTGTTTCCAGGTTCTGGCTATTACAAACAATGCTGATATGAACATAGCTGAGCAAGTGCCCTTGTGGTATGATTGAGCATTCCTTGGCTTTCTGTGGAAACAAAAGCAGAACCTCTTTTCCAAAGTAACATATCCTTATATCCAAATTTTGAAGTCAAGGTACCTTTAAAATTTACATTTTGGAATAACTGAACAGCTTTTACAATTAAATGTTTTTCTTCAGTTACAAATATCAAAGAAAACATAATCTAGATTCTCTGTGTGATAGCCATCTTTACATGACTTATTACGTTTATTGTTTCTTTAAAGACTTTACTTTTAAAAACTATTTGTTTATATAACTGTATATATTCCTTTTTATCTCTTTTTGAAGCCTACGGCACTGTGGCTGTTGGCTCTGCCCTCTTTAGCTTCCCAACATGGCGGTTCTGCCAGCTCTGGGAACCATCAAGTCTCAGAAATATTGGGTCTATGCTTTTATCAAAGCAGCGTGTAGCCCAGAAAGCTCTCTTTCTTTTTTTTTTAAATACTAGTAAAGACTAAATCTACCACACAGCGTAATGTACCGTTGGCACACGTCTCATTCCTGCCATACTGCAGGTCAAGTGCACATGCCCAGAACCTGCCAGTACTCAAACCTGTGTTTTGCAGCATCTAGCTGCCCATATGAGACATTTAGCAGGAACCTGGTTTTGGCTCTGTTTAGAATTGGTTATTAAATATTGTTAGGTTTGCCGGGCGGTGGTGGTGCACGCCTTTAATCCCAGCACTCGAGAGGCAGAGCCAGGCAGATCTCTGTGAGTTGAGGCCAGCCTGGGCTACCAATTGAGTCCCAGGAGAGGTGCAAAGCAACACAGAGAAACCCTGTCTCAAAAATCCAAAAAAAAAAAAAAAAAAAAAGAAGAGCTTTCCCTTTTGGGCTGGAGAAATGGCTCAGAGGTTAAGAGCACTGACTGCTCTTCCAGAGGTCCTGAGTTCAATTTCCAGCAACCACATGGTGGCTCACAACCATATGTAATGAGATCTGGTGCCCTCTTCTGGCCAGCAGTCATACATGCTGTATACATAATAAATAAATAAGTCTTTAAAAAAATATTGTTAGGTTTAAGGTGGAAACTTGAGCCATTGGGCGCCATTTGTAGCTGGAGAATTTTTCTCCAGCTCCCACCACCAAGTCCCGCCAGTCCCAGAGCCCACTTATAAAATAAACACACAGACTCTTACATTATTTAAACTGCTTGGCCATTAGCTCAGGCTTATCATTGTCTAGCTCTCACTCTTATATTCAGCCCATTTATATTAATCTTTACTTTGCCACGTGGCTCGTGGCTTACTGGTAGTTTACATCTTTCTTGTCTTGACAGTGGCTCCAGCTGGTCTCTCTTTCCTTCCTCCTTCCTCCATTCTCCTCTCTCCTTGTCCCACCTATACTTCCTGCCTGGTCACTGGCCAATCAGTGCTTTATTTATGTAGAGCGATATCCACAGCATAAAGGAGATATAATAAACTGATAGTAATTATTTTATAACTTGAGATAATTCTGACTTTTAAGTGTCTTACATTCCAATAAGAAGAAATAGCCTGACAGAATAGTCTATGTAAGTGAAAGAGAGCTGTTTTTGGAGGTTATTGCTCTTTTGATGGTCCTCCATCCAGCTCCTAAGTAAATCATACATCTAGGCTTATTCTTACTTATGAGTACTCAGCCATTAGTTTGGCTTAATTTCCAGCCAGCTTTTCTTAAATTAACCCTTTTAACTTTTGCCTTTGGCTTTTCTTATTCTCTAAATTCTGTAATTCTTACTCTTACTCTGTGGCTTGCTGTGTAGCTGGGTGGCTGGCTCTTGGAGGCCTCCTCCTCCTCTTCTTCCTCCTCCTCTGACTCCTTGATTTTAGAGCTTTCTACCCAGTTTTCTCCTATATATACTCTGAGCCTGCAAGTCCCACCTATCCTTTCTCCTTTCTTGCTATTGGCCAGTTCTTTATTAAATCATCAGGTGTTTTACACAGGCACAGTAACATAGCTTCACAGAGTTAAACAAATTCAACATGAACAAAAGCAGTACACCTTAAAATAATATTGTATTACATAGAGTTACTTGGTACCTACAACAAATGAACTTCGGTGCCAAAGTAATAGGCAGAAAATCACATGTGGAAACAAACAGGTATAACCATACTGATAGTCCACAATGTACACTTTAAAGTTAAATTAGTTAATAAGAAAATGAAGGTCACTATGTATTGATAAAGTGAGAAATTCAACAAGAGTCCATAAACACATGTTCTTGTGACATTGATGTTCCCAATTTTATAAACCACACACTACAAAATATGAGATAACAGATAGAATTCATCATTATTTGGGGTGATTTTAATACATGATTATATCAGTTATCAAAACAAAAGGAAAGCAATGAACAACTGATATACAAATAAATGGACTGATTTAACATTTACAGAACTTTCCATGGAACAGTAGCAGAATTCATTTTTATCAGCAGCCTGAGCAGTTACTTTTCAAGATGGTTTATGCAAAGCAAATCTTCTCAAAAACAAGGTAATTGAAATAATTTTTATTTTTATAAGATCACAGTATAAAAAATACAAAAAAGAACAAAAATGAACTATAGAAAATATATAAACACATGGAGGCTAGAAAACAAAACACTGAACAATCAGTGAGATGCTAAAGAAATTGGGAGTGGATTCCAAAGTTCTTAGACACAAATGGTGGTAGGAATAGAGCATAACATTCTTGAAATGTATGAAAATAACAGAGCATTGGAATCTACAAAAAATAAAGTGTTGCAAGAGGGAAGTCGAAGTCTATTTGATATAAAGGTATACATTTAAAAATTAGGGACGAGTAGATGGTTCAGCAAGTAAAGGTACATGCCAACAAGCCTGAATTTAATTCCTGGGAAACATGGTAGAATAAAGGCATTGAACACTAGTAAACTATTCCCATCCACCATCTACATGTGAGTTATAGTGTGTGCACAACTGAGTGAACGCTATGTGTGTGAGTTCATTCACAAATAACTATGTATTGAAAACATAAATATGAAATATCATTAGTCAAAAAGAAACAACAATGATCAGAACTCAAGTCAATGAGTTCTGAATCTCAACCCATACAGCACAAGAGAATACTCAGCCAATACTAATAAAATCAAACCTGACAAATCATACAAAAGAACCAGTAAAACACTTAGTTCTATAAAAGGATCACCATATACAACACACTCCTCTAATAAGAATGACACCACTTCAAGTTAAAAGACCACACAAATGGAAGGATGAATGGAACCTCACAATTAGCTGAGTCAGGGCCCAGAAGCTTCAGAAACAAAAATCACTGATGCTGGGTCAGGGGGCAGAGCTCAAGACCTCTCAGCATGGCAGAGCTACATACTGACATGGAGAGTAAAACAGTCCCTCAGCGGTAATATGGGCATCACGTTCAAAAGTGACAATACATTCAGTCTTCCTAGTGTTATTGACACTGTGGTTCCAACATTTTGGAGAGCATCAGATAGGGAATTTGGTCAACAATGATGTGAGAGGACAAAAGAAAAGAGAACAGAACACACAGTAAGCACCCCTGCCTATCTCCCACTGAGGTCTCTATAAGTGTGAACTAACAGCTTGTCAAAGTGAAGAGACCACCTTGGAATGCAGAGCATGGGAGGAAGAAGGCCACATGCCACCCAACAAGGTGACAAAAAGAATGACTCATTTGACCTTTGCAGGGGGCCCTCCTACTTGCAAGCTGCTATCCCCACTGTGATCATATATAAACCCTGGAAAGCAAATGTTCAAAAAGCAAATGGTGCTGGACTTTGAACTTATTCCCTCAAGGCTGTTCATAGCACCTCTCTCCTCATAATGACATGAAGGTGTGTGATGTGTGACTGATCCATCTGCATCATTGGACTTCAGCTTCAGGCAGAAAAGCAGGGATTGATTGCCAAATGATTCTCACAAAACACTCACTTCCCAGAACTACTGGTGCATGGACCAAAATAAACAATTGACTGTCATGAAAGTGGTGATGGGGTTGAATGTGTGTGTGGGGAACGTGTATGAGTAAAGTGATGAACTAAACACAAGTGGGTTGAATGTTAAAGAAGCTAATGTTACAGGAGGAAATGGTGCGGGACCTAACCTTGACCCAGCTGCTTGTTCTTACCTGCTCTTTCTGTGTCTGTGGATCTCTGACATTTTCCTCTTGGCCACTGGTAGAGAAAAAGGAATTCCAGAAAGAATCATACTATTTCTGAAAACTCCAACAACAAAAGAAATCCAAGACCCTATCATAAGAAAACAGATTGCTCATCTACCCTTCTCTGACCGAGGAAATGGGGAAACATCAGCAATTACAGAACAAATCCCATCTGAGTGAGGGTAGGAGACACTAGTGGTGTAGCAATCCTATGGCAATAGACCCCTGCACAAAACCATACATGATATCCATCTCGTGTTGCAAACTGGACTTCTAAGTGTCATGACTCATTAGGTGATGGAATTACTCTTTCAAAGGGGAGGCATCTCAGATACTCTGCATAACAGATATTTACATTATGATTGATAACAGTAGTGATTACAGTTATGACATAGCAAGAAAAAATAATTTTATGGTGAAATGTCAAAACATGAGGAATTATTATTTAATGTTCACGCCATTAGGAAGGTTAAAAATAGTAGTTCTGGAGGCAATTAAGTATGACAATATGGGGTTGTGAGTATCTAACAGTCTCTTTCACTATTGGCAATGCTGAGAATGAGATGCGTAAGACAAAGCACTACTTGCTAAGGAAGCTTGCTAAGAGGCAGAAAGGCTGGAGCCAGAGCTTCAGACTCTGCAGTACAGCAACAAGGAAAGCGAGAGATGGCCATTGCACAATGTTGTGGTCCCCTGAACAACAGGCACTTAATAATGGAAGACTGACTCCTTGGCCAGACCATTTAATTTCTCTGAGACCTTGGTGTTCTCATTCTTTAAGCTCTGCATGTGTGACATGACCTGCTCATGCCCCATCTTGAGCTTTTCATAGAAAGGATTTGGCTGGTAGTAGGTCCTGGACCTAGAGGTAATGAACTCCATGAACATAGTTCTCATGTATCACAGGAATTCAGGGTGTGTTCTAGACTACTGGATGTCACAGGATGCCACATCCTGTCTCCTAAGTGCTGGGAACTTCTAGTATTTATTAAACTTGCTATTGTAGGGGCAAGGGGCTGGCTAAAGAAACTCACCCTGACCCTGGAGCCCAGAACTAGGGAGGAAAGACTCAGATCAGGGCAGAAAGAAACACAGTTTGTCTCAGTCAGATCAGAGCCAACTCTGCCCCTGCCCAACTGACTTGTGAAATCAACCAATCACAGAGCAGAACAGTAGAACTCTGGGCCCCAAGGCAACCCGCGGTTGACTACACCTCCAAAACATCCAGTAAAAACCGCCCTGCCTGGTCATTTAAAAAAAAAAAAGCTGTTCTGTCCACCCTGGTAGAGGCAGCTACTCTCCTGGACTCCTTCCCAAATAAATATCTTTCTCAAAAGAATTTTGGGTGTGATGATCTTCATTCACTGGCATAGAGAAGATCCTTGTTGAGATGTCCTCCAGTGGACAGAGCAAGAGGGAGCTGAAAGAGCAGAGCAAGGAGGAGCTGAACAGAAGATCTTTGATGAGACGTCCCTCAGTGGACAGAGCCATAAAGAGCTAAAAAGTAACACTTTTCTCCAGAGGCAGAGTACATTGCTACATTTCTGCAGGGTTTTTTCCCTTTTTGCAGAGTGAAGCAAAAGAAAGCCACAGCATAGGCAAGAGAAGCAGAGCTCAGCTAGGAAGCCCCCTTAAGAGGGGACTGAGCAAAGCTCAGCTGTAGCAGCTCTCCAGGAGAAGAACAGGATTTTTGTATCCTGCAGAGAGATCATCCCCCATCAGTTCCAGGCATGAATTTCCCAAGAAGTCTGAAAATTGTCCCGTCCAGTGTCGGGCTGCTTCTTTGCAGTTCCAGCTGTCAGAGCTGTGCACAACAGCTTCAGGTCTCTGGGACACCTTTAGGGCAGAGCTGTTGTGAGCAGCTTGAGGTGTCCAGGATACCTCACCCTCCAGGGCTGAACTGTCCCTTGCAGATTCAGCCATAAGAGCTGTGCTAAACAGCTTCAGGTGTCCAGGAAACCTTCAGGGCAGAGCTGCTGTTCTGAGCAGCTCAAGGTGTGTGGGATACATCATCATCCAGAGCTAAACTGTCTCCTTGCAGTTCCAGCCATCAGAGCTATCCTAAGCAAATCAAGGTGTCGCCTGACTCCCCAGGTAGTCAGGACACCTTTCCCCAGAGTTATTGCAACAAATTTACTTATATTGTTGGTACCTAAACCCGGGACCAACACACAGATTTGAAAACAATTTACTTACACCTATTCTGACCCTACACTGGTAGAGGCAGGCTGTTTAGATGATGGGAGGTGGAGCTGTATGAGCTCTCTCATGAGGCTTGCCGAAATAGCTGTCTAAGAATTTCCCTGGTGCCTACTCCACAGGTGTGTACCCTCCAGAATCAATAAAGATGTTTCTCCTGTCTTCAAAAAGAAATTCTCAATGATGGGAACTGTCACAATGGAGACCAAAATAACATCATGAACAGTTTTGAGGATGGGACTCAACATCATGACAGATTTATAAACTCCTCAAGGGTATATCTATGTGTCACTAAAATAAGTACACTGGCAGAACTATAATACTCAATTTGATGCCCCCAATTTTCACCAAGGTATCACCTGGGAACTGTGAGATAGGGAACTGCTCATGCCAAACCACAGATACCTGATTGCAGGGACTATGGGGAGATACATGCACAAACACATCAAAAAATATACAACACATACAAATGTGTGTGAGAGACAGAGCGACAGAGGAAGAGAGACTTAGAGAAACAGAGAAAGAGATTTAGAGAGACAGAGAAAGAGAGACTGAGTGAGAGTGGGAGAACTCTATCAATTGGATGCTGAACAAATGCATGCAGGTATGTTCTCTTAGAGAGCAACAAAGGAGCAGGGATCAGTATCAGTCTTTATATCCACACATTTATATGTATTACTAGGCCTCTCCAATTGCTGCTTGGAGAACCAAACACACAAGGCCTTTCCAAGCAAGTAACAAAACAATCAACTCAAACTCACAGCACCCATCTTATCACACTAGTCAGCACTTGATAGAATCTCTTCAAATGCATGCTGGAAATTCACATACTACTGCCACAGGCTCTGTTTTCATTTCTTTTTAGAGGAAGCAGAATAGTCTTTGTCCTCATGTCATTCCTGTCCACATGAGGTTCTGCCTTTGGGTAAAATTCAGAGACATGATGTTGGGCAAAGACATATCCTGAAGATGCAGCCAACCAGAAACACAAACCTTGCATAAAATGAATTAATAAAGACAGAGTGGACCTAAGATTGAAACAAAAGGGTTTGAAAGAATGAATACCTATTCATCATGCTCTCTTCTGTGATAAAGGCCATTTGATCTCACTGTTAACTTCTTTCAGTGATCTGACTGGTAAGTCTCTGCACCTTCTGCTTTACCTGCATCTTGGTGAGGAAGGTTTGGTGGGATGGTGGCTCCCTGATGCTCCTTGTGGGTAGATGAACACAAATTAACTTGCGGTATGACAAGGAAAAGAGGATGGACAGGCCTCCCTGCGTCCTAATGAAATTTTGAGAGAGCTCGTTTACCAATGACTCAATGACACCCCAAATGGTTTTGTCCCACGCTTCAGAAGCCCCCTCTGGGGAACTCAGCTGTTTCCTCTGTTTGAAGGGAAGTGGTTATCTCAGCTATCTGGTTTTCTCTGCCCTCATAGCACATGCTCCAAGTAACCAAGGAGATAGCCTCTTCAGGCTTATTCACAGCTGCAGACTCAGAATTTAACTTGGCTGCAGAGTCCACAATCCTGTGAGTTTATGAGTCAGGAGAAAATTGCCATAGTTCACAATCACCCCAGTCATTTAGAGGTTCCCCAAATATCTTTAGAGGTCACTCTAACCATACAACTATTGATGGAGAAGACATATAAGGGCAGAACATAGTCACCAAACTCAACAAGTCACCTCACTGACAACTCAGGAACACAGAGCAGCTGGGAAGTACCCAAAGTTAGCCAGTGTGGTTGAAGTACAGTGTTGTCCTGCCTTGAAATGGGCACACCTCATTAATCCGTCTCTCTTTAATGTTGGTCTCATCTTCACTCATCAATGCCTATCCTCCAAAAGGAATGAAAGCCAAGAGTTCCCAGCATAAAGCTTTGGCCTTACCAGTTCCTGACTTCTGAGCCAGAACAATTAATATCCTGAAATCTTTGAATTTCAAGAGCTATGACAAGCAAGGATGTTCTGTTGGTTCCCGGAGACTCTAGCTTTTTGTGCCCCATTACTGAAATGTTCAGCTCAAGCCCATTTCCTCCAGGAATCTTCCCTTTTCCTGCACAGAACTCATTACACCATTCTCTTGACCATTTCTTTCTTGATGTTTTACACTGAGACTGAAGGTCAGCTTTCTTCTGTCACTCTCTGGTCTCTCTAACGTCTCCATCTCTTTCTGAATTAGACTCTTCAGTATGCCATCATGTTCATCAGTAAATGGGGAAGGCACTGAATAAACTTCCCAAGGGCAGTTGGAATTGCCACAACATAGGTGACATCACAGAAGTAGCCAGGGCTCTCCAGGATACAATAGAATGTCCAGGGAAGAGCTGCAGATGTCATGGGAACTGGCATTGCTTCCATGCTTCCACTAGTTCAGCTATTTGTCCCTGTGCTTTTTCCAATCATGGTCTCAACATCTCTCACTCATTCAGTCCCTCCTCTTTCTCACTGATTGGACTCCCAAGAGCTCTGCCTGGGGCCTGGCCATGAATCTCTGCATTTTCTTCCATTAGTCATTGAATGAGAGTTCTATCATGACAGCTCTGGTGTTCGGCCATCCAATCACCAGAGTAGATCAGTTCAGGCTTTCTCCTGACCATTGCCAGCACTCTATTGTGAAGGTATCTTTGTGGAATTCTGGGAAACTCTCTAGCACTTTGCTTCTTCCTTTTCTCATAGGGTCTTCATTTGTCATGGTATCTCTTTCATTGTTTTCCCTCTCTGTTCCTGATCAAGCTGGGACCTCCCGCTCCCCTAAGCTCTCTTTCCTCCGACACTTGCCCTTCATTACCCCACCACCACCCCGTCACATCCAGTTTGCTGATGTAGATCTCATCCATTTGTCTGTGGTTGGGCAATCCCTGTGTCTTTCTCGGGGTCCTCTTTACTAGGTAGCCTCCCTGAAGTTGTGAGTTGCAGTCTGGTTATCCTTTGCTTTACATCTAGTATCCACTTATGAGTGACTACATACATATACCCAAGGAATGCTCACTCATACCACAAGGACACATGCTCAGTTATGTTCGTAGCAGCATTGTTTGTAATCACCAGAACCTGGAAACAACCTAGATCCCCTTCAAATGAAGAATGGATAAAGAAAATGTGGTACATATACACAATGGAGTACTACTCAGCAGAGAAAAACAATGACATCGTGAGGTTTGCAGGCAAATGGATGGAGTTAGAAAAAAAATCCTGAGTGAGTTAACCCAGACTCAGAAAGACATACATGTTTTTCTAATTTCTTGTGTTCTATATGTATATTTTGGATATTAGACCATTATCAGGTGAGAATTTTTTGTTTTATTTATCTGATTTCTTGTGTTAAATAAGTATATTTTGGATATTAGAACTTTATCAGAGGAGAATTTTGGTGTTATTTAATTTATTGTGTTCAGTAACTATACGTCTGATATTAGACCTTTATCTGATGAGTATTTTTGTTTTATTTATCTAATTATGTTCAATACGTAAATTTGGGATATTAGACATTTTTCTGATGAGAACTTCTGTTTTATTTATTCTCCTGTGTTCAGTATGGATATTTTTATAGTTAGACCTTTATCAGTTGAGAATTTTTGTTTTAATTATTTGATTTCTTGGGATCTACGTATGTTTGTATATCAGACCTTTATCAGATGAGAATTTTTGGTTTTTTATCCTATTTCTTGTGTTAATATGTATATTTTTGATATTTACCTTTATCAGATGAGAATTTTTGTTTTGTTTTTCTGTTTTCTTGTGTTTAATATGTATATTTTGTTTATTAGACTTTTATCATGTGAGAATTTTTGTTTTATTTATCTGATTTATACTGTTTAATAGATGTATTTTGTATATGAGAACTTGACATGTGAAATTTTTGTTTATTCTAATTTATTGGGTTCAATAAAAATATATTGAATATTAAACCTTTATCACATGACAATTTTTGTTTTATATATCTGATTTCTTGTATTCAATATGTATATTTTGGATATTAGAAATTTAATGGTGTGAATTTTATATAATTTGTGTTCAGTAAGTATATTTTTGACATTAGACCATTTTCTGATGAGAATTTTGTTTGTCTGATATATTCTGTTTAGTGTGTATGTTTTGGAAATTAAACTTTAGCAGATGAGAAATTTTGTTTTTTTAATTTCTTGTGTTCAATATGCATACTTTGGATATTAGACCTACTGGTGAGAATTTTGTTTTTTCTTATTTCATGAATTTGTTATGTATATTTTGATAATGACCTTTATCAGATGAGAAATTTTGTTCTATATATTTGATTTCTGTGTTCAGTATGCATATTTTGGAAATGAGTTCTTTATAAGGTTAGAATTTTTATGAAATTAATTTCTTTTATTTAGTATGTATATTTTGGATATGAAACTTTTATCAGATCAGAATTATTTTTTATTTATCTAATTATGGTCCATATGGATATATTTGATAATATACCTTTATCAGTTCAGAATTTTTGTTTTATTTAATTTCTTGTATTCAGTAAGTATATTTTTCATATTTGATATTTATCACATGAAAATTTTGTTTTGTTTTTCTGATTTCTTGTGTTCTATATGTATATTTTGAATATTAGACCTTTATCGGGTGAGAATTTTTCTTTAATTTATCTGATTTTTTGTTTTCAATATGTATATTTGGGATATTAATTCTTTATCATGGAAGAAATTTTGTTTTATTTAATTTCTTGTGTTCAGTATTTATATTTTGGATATTAGACATTTATCAGATGAAAAATTTTGTTTTATTTATCTCAATTCTAGTGTTCAATATGTATATTTTGGATATTAGACCTTTATCAGTGAGAATTTCTGTTTTATTTACTTGATTTCTTGGAATCAATGTGTATATTTTGATATTAGACCTTTATCAGATGAGAATTTTTGTTTTATATATCTAATTTCTAGTGGTCACTATGTATATTTTGGGTATTAGAATTTTATCAGATTAAAATTTTTATTTTATTTATCTAATTATGTTCTATATGCATGTTTTTGACGTTAGACATTTGTTAGATCAGAATTTTTCTTTCATTATTTTCTTATATTCAGTATGTATATTTAGGCTATTAGACCTTTATCAGGTGAGAATTTTTTTTATTTATGTGATTTCATGTATTCAATATGTATATTTTGGATATTAGCCTTCTGTTAGGTGATAATTTCTTGTTTTTTTTATTTCTTGTGTTCACTATGTATATTTTCGATATTAGACATTTATCAGATGAGAATTTTATTTATCTCTTAATGTCAAAATGTACATTTTGAATATACATTTTGTGTTTTATGTAGTTGATTTTTTGTTTTCAATATGTATATTTTGGATATTAGACCTTTATCAGGTGAGAATTTTTGTTTATTGATATGATTTCTTCTGTTCAACATGGATATTTGGGATATTAGACCTTTAACAGATGAGAATTTTTTTGTTTTATTTACGTGATTTCTTTTCAATAGGAATATTTTTATATTAGACTTTTATCAGAATAGAATTTTTGTTTTATTTTATTTCTTTTGTTCAATAAGTATATTTTTCATATTAGACCTTATTACGTGAGAATTTTGTTTTTCTGATTTCTTGTTTACTATATGTATATTTTCAATGTTAGACCTTTATCAGGTGAGAATTTTTGTTTTATTGATCTGATTTCTTGTGTCCTTATGTATGTTTTTCATACTACACCTTTATAAGATGCGAATTTTCATTTGTTTATATGATTTCTTGGGTTCAATATGTATATTTGGGATATTAGACCTTAATCAGTTGAGAATTTTTGTTTTATTTATCTAATTATGTTCCATATGCATATTTTTAATATTAGACCTTTATCAGATGAGAATTTATCTTTTGTTTAATTTCTTGTGTACAGTATGTATATTTTGGATATTTGAGTTTTTCTCCCTTTAATTTCATGTTGGCTGTTGGCTTGCTGTAAATTGCCTTTATTATGTTTAGGTATGTTCCTTATGTTTCTTCTTTCTCCAAGACCTTGAGGGTATCATGAAGTGGTGTTGGATTTTGTGAAAGGCTTTTTCAGAATCTAATGAGAATATCATGTATTTCTTTTCTTTCAGTTTGTTTATATGATGGATTACACGCACAGATTTTTGTATGTTGAACCATGACTGCATTTCTTTCACGAAGCCTACTTGATCATATTGGATGATATTTTGATGTGTTCTTGAATTTGATTTGCCAATATTTTTTTGAGTATATATCCATCTGTGTTCATGAGGGTTGTTAATTCTGTAATTATGTTTCTTTGTTGTATCTTTGTTTGATTTGGGTAATTAAAGTCTCATAAAGTAATTTGGCAGTATTCCTTCTGTTTCTAGTGTGTGGAACAATTTGAGGTGTATCAGTATAAGCTCTTCTTTGAAATTCTTGTAGAATTCTGTGCTGAAACCATCTGGACCTGGGCTTTTATTGGTTGACAAACTTTAAATGACTGCTTCTATTTCCTTAGGGGTTATAGGTCTATTTAAATTATTTATCTGGTCTTGATTTAGTTTGCGTAGTTGGTACCTATTCAGAAAATTGTCCATTTCTTTTAGAATTTCTAATTTTGTCAAGTACAGGTTTCTGAATTATGACCTCGTGATTCTCCATATTTCCTCATTTTCTATTATTATGTCTTCTTTTCATTTCTGATTTTGTTTTAATCTGGACATTCTCTCTCTCTGCCTTTTGGTTAGTTTGATTAGGGGTTTGTCTATCTTCTTGGTTTTTCTCAAAGAACCAACTTTTTTGTTTCACTGAATTTTGTTTTGTTCTCTTTGTTTCTCCTTTATTGATTTCAGCCCTCAATTTGATTATTTTCTGACCTCTTTTTGTCCTGGTTGAATTTCTTTTTTTTGCTCTAGAGCTTTCAGATATGCTGTTAAGCCACTAGTGTGAGATTTCTCAAACTTTTTTATATAGGTACTTAGTTGTATGAACTTTACTTTTACTACTGCTTTCATAGTGTAATATAAGTTTGGGTACATTGTACACTTCTATTCATTGAACTCTAAGAAGTCTTTAATTTCTTTATTTTGTCTTTCACTCATTGGTAATTCAGTTGAGCTTTATTTAGTTTCCATTATTTTGTATGATTTCTGTAATTTCTGTTGTTGTTTAATTCTAACATTAAGCCATATTGTTGAGTATATTTTCTGTGCTTTTGAGCTGGTATTCTAATTCTTGTATCCCTATTATTCTTCAGTTTGGTCTTTTCATTGTGTCCCACATTTGCTGGATGTTTATTTGTTATGACTCTGTTGACTTGAATGTATTCCTTGCCTGAAAAAAAATATTTTTTTCTATGGTATCTTCAAAGATTAGAGATTCTCTGTTCCATCTCTTGCATTCTGTTGGTTATGCTTGCATCTGTAGTTCCTGTTCATTTACTCAGATTTTCCATTTCTAATATTCCCTAAGTTTGTGTCTTCTTTCTTGCCTCAATTTCAATTTTCAAAGCTAGATCTGTTTTCTTTGTTTGATTGCTTTTTCTTGGTTTTCTTGGCTTCTGTAATTGATTTATTGATCTGCTCCAACTTTTTCTTTCTCTTTACTATTTTTTTTTAACAGAATTTTTCATTTCCTCTTTAAAGGCCTCTATCATCTTTACAAAGCCATTTTAAGGTCACTTTGTTCTGCTTCTATGTTGGAATATTGAAGTCTTGCTGTTGTAAAACCACTGGGTTATAGTGGTACCATATTGCTTTTTTTGTTGTCGAATGCATTCTTGCACATCCTCCTACCCATCTCTTTCTCCAATCAGTACAAGCAGTATCTGTGTCTCAGGGAGACACTATTGGTCCAACCTACAGCCTCTTACGTGGGCCAGGCTGCTATAAAGAGAGGATTATCCGAGAAATTAACTACAGGCTTAAGTTATCACTCCAAAGCACCAGCAGCCTTCATGCTGTGGGAAGCACCAGCACCCATCATGCTGTGGGAAGGTCAACATTTGGTTACATATACAAAGGGTTAAGAAACACAGTAAAAACAAATTCAAACAGAAAAAAATTTAAATGGGTTATGATGAACTTAAAAATATATATGTAGGTTTGAGAAATAAAAGGAAAAAATATAGGCCATTATAAAATGAAATAAATACTTTAAAATTTTCTTAAAGAGACAATAATAATATAAATGAAACAGGCTACATAAAAAGGAAAAATAAACAAAGCACCTGGATTATGTATATTATTATGTTTTCTTTGAATTCTTTGACTGTTAATGAACTACAGACTCACACCTGATTATGGGGGCTGCTTAGCTAAACGAACATATATATTTTAAATGTATCTTGACTTCAAAATTTGTGTCTAAAGATATGTTGCTTTGAAAAAAAATTTCTACTTTTGTTTCTACAAAAGATGAGAACCTATGGATTGCTTTTGGGTTAGTATGGTTTGATTGAGCAAGAACCCCTGAAAAATCTCCAATGGGAATGATGGCCAAGATGATCCAATATCCACAACAGCTTCAATGCTACTGGCTGAGATTGACTAACCACACAAATAACCCCAATCAAGACTTGACCATAATTCTAAATTTCCTCAGAATCCCCACAGACTACCAGTGCCCTTAACTAGCAAGTAGTATATAAAACTATGCACAAATTCACAAAATATTGTTTATGAATGTTTGTTTTTATTTAAAGAGGGTTGATTATAGTTAATGGTCCAAGTCAATCTTTGTAAAAACTGGATAATATAGCAATGACAAGGTCAATAATTGAATGTCCTTTAACAAAAAAAAAAAACTGTTAATCTCAAAATACTTTACGTTGGTATGGATTTTGGTTTATTGATACAAATTTAAGGTTAATTTTGCAATAGTATATGTATATTTCAACCCTTTTAAAAGGTATTTTAATGTAGCTCATTTAAAAATGCAATGTATAGTTAATGCAATTTAATAGTTATCTATAATAGTCAAACTTATAGTCATGTTTATTAGGTTTTCTAGGTATACAGAAATATATTTCAGATTTATAGGTAACCTTCAAACACTTCAAAGTCCTACAGAATATAGCATATTTAAATGTTCTAAGAACTTAGACTTTTCTGGACAGTGAGACACATCTGCTCCTGGCAGCACCCATTGCTTCAAAGAGAATGATGGGCATTAAAGAAACTCAGTATGGAGTTTATTTACAATAGGGAAAAGCTTAGCCATTTGAGCAAGAAACTGTTGTCCCTGGACTGCATGATAAACTTGCCATGCGGGACACATAGGAAGGTGACCCCTGAACTTTGCCAAAAAAAGGAGATATGGTACTTCAGGTTCCTGATTTGCAGAAGAAACTGCCAGACATTCTTCAGGACACATAGGAAAGTGACTGATAAACTTTGTCCATAGAAGGAACAGTTTATCAAATTTTCTGCTTCATGGAAAAGTCTGACAGAGAGTCTAAGCCAGTAGGATGAAGATGGATGCCCCATTGTTACAGAGGAACTTTGGATGACTGACCAGGCAGCCCAACGTCACTGTCATTTCTAGAATTTTGGAAGTTGCTTGAAATGCACTTGCTGTTTACTCAGATAATATTCTTCTAGGATCTTTGACGGAATTGAAGATTAGATGTTTATAATTGTAATTTTCCTTTGTTATGAATAAAAGGTAAATTAGATATAAAACTTTAGACTCACAAAGATAGAATAGATGATAGAATATTTCCTTTAATTTTGCCAAATACAAATTGACTAGTTATTATAACTATAATTCTTGCTCAATAACTGTTTTGTTACATGTAATTTTACTATGTTAAAATAAAAAACTTCCTTTTTGATGAGACAGAAAAGGGGAAGTGCTCTGGGATGGTCTTTCTGTTTGCTGTGTATATGTGTCATGACTATTGGTTAATATAGATGGTGATTTGTCCTATGGCAAGACAGGTTAGATCCAGGTAGGAAATCCAAAACAAAAAAAATATACAGAGAAGAAAGGCAGAGTGCAGGAAGATTTTGCAGTCTGCTGGGGTAGCCAGATGTATTGGAACACCCATAAGGCCATGAGACAGGTGGTGATACTTAGATTAATAGAAATGGCTTAATTTAAGATCAAAGGGTGCAATGATAAGCCTGAGCCATAGACCAAACAGTCTGTAATTAATATGAGCCTCTGTGTGTTTATTTGTGACTGACCAGCTGCAGGACACAGGAAAACTACCAACTGCAGGGATCCTTCTGCCTTGGCAGCCCAAGGTGTTTTAAAGTGTTTTATCCATCGTGGATTGTGCACTATCCTGAGATATGAAGTGCTGCACAGTTTTTGGCCAAAACTGTACAATGGAAAACAGAAGGCATCTTCAACAAATGGTGATGGCATAACTGGATGTCAACATGTTGAAGACTGTAAATAAATCCATATCTGTTGCCATGCACAAAACTCAAGTCAAAGTGGATCAAAGACCTCACCATAAATCCAGTTACACTGAACCTGATAGAAGAGAAAGTAGAAAGTAGTCTTGAAGTCATTGGCACAGGAGATCATTTCCTAAATATAAGACCAGTAGCACAGACACAGAGAGCAACAATTAATAAATGGGACCTCCTGAAACTGAGAAACTTCTGAAAGGCAAAAAACACAGTCAATAAGACAAAACAACAGCCTACAGAATGGGAAAAGATCTTCAGCAAACCCATATCAGACAGAGGGCTGATATCCAGAATATATAAAGAATTCAAGAAATTAGACATCAAAATACCCAACAGTCCAATTAAAAAAAAATTAGTATAGAGCTAAACAGAGAATTCTCAACAGAAGATTCTCAAATTGCTGAAAGACATTTAAGGGATTGCTCAACATCCTTAGTCATCAGGGAAATGCAAATCAAAATGACTCTGAGATACCACCTTAAACCTGTCAGAATGGCTAAGATCAAAAACACTGAAGACTTATATTGGAGAGGATGTGGAGCAAGGGAAACTCTCCTCTACTGCTGGTGGGAATGCAAGCTTATACAGCCACTTTGTAAATCAATATGATGCTTTCTTAGAAAATTGGGAATCAATATCACCCAAGACCCAGCTCTACCACTCTTGGGCATACACCCAAGGAATGTTCAATCATACCACAAGGGCACTTGCTCAGCTATGTTCATATCAGCATTATTTGTAATAGCCAGAACCTGGAAACAACCTTCAATGGACGAAGGGATAAATAAAATGTGGTACATATACACAATAGAGTACTACACGGCAGAGAAAAACAATGATGTCATGAGGTTTGCAGGCAAATGGATGGATCTAGAAAAAATCACCCTGAGTGAGGTAACCCATACTCAGAAAGACAAACACGGTATGTACTCACTCATAGGAGGATACTAGATGTAAAACAAAGGAAGACTAGACTGCTACTCACAACTCCAGGGAGGCTACCTAGAAAATAGGACCCTAAGAAAGACACAGAGGCCAGGCAGTGGTTGCGCACGCCTTTAATCCCAGCACTCGGGAGGCAGAGGCAGGCGGATCTCTGTGAGTTCGAGGCCAGCCTGGGCTACCAAGTGAGTCCCAGGAAAGGCGCAAAGCTACACAGAGAAACCCTCTCTCGAAAAACTAAAAAAAAAAAAGAAAGACACAGAGATCACCCAATGACAGAGAAATGGATGAGATCTATATGAACAACCTGCTCATGAGTGGGGGTAATGAAGAGCAAGGGTTGAGGGAAAGAGAGCTTAGGGGAGCGGGAGATCCCAGCTGGATCAAAAACAGAGAGGGAGAACAAGGTATAAAAGACCAAGATAAATAAAGACCACATGAGAATAGGAAGAAGCAAAATACTAGAGAGGTCCCCAGAAATCCACAAAGATACCTCCACAATAGATTACTGGCAATGGTTGAGAGAAAGCCCGAACTGACCTACTCTGGTATAGGATGGCCAAGTACCCTAACTGTTGTGCTAGAAATCTCATCCAATGACTGAGGGAAGCGAATGCAAAGATCCATGGCCAGGCCCCAGGTTGAGCTCCAGTAGTCAAATTGGCAAGAAAGAGGAGGAATTGTATGAGCGAGAATTATTGAGACCAAGATTGGAAAAAGCACAGGGACAAATAGCCAAAGTAATGGAAACACTTAAAGTATGAACCAATAGCTGAGGAGCCCCCAACTAGACCAGACCCTCTGGATAAGTGAGAGAGTTGATTGGCTTCATCTGTTTGGGAGGCATCCAGGCAGTGGGACCAGGACCTGCCCTTAGTGCATGAGCTTGCTGTTTGGGACCTGGGGCTTATGCAGAGACACTTCGCTTAGCCTGGGAGGAGGGGACTGTACCTGCCTGGACAGAATCTACCAGGTTGAGCTGAATCCCCAGGGGAGTCTTTGCCCTGGAGGAGATGGGAATGGGGGATGGACTGGGGGGAAGGCGGGGGCGGGAGGGGTGAGGACAGGAAAATCCATGGCTGATATATAAAATTAAATTAAATTATAAAATAAAAAAATATATACGTATAGAACATAATTAGATAAATGAAAAAAATTCTCCTCTGATAAACATCTCATAGCTATAACATATATAGAACACAGGAGATTAAATAAAATAGAAATTTTTACCTGATAAAAGTCTAATATCCAAAATATACATATTAAACACAAAAATTCCAATAAAACAAAAATTCTCATCTGATAAAAGTCTAATAACTAAAATATACTTGTTGAACACAAGAAACTAAATAAAATAAAAATTCTCATCTGATATAGGTCAAATATAAAAATATACATTGAACACAAGAATTCAGATAAACAAAACAAAAATTCTCATCTGAAAAAGGTCTAATATCCAAAAAGTACATATTGAACACAGGAAATCATAAACAGGACAAAATTCTCATGTGATAAAAGTCAAATATCAAAAATATATTTATCAAACACAAAAGTTGAATAAAAGAAAAATTCTCTGTAGGTAAAGTTCTAATATCCAAAATATAAACATTGATGACAAAAAATAGATAAATAAAACAAAAATTCTCAAATGTTAACAGTCTAATAACCAAAAAAAAAACCACACTGAGCACCAAAAATCAGATAAATAAAATGAAAATTCTCATCTGATAAAGGTCAAATGTAGCTGGAGAATTTTTCTCCAGCTCCCACTGCCAAATCCCACTAGTCCCGGAGCCCACTTATAAAATAAACACGCAGACTCTTACATTATTTAAACTGCTTGGCCATTAGCTCAGGCCTATCATTGTCTAGCTCTCACTCTTATATTCAGCCCATTTCTATTAATCTTTACTTTGCCACGTGGCTCGTGGCTTACCGGTACTTTACATCTTCCTTGTCCTGATGGCGGCTGGCAGTGTCTCCTTCACCCAGCTTCCTGTTCTCTCAATTCTCCTCTCCGTTAGTCCCGCCTATACTTCCTGCCTGGCCACTGACCAATCAGTGATTTATTTATTGACCAATCAACAACACATTTGGCATACAGACCATCCCACAGCACTTCCCCTTTTCTTTTCTTAAAAAGGAAGGTTTTAACCTTTACACATCTTCAAAGTCAGCTTGGTATATTTGGGAATTTGGGCGTAGCTTCTCTTACTACTTCCTGCTGGAGGGAGGCGCTGTATCTTATGGGGATACAAAGAAAATTTTAGGATTATGGAATAGTCCATGAGGCTATATTGTCTGAGCCAGTTGCCTTCAAACCATTCTGGATGTTGGATCATCTCAGCCATGGGGTCATCGGAGACCTTTCAGGGGGTCTTGGCTGGTCAAACTGGATGTATCTTAATCTGGAACAAATCCATAGCCTCTGGCTTTCTGTGGAAACAAAAGAGACTCTTTTCCAAAGCAACATATCCTTACATCCAAACTTTGAAGTCAAGGTACCTTTAAAATATACATTTTGGCATAACTCAACAGCTTTTGTAATCAAATGTTTTTCTTCAGTTACGAATATCAAAGAGAACATAATCCAAATTCTCTGTGTGGTAGCCATCTTTATGTGGCTTATTTTTTTTATATTAGTTTGAGCCTATTGCTTTAAACTGCAGCCTTCTAAGCCTGAAACGGTGCTGGTGCTGTGGCTGCTGGCTCCGCCCACTTCAGCTTCCCAACATGGCGGTGGTGCGTGTTTACCGCCAGCTCTGGGAGATATCATGGGTCAATGCTTTTATCCAAGCAGCATGCAGCCCAGAAACCTCTGTTTTTGTTTTGTACTAGCAAAGGCTAAATCCACCACGCAGCTTAATGTGCCACTTGCAGAGGCCTCATTCCTGCCATACGGAGGCAGGTCGAGCACGCAACCTAGGAACCCGCCAGCAGTAGCTCAAAACGCAGGCTGCCACTAACTTGAAAGAGACAACTAGGAACTGTTTTCAGCTCCGTTTTAGAATCTTTTTACTCAGGTTTTAGGTGGAAACTCTTGCCCCACGTTGGGCACCATTTGTAGCTGGAGAATTTTTCTCCAGCTCCCACTGCCAAATCCCACTAGTCCCGGAGCCCACTTATAAAATAAACACGCAGACTCTTACATTATTTAAACTGCTTGGCCATTAGCTCAGGCCTATCATTGTCTAGCTCTCACTCTTATATTCAGCCCATTTCTATTAATCTTTACTTTGCCACTCAGACCTGACCAAGTAAACACAGAGACTTATATTGCTTACAAACTGTATGGCCGTGGCAGGCTTCTTGCTAACTGTTCTTACAGCTTAAATTAATCCATTTCTATTCATCTATACCTTGCCACGTGGCTCGTGGCTTACCGGTACTTTACATCTTCCTTGTCCTGATGGCGGCTGGCAGTGTCTCCTTCACCCAGCTCCCTGTTCTCTCAATTCTCCTCTCCGTTAGTCCCGCCTATACTTCCTGCCTGGCCACTGACCAATCAGTGATTTATTTATTGACCAATCAACAACACATTTGGCATACAGACCATCCCACAGCAGTCAAATATTAAAAATGTATTTATATTACACAAGAAAATAAATAAAACAAAAATTTTTCACTGAGAAATTTCTAATATCCCAAATATACATATTGAACACAAGAAGTTCAATAAAACAAAAGTTCTCATCATGTAGAGGATGAATATCAAAAATATACATATTGAACACAAGAAATTAGATAAATAAAACAGAAATTCTCATCTGATAAAAGTCTAATATCAACAATATCATTATTTATCACAAAAAACAAAAGAAAAGAAGAATTCTAATCTAATAAAAGTTTAATACTAAAATTATACATACTAAACACAAGTAAATAAAGCAAAAATTCTCATCTGATAAAGGTGTAATATCAACAATATACATATTGAACAGAAGAAACCATAAAAAAGACAAAATTCTCATGTGATAAATGTCAAATATCAAATATATAGTTATTGAACACAAGAAAATAAATAAAACAAAACTTCTCAACTTATAAAAGTCTAATATCAAAATTATACATATTTGTATATTTCTAACTGTATTATACCATTTATTTAACAATGTAATACAATTTTCTGATCCTTGAATGTTATTATTACCAATTATTAGGACATAAAGATATGAAAGTTAGTAGTTAGACATTATAATAGAACTTGTAGTCAAATTAGGTATGTTTTCAAGATTGAGCAGATATATTTTATACAGACAGGTCATCTTCAAATCCTTCAGAGATCTACAGAATATGGCACTTAAAATGTTTTATAATAACTTAGAAAAATTTTCTTTTTTGGTATGACTATGAGACATGTCAGCTCCTTGCAGTACAAATCTACTTCAGAAAAAATATGGGCATTGAAAAAACTGCAATTAGGGTTAACTTTAATTGTGGCAAAAGTTAGCCACTGGCAACAAAGTATCCTCAAATCAACTGCTCACAAACAGGACAGACAGGACATGAAACAAAAGACTATTTATTCTTGTCAAATCAAGTGTGGTTATGGCTTTATCAAAAGGCATCTTCTGAGGTCAGGACAATATGGCACCATCCCTGAAGTGGCCTTCGCAATCCGGAAAAGGTACAGTGCCCTTTTCTGTGAAGGCAGCTGAACAGGCAGTGGGCCAATGGCTTCTGATGTGCAATGGAAAAGCAGCTGAAACAGTTATTCTTGAAGAGAATAACTGCCTCTCAATAGTAGAATGGCATTTAATAGTGGGATGTGGAGAACGGGATGCTGAGATGAAGCCACATACACACATAGCCAAGAAGAATGGACAGCTGAATTCAAAAAAACATCAACAATTTCCAGAATTTAAAATCCTGAATCATGACATGACACTAGTGGAATTCAGGTATTTCTGTTATATAGACTGCTCTCACCCAATGTGAGGTTGAACTGTTGACCTTTTGTACATCCTACTTCACAAATGAGTCTGTCAGATATACTAAGCCTATAGGCTGAAGATGATGCCCCAACACTGTGGAGAAACCTGAGATGACTGTCCAAGAAGCTGGCTGTTTCTGTCAACTCACAATTTTTTGGAAGTTGCTTGCATGTACTTCTGGTTTTTATTTTTGTTAGCTAATACTATTTCCTTCTTGGGTCTCTGACGGAGTTGAAGATTAGTTAGTTATAGTTGAAGATTAATTAGGATAGAAAGTGAATTAGATACATTTTGGACTTTCCAAAATAGGATAGATAATGAAATTATTTTCTCCTAATTTGTCAAATATAAATGGACTAGACATTGTTTAGGTATTTATTACATATATATATATATATATATATATATATATATATCTTGTATATAGTTATTGTACTTTTGTATATAGTTTTTCTTATGCTAGTTATAAGCTTTTTCCTTTTTTCTTCTTATTAAAATAGAAAAGGGAAAATATGGTGATATTTTATTTTGTACTAAAATGTTATTTGTATGTTAATAAATAAAGTTGCTTGGGGGTAAGAGCTATTAGCAAGCCATAGAAAAGGTGGGTGGTGGTGGCATATGCTTGTAATCCCAGCACTTGGTAGGCAAAACTAGGTAAGTCTCTGTGTATTCAGGGATACAGCCAGCATTGGATACACATGCCTTTAATCTCAATACCAACCATAGAAGACCTGGAGCTCTATACAGACAGTCAGTGATGAGGTGGTCATGTGGTTGGGTTTACAATCAATGAGAAGGCAGAACAGAAAGTCTATATAAAAACTTTAACACAGGAAGTAGCTCTGTTTCAGAGGCAGGACCACCACAGGAGGAAGGGTAAGGTTTTAGCTCTTAGCTCTGACCTCTTGGCTTTCTTCTTTGCATTGGTTTTGTGTTTCTTATTTAATAAGATGGTTGGTTACATCTACACCTTACAAAGAACTAATATCAAAAATATTCATACTGAACACATGAAATCAAATATTTAAACAAAAATTCTCATCTGATAAGGTCTAATATCCAAAATATACAAATTGAACATAAATAGATAAATAAAACAAAATTTCTCATCTGTTAAAGGTCTAATATTCCAAAATATACATACTGAACATAAGAAATTAAATAAAAGAAAATTCTCACCTGATAAAGGTTTAATATCCTAAATATGCATATGGCATATAATTAGATAAATAAAACAAAAATTCTCATCTGATGAATGTCTAGTATCCAAAATATACATATTGAACATAATTAGAAAAGTAACACAAAAGTTTCTCATCTGAAAGTATTCTAATATCCAAAATATACATATTGAACACAAGAAACTAGAAGAAACAAATATTCTCACCTGATAATCGTCATTGTCCAAAATACACAAAATTGAAAACTAGAAAACACATAAATAATACAAAAATTCTGTTGTGATGTAGGTATAATATCAAAAATATACATATTTAACATAATCAGATAAATAAAACAAAAATTCTCATCTGATATAGGTCTATTATCCAAAATATACATAAGGAACATAATTGAATAAGTAAAACAAAAATTCTATTCTGATAAATTTCTCATATCCAAAACATACATATTGAAAACCAGAAATTAAATAAAATAAAATTTTTCCTTTGATAAAGCTCTAATATAAAAAAATACATATTGAAAAAAAGAAATCAGAAAAATAAGTCAAAAACTCTGGTCTGATAAAGGTCTAATATTTAAAATATACATACTAAAAAAAATTAAGTAAAACAAAAATTATCAACTGATAAAGGTCTAATATCCAAAATATGCTTACTTAACACAAGAAATTAAATAAAACAAAAATTCTCACCTGAAAAAGAAATTATATCCAAAATAAGCATACTGAACACAGGAAATCAGATAAATAATACAAAAATTCTCATCTGTAAAAGGTCTAATATCCAAAATCAATACACTGAACAGAAGAAATCACATAAATAAAACAAAAATTCTCATCAGATTAAGGTCTATTATCCAAAATATATACATTGAACACAAGATATCATATAAATAAATCAAAACTTCTCATCTGATAAAGGTCTAATTTTTAAAATATACATATTGAACATAAATAAATAAATAAAACAATTCTGATCTGATAAAGATCTATTATCCAAAATATATATATTGAAAACAAGAAATCGGATAAATAAAAATGAGTCTCATCTGATAAAGACCTAATTTCAAAAAATACATATTGAACATAATTAGATAAATAAATCAAAAATCATATCGGTTGAAAGTCTAATATCAAAAACGTATTTATTGAACACAAGAAATTAAATAAAACAAAACTTCTCACCTAATAAACATCTAATAACCACATTATACATATTGAACATAAGAAATCAGATGAAGGAAACAAAAATTCTAACATTATAAATATCTAATATACAAAACGTACATATTAAACACAAATTAGAAAAAAACAGCAAAAATTATCAGCAGTAAGTCTAATATACTAAATATAAATATTGAACACAAGAATTCAGATAATTAAAAAAATTCTCACCTGATAAAGGTCTAACATCAAAAATATAAATATTGAACACAAGAAATAAAAAAAAATTCTCATGTGATAAAGGTCAAATTACAAAAAATTATCGTATTGAACACAAGAAAATAAATAAAACAAAAATTCTCATCTAATTAATGTCTAATATTGAAAATGAACATATTCAACATAATTACATAAATACAATGAAAATTCTCATCTGATAAAGGTCTAAGGTAAAAAATATACATATTGAACACAAGAAATCAAATATGTAAATCAAAAATCCTCATCTGATAAAGGTCTAATATCCAAAATATACATACTGAACACAAGAAATTAAAAAAAAAACAGAAACTCTCACTTCATAAAGTTTTATATCCAAAATATACATATTGAAAATAAGACATTAGATAAACAAA
Organism: Peromyscus eremicus; assembly: GCF_949786415.1. Taxonomy (NCBI): domain Eukaryota; kingdom Metazoa; phylum Chordata; class Mammalia; order Rodentia; family Cricetidae; genus Peromyscus; species Peromyscus eremicus. The sequence continues at coordinate 620,047 of NW_026734332.1, read as the reverse complement.
ACAAAAATTCTCATCTTACACATGCCTTATATCCAAAATATACATATTAAAAACAGGATGTGAAATACACAAAACAAAAATTCTCAACTGATAAAGGTCTAATACAAAAATATACATATTGAACACAAGAAGTCACATCAATAAAACAAAAAATCTCACCTGATGAAGGTCTAATACTCAAAATGTAAATACAGAACACAAGAAATCAGAAAAAAAAATCTCATGTGATAAAGGACTAATATGAAAAATACACATATTGAACACAAAAAATTAAATGAACCAAAAATACTGATCTGATAAAGGTCTAATATCCTAAATACACATATTGAATACAAGAAACCTGATAAATAAAACAAAAATTCTCTCCTGATAAGGGTCTAATATCCAAAATATACATATTGAACACAAGATATCAGGTAAATAAAACAAAATTCTCATTTCATACAAGTATAATAATTTAAATATACATTTTGAACACATTAATTTAGAAAAAAACAAAAATTATCAGTGTTAGGTCTAATATTCACAATATACATATTGAACACAAGAAATCAGATAATTAAAAAATTATGATCTCATAAAGCTCTAATACCAGAATATACATATTGAACACAAGAAATTAAATAATCTAAAAATTTTAACCTGACAAAGGTCATCTTCCAAAATATATATATTGAAAACTAGAAATCAGATAAATAAAACAAATATTCTGATTTGATAAAGGTCCTAAATCCAAAACAGACATACTGAATATTACTAGATATATAAAACAAACATTTTCATCTCATGAAGGTCTAATATCCAAAATATACACACTTAACATGAGAAATTAAATAAAACAAAAATCCACCTGATAACGAACTAATATCCAAAATATGCATACTATATACAAGAAATCAAATATATAAAATAAAAAGACTCATCTTATAAAGGTGTAGTATCAAAAAATGGACACATTTAACGTAATTAGATAAATAAAATGCAAATTCTCATCTGATAAAAGTCTAATTCAAAATATATGTACTGTACATAAGAAATTAAATAAAACAGAAATTCTCATCTGATAAATGTCTAATACCCAAAATATACACATTGAACACAAGAATTTAGATAAATAAAACAAAAATTCTGATCTGATAAAGGTCTAATACCAAAAATATTCATATCGAACACAAGAGGTCAGATAAATAAAACAAAAATTCTCCTCTCATAAACATCTAATATCCAAAATCTACATATTGAACACAATAAATTAGAAAAGAAAATTATCAGTGGTAAGTTTATAATTAAAAATATAAAAATTGAAGATAAGAAATCAGATAAATACAACTAAAATTCTGAACTGAGAATGGTCTTATATCAAATATGCACATATTGAACATAATTAGGTAAATAAAACATAATAAATCATCTGATAAAAGTAACACCAAAAATATTCACACTGAACACAAGAAATTAAATAAAACAAAATTCTCACCTGATAAAGGTCTGTTATCCAAAATATACATATTGAACACAAGAAATCAGACAAATAAAAGAAAAATACTCATCTGATAAAGATCTAATATCAAAAATATACATATTGATCACATGAAATCAGATAAATAAAAAATTTTCATCTGATAAAGGTCTAATATCGAAAATATACATATTGAACACAAGATTAAAAAAAACAAACAATTATCATGTGTCAAAGGTCAAAATACAAAAATATTACTAGGAAACAACAGAAATTAAATAAAACAAAAATTCTCCTCTGATAATGTTCTAATATAAAAAATACACCTATTGAACACAAGAAATTGGACAAATAAAACAAAAATTCCCATTTGATAAAGATCTAATATCCAAAATATACGTATTGAATACAGGAAATCAGAAAAATAAAATGAAAATTCTATCCAATAATGGTCTAATATCAAAAATGTGCATACGGAACACAAGAAACTGGATAAATAAAACAAAAATTCTCATTTGATAAATGTCTAATATCCAAAATATACATATTAAACACAGGATACAATATTAAAAAAACAAAAATTCTCATCTGATAACAGTCTAATATCAAAAACATATATATTGAACAAAAGAAATCAGATAAATAGAACAATTCCCATCTGATAAAAGTCTAATATCTAAAATATACATATTGAATACAATAATTAAAAAAAACAAAAATTATCAGTGATACTTCTAATATCCAAAACATACATATTGAACTCAAGAAATCAGAAAAATAAAACAAATTCTGATCTGATAAACGTCAAATATCCAAATCTGACATACTGAAGATAATTAGATAAATAAAACAAAAATTGTCACCTGATAAATGTCTGACATACTGAAGATAATTAGATAAATAAAACAAAAATTGTCACCTGATAAATGTCTAGTATCCAAAATATACACATTGAACACAAGAAATCAGATAAATAAAACAAAAAATCTCATCTGATGTAGATCTAATACGGAAAATATAAATATTGAATAAAAGAAATCAGATAAAGAAAATGAATATTCAAATCAGATAAGGGTGTATTATTCAAAACATATGTATTGAACATAAGTAGTTAAATTAAAGGAAAATTCTCATCTAATAAAAGTCTAATATCCAAAATAAACATACAGGACACAAGAAGTCAGATAAATAAAATGAAATTTCTCATCTGATAAAGGTATATTGTCAAAAATATACATATTGAACACTGAAATTAAATAAAACAAAAATTTTCACCTGAGAAAGAACTGATATCCAAAATACACATATGAACACAAGAAATCAAATATATAAAACAAAAATTCTCACCTGATCAAGGTCGAATATACAAAATATACATATTGAACACAATAAATCAAATAAACCAAAGTTCTCACCAGATAAAGGTCTAATATTAAAAATATACATATGGAACACATGAAATTAGAAAAACAAAACAAAATTCTCATCTGATGATGGTCTAATATCCAAAATGTAAATATTGAATACAATTACTAAAAAAAATTATTATTGGTAGATCTAATATCCAAAATATACATATTGAACACAAGAAATCAGATAAATAAAACAAAAATTCTGAGCTGAAAAACGTCGAATATCCAAAACAGACATATTCAATATAATTAAATAAATAAAACAAAAATTCTCACCTGATAAATGTTTACTATTTAAAATATACATATACAACACAAGAAATCAGATAAATAAAACAAAAATTCGCATCTGATAAAGGTCTAATATCGAAAATATACATATTGAACACAGGAAATCAGATAAGTAAAATGAAAATTCTCTAATAAAGATCTGACATCCAAAATATACATATTGAATACACAAAATCATAGAAATGAAACAAAAATTCACATCTGATAAAGATATAATATCCAAAGTATATATGTTGAACACAAGAAATTAGATAAATAAAAAAATTTTATCTGATAAATGCCTAATATACAAAATATACATATTGAAAACAATAAATAAGAAAAAAACAAAAATTGGCAGCGGTAGGTCTAATATTCAGAATATACATATTGAGCACAAGAAATCAAATAAAAGAAAAATTCTCACCTAATAAAGATCTAATATCCAAAACAGACATAATAAACATAATTATATGAATAAAACAAAAATTCTCACCTAATAAGGGTCTCATATCCAAAATATACATATTGAACACAAGAATTAAGACAAATAAAACAAATATTCTTATCTGATAAAGATCTAATACCAAAACTATACATGTTGAACAGAAGAAATCAGATAAATATAACTAAATTTCTTACCTTATAAAGGTCTAATATTAAAAATGTATATATAAAACACAAGAAATCAGATAAACAAAACAAAATTCTCACTGATTAAGGTCTAATATCCAAAATATACATATTAAAAACAGGATATGAGATAAATAAAACAAAAATTCTCATCTGATGAAGGTCTAATATCAAATATATATATATATATATATATGTATATATATATATATTTAACACAAGAAATTAAATAAAACAAAAATTCACATCTGAGAATGGTATAATATCAAAAATATGCATATTGAATACACGACCTCACATAAATAAAACAAAAATTCTCACCTGAGAAAGGTTTAACATTCAAAATATACAGATAGAACACAAGAAATCAAAAAAAACAAAACAAAATTCTAATGTGTTGAAGGACTAATAAGAAAAATATTCATATTGATTGTAATTAAATAAATAAAACAGAAATTATCAGCTGATAAAAATCAAATGTCCAAAATATACATATTGAACACAAGAAATCAGAAAAATAAAAAAAAATTCTCATCTAATAAAGATCTAATATCCAAAATATAAATATTGAACACAAGAAATCAGATAAATAAAATAAATTCTCATCCGGTAAATGTATAATATCTAAAATATACATGTTGAACACAATGAATAAGAAAAAAACAAAAATTATCAGCAGTAGGTCTAATATCCAAAATGTACATATTGAACACATGAAATCAGATAAATAAAATAAAAATTCTGATCTGAGAAAGGTCTAATATTCAAAACAGACATATTAAACATTATTTAAATAAAAGAAAAATTCTTCTCTGATAAATTTCTAATACCCAAAATATACACATTGAACAAAATTAAATACATAAAACAAAAATTTGCTCCAGATAAAGATATAATATACAAAATATACATATAAACACAAAAAATTAGATAAGTAAAACAAAAGTTCTCATCTCATAAATGTCTAATATCCAAAATATACATATTAAAAACAGGATACCAGAGAAATAAAATGAAAAATCTCATCTGATGCAGGTCTAATACCCAAAATATGCATGTAGAACACAAGAAATTAGAAAATAAAATAAAAATTCTTATCTGATATAAATCTAATATTAAAAGTATACATATTAAAAATGAGAAATCAGATAAAAAACTGTCATTTGATAAAAGTATAATATCCAAAATATAAATACTGAACCCAATAAATAAGAAAAATTCAAAAATACTCACTTATTGGTCTAACATCCACAAAATACATATTGAACACAAGAAATCAGATAAATACAACAAAATTGTATCTGATAAAGGTCTAATATCTAAAACAGACATATTGAACATAATTAGATAAATAAAACAAAAATTCTCATCTGATAAAGATCTAATATCCAAAATATACATACTGAACACAAGACATCATCTATATATAAAAAATTCTCATCTGATATAAGTCTTATACCCAAAATATACATGTTGAACACAAGAAATCAGATATATAAACAAAGACTCCCATCTGATAAAGGTCTCCTATTCAAAATATACATATAGAACACAAGAATTCAGAAAAACAAAATAAAATTTTCATGTGATAAAGGACTAATATAAAAATATACATATTGAAAACAAGAAATTAAATAAACAAAAATTCTGATTTGAAATAAATATCCATTTTCCTAAATATAAATTTTGAACACAAGAAATTAGGTGTATAAAGGGAAAATTCTCATCTGATAAACCTCTAAGATCCAAAATATACATATTGAACACAATAATATAGAAAAAAACAGAATTTATCAGCAGTATATCTAATATCCACAATAGACAAATTGAACACAAGAAATCAGATAATTGAAACATAAATTCTGACCATATAGGTCCAATACCAAAACGTATATATTGAACACAAGAAATTAAATAAATCAAAAATTCTAACCTGATAAATGTCATTATCCAAAATAAACATATTGAAGACTAAAAATCAGATAAATGAAATTAAATAAAACAAAAATTCTCATATGATGGTCTAATATCCAATATATACATATCGAACACAAGAAATTAAATAAAACAAAAATTCTCATCTCATAAAGTCATTATCCAAAATATACGTATTGAAAACTAGAAATCAGATAAATAATAGAAAAGTTCTCACTGGTTAAAGGTGTAATATCCAAAATATACATATTGAACACAAGAAATCAGATAAATAAAATGAAAATTCTCATCTGATAAAGGTCTAATATAAAAAATATGCATATCAAACACAAGATTTAAATAAATAAAACAAAAATTCTCATCTGATAAACATCTAATATTCAAAATATAAACATTGAACACAGGATAACCTATAAATACAACAAAAATTCTCATCTGATAAAAGTCTAACATCAAACACATTCATATTGAACACTAGAAATTAAATAAAGCAAAATTATCAACTGATTAAAGTCATTATCCAAAATATACATATTGAAAACTAGAAATCAGATAAATAATACAAAAATTCTGATCTGATACATGTCTAATATCAAGTATATACATATTGAACTTAACTGGATAAATGAAACAAAAATTATCTCATGAATGTCTAATACCAAAAATATGCATATTGAACACAAAAAATTAAATAAAACAAAAACTTTCACCTTATAAAGTACTGATATAAAAAACATGCATATTGATCATAAGAAATCAAACATGTAAAACAAAAATTCTCATCTGATGAAGGTCTAATATCCAAAATATGCATATTGCACATAATTAGATTAATAAAACAAAAATTCTCATCTGATAAAAGTTTAATATCCAAAGTATACATACTGAACACAAGAAATCAGACAAATAATAAAAAATTCTCATCTGCTAAAGATCTAATATAAAAAATATACATATTGTAAACCAGAAATCAGATAAAGTAAACAAAATTTTTGATCAGATAAGGGTCTAATATCCAAAATAGACATAAAGAACACAAGATAATAGCTTTAAAAAACAAAAATTCACATTTAATAAAGGTCTAATGTCCAAAATATAGATATTCAACTCAAGATACCAGATATAGAAAAGGGAAAATCCATCTGATAAATGTCCAATAACAAATTATACATACTGAACACAAGAAATCAGATAAATAAAACTAAAATTCCAATCTGATAAAATTCAAATATCAAATATATATGTATATATATATTAAACACAGGATACCAGATAAATGAAATAATTCACATCTGATAAAGGACTAATATCAAAAATATGCACATTGAACACAAGAAATTAGATAAATAAAACAATTTCTCATCTGATAAAGATCTAATATCAAAAATATACATGTTGAACACAAGAAATCAAATAAATAAAAAAACTTGTCATATGATAAAAGTATAATATCCACAATATACATATTGAACACAATAAATAAGAAAAAATATATTGGCAGTAGGTCTAATATCAACAATATACATATTGAACATTAGAAATCACATAAACAAAATAAAAATTCTCATCTGATAAAGGTCTAATAACCAAAATATACATATTGAACACAAGAAATCAAAAAAAAACAAAAAAAATTCTCCTCTGATTAAAGTATAATATCCAAAATATACATATTGAATGAAATTAAAAAATTATCAGTGGTAAATCTAATATCCAAAATATGAACATTGAACAGAAGAAATCAGATAAATAAAACCAAAATTCTCTTCTGATACAAGTCTAATATCGAAAAGAAACATATTGAACATAACTTAATAAAAGAAAAATTCTCATCTTTTAAAGGTCCCATTATCAAAATATACATACAGAACACAGGATATCTGATAAATAATAAGAAAATTTTCACCTCATAACGGTCTAATATCAAAAATATACATATTTAACACAAGAAATTTAAAAAAATCTCACCTGATAAAGAAGTAATATCGAAAATATACATATGAACACAAGAAATCAAATTTATAATACAAAAATTCTCATCTGATACAAGTCTAATATTCAGAATATACTTACTGAACACAAGAAATTAAACAAAACAAAAATTTTGATCTCATAATGAACTAATATAAAAAATATGCATACTGAACACAAGAAATCAATATATACATAAAACAAAAATTCTCACCTGATAAATGTCTAATATCCATAATATACATATTGAACATAATTAGATAAATAAAACAAAAATTCTCACCTGGCTGGGCGGTGGTGGCGCACGCCTTTAATCCCAGCACTCTGGAAGCAGAGGCAGGCGGATCTCTGTGAGTTCGAGGCCAGCCTGGGCTTCCAAGTGAGTTCCAGGAAAGGCGCAAAGCTACACAGAGAAACCCTGTCTTGAAAAACCAAAAAAAAAAAAAAACAAACCAAACCAAAACAAAACAAAAATTCTAACCTGATAAAGGTCTAACATCCAAAACATACATAGTAAACACAGCATACCAGATAAATAAAACAAAAATTCTCATCTGATAAAGGTCTCATATCAAAAATCTGCATTTGAAACACAAGATACTAGATAAATAAGCAAAAATTCTCAACTGATAAATGTCTAATATCAAAAATATACATATTAAACACATGAAATCAGATAAATAAAAATTCCTATCTGATAAAAGTCTAATATCTAAAATATACATATTGAATACTATTTTTAGAAAATAAGAAAAATTATCAGCGGTAGGCCCCTCAACTGAAGAATGGATAAAGAAAATGTGGCACATATATACAATGGTAAATATATATGGTAAATAATATATACCCAAGTAAATAATATATATAGCAGTAAAAAACAATGATATCATGAAATTTGCAGGCAAATGGATGGAACTAGAAAATATTATCTTGAGTGAAGTAACCCAGATTCAGAAGGACAAACATAGTATGTACTCAATCATAAGTAGATACCAGATGTGAGGGAAAGGATGGCCAGACTGCAACCCACAACTCCAGAGAGGCTAGCTAACAGGAAAAGACCCTAGGAGGGACACATGGATGATCTTGTGAAGGAGAAGTGGATGAGATCTACATGAGTGGACTGGGTGTGTGTGTGGGGTGGCAGAAGGTGAGGAGTGGGGGATGAGAACACAGGGAAATGGGAGGGTCAAGCTGGAACAGGGACAGAGTGGGAGGGCAGGGAGGAAGATACCATGGTAGATGAGGACATCATGGGAATAGGAAAAGGCAGGGTGCTGGGGAGGCTTTCAGGAATCCACAAGGTTGATCCCACCTTGGTCTGCTGGCAGTGGTCCAGAGGGTGGCTGGACCAGTCTACTCTTGTGACCAGTCTAGTGAATAACCTAGCTGTCATCATAGAGCTTTTGTCCAGTGACTGATAGAGACAGATACATAGATTCACGGCCAAGGACCAGGCTGAGCTCTGGGAATCCAATTGATGAGAGAGAGGAGAGATACTGCAGATAAGGGACGTCGAGATCATGATGGGAGGATGTGCAGAGATGACCGGCCACACTAATGGGAGTCCATGAACTGTGGACTGTGTGGACTGGTGGCTGTGGAGCCCCAATGGGACTGGACTAGGCCTTCTGGATATGGAAGATGGTTGTTTGGCTCAAACTGTTTGGGGAACACCCAGGTAGGGGGATCAGAATCCATTCCTGCTGCATGGGCAGGGCTTTAGGTATCCGGTGCCTGTAGTGTGGTGCCCTGCACAGCCTTGGTACAGTGGGAAAGGGCTTGGACCTGTCTAGGCTCAGTGTGCAGGGCTCTACTGACTCCACATGGGAGACCTTGATTTGAGGGATGTGCGGATATGGAGTGGCTTGGGCTGTAGGTTTGGGAGATGGGAGGAGGGAGGAGATGGGACTCTGGGTGGTATATAGAGTGAGAAGAAAATTTCTTAATAAAGAAAAGAAATATACATATGGAACACAACAAATTAGATAAAACAAACATTCTCACCAGTAAAGTTCTACTATCTAAAATATACTTATAGAACACAAGAAATCAGAAAAATAAAACAAAATCTCTCATCTGACAATAGTCTAATATCCAAAATATACATATTGAACATAATTAGTTAAATAAAACAAAAATTCTCATGTGATAAAGGTCTAATACCTAAACTATACATATTGAACACAAGACATCATCTATATATAAAAAATTCTCATCTGATATAAGTCTTATACCCAAAATATACATGTTGAACACAAGAAATCAGATAAATCAAACAAAAATTCGTATCTGATAAAGGTCTAAATTCCTAAATATACACATTGAACCAAAGAAATCAGATAAATTAATCAAAAATTCTCACTTGATTAGGGTCTAATTTCCAAATTATACATACCAAATATAATTAGATAAATAAAACAAAAATTATCATCTGATAATTTTCTAATATCCAAAATATACATATAGAACAGAAAAAAATCAGAAATAGAAAACAAAATTTTCGTGTGATAAAGCTCAAATATCAAAAATATAATTAAAGAACACAAGAAATAAAATAAAACTAAATTCTCTTCTGATAAAGGTCTCATATCCAAAATATACATACAGAACACAAGAAATCAGGTAAAGAAAACAAAAACTCTCATCTGATAAAGTACTGATTTCTAAAATATTCATAATCAAATCCAAGAAACCAAGGAAATAAAACAAAAATTCTTAACTAATAAAGATCTAATATCAAAAATATACATACTCAACACAAGAAATCACATAAAAATACAAAAATTCTCATCTGATGAAGGTCTAAAACCAAAAATATACATATTGAACACAATATCTAAAATATACATATTGAACACAAGAAATCAGGTAAATAAAACAGATATTGTCATCACATAAAGGTCTAATATCCAAAATATACATATGGAACTCAAGAAATCAAATAAATAAAACAAAAAATCTCATCTGATAAAGGTCTAATACCATAACATACAGAATGAAGACAAGAAATCAGACAAATAAAACAAAAATTCTCATCTGATAAAAGTCTACTATCCAAAATATTTTCATTTAACACAATAAATTAAATAAAACAAAAATTCTCATCTTTTAGAGGTCTAATATCAAAAATATACACATTGAACACTAGAAATCAGATAAATAAAACAAAAATTCTCATCTGATAAAAGTCTAAAATAAAAAATATACACATTGATCCTAAGAAGTCAGATAGATTAAAAAAATCATTTGATAATGTTCTAATACCCAAAGTATACACATTGAACATGATAACATAAATAAAACAAAAAATTATCACACGATAAATTTCTAGTATCCAAAATATACATACAGAACACAAGAAATTAATTAAAACAAAATTTCTCATGTAATAAAGGTCTAATATCCAAAATATACATATTGAACACAATAAATAATATAAATAAAATGAAAATTCTCATCTGATAGAGGTCTACTATCCATAATATACAATTTAAACACAGATATTAAATGAAACAAAAATTCTCATATGATAAAGGTCTACTATCCCAAATATACACATCAAACATAATTAGATAAATAAAAAAATTCTCACCTAATAAAGGTCTAATATCAGAAATATACATATTGTATACTAGACGTCAGATAAATAAAACAAAAATTTTGCATCTGATAAAGTTCTAATATTCACAATATACATAGTGAACACAAGAAATCAAATAAATAAAACAAAACTTCTCATCTGATAAAGGACTAAGCCAAAATATAAATACTGAACACTAGAAATCAGATAAATAAAACAGAAATCCTCATCTGATAAATGTAACATAATTAGATAAATTAAACAAAAATCCTAATCTGATAAACTTCTAATGTTAAAAATTACATATTGAACTCAAGAAATTAAATAAAACAAAAATTTTAATCTGATAAAGATCTAGTATCCAATATATATATATATATATATTAAACACAAGAAATCATATACACAACACAAAAATTCTCATCTGATAAAGGTTTAATAACCAAAATATACATATTGAATGCAAGAAATTAAATAAAACAAAAATTCTCATCTAATAAATGTCTACATGCAAAAATATACATATGGAAAATGAGAAATCAGATTTCAAATCTTGAGCTGTTTCGCTCAAATATTTAATTGCTTTCTCTTGGCTTTCAAGGGATTTACTGATTGCTTCACATTTTTTGTTTGATTTTTCCTCTAACTCTTTAAGGGAATTTTTCATTTCCTCTTTAAAGATTTCTATCATCTTCTTAAGGTCATTTATAAGGTCGATTTCTTCTGTTTCCTCTGTGTTGAGATGTTCAGGTCTTGCTGGTGTAGGTTCTGATGGAATCATGGAAGAGTGGAATTGACATGCAGACAGGGCTGGGTCCTGCAGACAGGGGCACTCGCCACTGTGTACACTGCAGGGGGCATTAGACTAGGCAATAGTTTGATCACAGACTGAAGTTGAGTGCAGTGAGCTGCAGGGGTCTCCATTACAAAGAAGGACTGATGGGGCATGGTGAGTAACTTTCTCTGTAATTTCTCTGCATGTATTAATTCCTCCTATGTGAATGAAGACTGACACTATTGTGTGGTGTACAGTTTATGGAGGATAGCTTGAGCTACTAAGTATTCAGTTTCCAAATAGTGAATTCTCCTATGGAGATATTTGCAATCCTTATTGATACAGTGAAGTCAGATGAGAGGTTTGAGATACAGGCCACTGGCTGTAACTCCATGTGTTAGCTTACAACACTCAGTGGCTATCATTTTATGTGGGACAAAGTCATACAGTCTCTTATTAATGGTATGCACTCTACCATGGAGGTGCCTAATCTGATTCAAAGTCAGTATAGCTACATATGCTTTCAATTATTTTTGTCACTTTAAAACATCAATTATTCCTTTTTAATATTCATTTTCTTTTAATGCACTACTGATAATTTTTTCTATGTTTCACAGTTTAAGAATTTTACTCCATTTATTTTCTTAAATGGTGTTTGCTTGTGTACTTATTTATGTCAGTTTATAGCAGTGCTTCTCAACCTTAGAAATCATGGCTCCCTTTGGGGGATCAAATGACCCTATCACAGGACTGGCCTAAAACTGTCAGAAAGGGAAGATTTCAAATTATAATTCATAGCAGGAACAAAGTTACAGTTATGAAGTAACAGTGATAATAATTTTATAGTTGGGTTATGACCACACCATGAGAAACTGTATTAAAGAGTCACAGCATTAGGAAGGTTGTGAACCATTGGTTCAGGTCAATATCTCTTGAAACCCAGGCTTGCCTCACACTATGTAATTGAGAATTGCTTTGAACACCTAATCCTGCCTCTGCCTTCTAGTACTGGAAAGAGAATCCTGCAACTCCTTCCAGGCTGGGCCTTGACTGGTCTGTGGGAAGGAAAAATAGACCAGTGAAGGAGTATCCTCCAACTTCTCTAGATTTTATCATGAATTTAAAAATGATGTGGAACTTGTGTAAGAATTGAGTTCACTGACCAACTATAAAGCAGGTGTAGTCACAGCAGAGTGAGGGATGAGCAAGAAAGAGGGTGAAAACTTTCCTGCTGTGATAGTAGTTGACCTTAGCAATGAGTAGTGAGATAATCAATGTTACAAGATCAATAAATGTTCTGACTGGCCATTTCTTGGGTCCTCAGATCAGGCAATCAAGAATCTGGATAAAAAAACTGAAATTTCATGAAACCAAATTAGAGTAGTTACACCATTTGAACCTAAGAAACAGAACTACATAGAATGGTGTTAACCTGCCTAACATGACAATGTTTTCCAGATTTAAGATGTATACCCCAGGAGAAATGGTGTGAGCAGTACTTGGTGTCCTCTAATACAAATCCCTGGTCTCTGGAGCAAATAGCCATAAAGCCTGTTTCAACTTTTTAACTAAATTATTTGGGATTATATTTACATTATTATCACTATGTCTTCCCTGCTTTCATACACTCCCATAGACCCTTCATTGTATTCTAATTCATGGCTTCTTTTTGTTTAAGAACGGTTACTGTTTGAATGTGTCCTGTGTTTGGTTGCAGGATTTCCCAGCTATGAAGCAACAGGTTGGTTGCAATGGACAATGAGTATGTAATGAACTGTGCACCTATAGGATCATGTGCTTTGAAGAAAAACAGGAAGTGCTCTAGGATATTAGAGAATTTTAATAAACTACCAAATCCCCTGGTTAGTGTCCTATCCAATCATAGTGTGGAAGGACCCAAATTGGAGGGTTTTTTCTCTCTGAGTCCTTTGAACTCTGCTCACCCAGTATGGAAACTGTTAATGTCCTGAAGCCCAGCTTGGTGGTCCTAGCTGATGAGGGCCTCTGGAAGTGTTAGCAATCAGGAGCATCAGCAGGAGGTAGCTTCCAGTTTCTTTCCAGGATTATTCTCTTGTTCTGCTGTAAGGAAGTCCACAAGCCATTCCATGGTGAGTGTAACATGTTCAGAGCAGGTCTGTTGAGCTGTCTTTTCTGCTGGGACTTGGATCCATGATCCAGACTGTGGATTTCTTGGTCCATGTGGTGACATGGGCACTAGTCCTTGTCCTCTGAGCCTTCATGTGTATGGATTTCCTGGATATGTGGAGACTCTGAGGATCTGGCATGGGAAGATATGATGCTTATAATATCACTGTCCAGTGTGCACACACGGCCGAGTTTTTGTGTGTAGTGGGAAGACAGATTGGAAAACTGAAAGCCTATTGTCTAGAAGTTCTGAACATTGCATTCCACTTTTAGGTTGGTCTTATAAATATTACAAAAATTTTAGAAACTTATATAAAGATGCTGATGGATTGTCTTTCAGAAATACATGATTAGAATGCTTCTAACTTTGCTACAACCAGCTACAATTGGTATGATTCTGTGAAGTTTAGTTCTGGGGACAAAGGCAGTTTCTGATCTGCAGAAAATTCTCAAATGTGCATGGTGTTGTTTGGGTGGATAGGGTAGAATGCACATATTGTGTCATAATCCATGTGACCAGAAAGCATTCATAACTAATAAGAAGTCTTTGTGTCATTATTTGGGAGCTGGTTGGTATCTTAAATGAAAGCATGCTCCATGCCCCCACTCATTCTGTCTCAAACTGGTTTTCTCTTTAGATATTACTATTGCATATGTATTTATATGTCTATGAACATAAATAAATATGAGCTGCTGAGTCCATTTTTCATTTTTTCTATTTATATGATTTCAGTACAACCACTTGGTTTTGGATAACCATCAGGAGGCTCATCCATGGGAAACACAATTCTCCCTCTCAATAGTCATTAGTTTTCTCTAGTACTTGGTCTAGGGAGAGTGTTCATTAGATCCCTGTAAACCTTCTATGTTACTTTGTCTAATGGCCATGTTTTCTCTTCCACATGAGATCTTTTTGCAGGGCTCAGCATCTGTGTACTTTGTCAGCTGTGGCTTTGGGTTCCCAGCTCCTGTATGAATGCAGGTCTAGTGTAGGTCTCCTCTTCCAGAGCCCTGTGATTGTAGTCGATGGGCTGCTCTGTTGTCTCCTCTGGCCTTGATCTTAGAGAAGATCTCCACTTTAGCTGCCAAGTACTTTCCATTCTGCTGCTTTCCCAAAAACTGATGTCACTACAGCATTCCCATATCCTCTGAGTCTGGCTAAAAAGAGTAAGTGTCTAGAAGGTTATTTCCAGGGAGGAGGAATGTCTGTGAGCATGTTCTGTGGGTGTGTCTGTAGGGACTTGCCTGGGGGATGCATCTGGAGATTGCAGTGCTTGTGAGGAGAAAACTGGAGGAATTTCTTTTAGAGTTTGCCTCAGGGAGAGGGTGAGTTTAGTAGGTGTTTTGTGGGCTTGGTCCAGGGAAGTAGGAATGCAGGGGTGCAAAAGCTCACAGGCCTTGTGCAAAAAACACTACTCTTGCCTATCTCAAATATCTGTGGAACTGAAGGAGGTGTTCATGGAGTGTCACCTGGCCTGATCATTTGCAGCCCTGGAACTAGTCCCTGAAAACAGCAGACCTGGATCTAGCTGGACAAGGACTCAACCAAGGCTGATGATGAAACCCAGAGATGTGGAGCTCAAGGTGCTGCTGCTGTAGTATTTAGGAGTAGCAGGATGCTGGGAACAGTGAAGAAATAGCTTACCATGGTCATAGAGGTGAGAACCTGATGGAGGAAAAGTGAGACAAAAATCCACCCACCGTTTTTAAGGATTTTCCTGACACCAGGTTGCCTTCTGATTCTTTCGTATCTAAGCCAATCTCCAGGCCCTTTTTTGAGTCCATATGCCTTCCAAATATGTCCTAGTGCTCAGCTGCCATACTTACCTTTCCAGGGGACCCCATTATCTATGAGACTTCAGATATTGCTAGAGTCTTGGATTTTCATCAAACAGCATGTTCGATCCACATAGGTGAGCTCCTTGGGAACACTGCAAATGTTATAAGGCAAATAATCTCATTTCAGTTGTTTTGAGGCATTTGCTATTTTGTATTTAAAACTCTTATTATATTGGCTCTTATTGGAAGTATGGAGCTTGTTGATATTATAAATTATTGCTGTTTCTATAGATTTTGGTTTTGGTCTGTTGGAAAGAGTTGTGGTAATTGAAAGGACCAAGCAGATGCCATAACAGGCTGCTCAGTCTTCTCTCAGAGATCAGGCCTCAATTTCAGTTTCCTGAGACTGAGCAGGCAGTCTCTGGGAGGGCTGTGAACAAAAGACATAGTCCTTGCAGTAGCTCCCTTTCTGCATGTACTCTGACTGCTCAAAGTTCAGCCAGATGTTTACTGTCTGGGACCCCTCACCAACTTAGACTTATGTGCACGAGTCAAGGACAGAGCCTAGACCACTTGACCAGCCCCCACATTCAGTATGTGCTAAGCCAGCCAGCCCACATGGCACCTCAAAGACAGACCCTGGACCACTGAGACAGCCCCCACAGTCAGTACATGTTTGGCCTGCCAGCCCCCATGACAGCTCAAGGACAAAGCCTGGGACTTGTGCTGTACTGCCCCCAAAATGATAATTTTATCCCCCAACCTGTAAATTCAAAGCTTTCATACCCTCACCCAATTAAAAGAACAGAGACCTTCAAAAATATAAATAAACCAATCTGAGTTGCACCAGTGTCAAAGCCCCCAACCGCCCTGAATGGCTTGTGATTTTTGCCTTTAAATAGCTAGCCTCACAAAGAAAGGTCAACTCCTCCATGCCTCACTCCATAGGGTGTAGGGATGAGTTCCCTGTCTAGACTTGTATCTATAAAGTAAACCTTGCTGTTACATTCTGGACATCCATGGTCTTCAGTGGTATTTTTGGGGTTACAATCTTCGCATAACAGTAATTACATTCAAAATTGGAAAGACCTGCCAAACAACTGACAAAAAGTGCTGGAGAAGAACTAGGGCAAAAGAGTAATGTCATGAGCAAGAATAATATGTGTAGTTAGTGTGACAAAAATTATATTTTATGATGCTGATGGTCATCACACAAAGTTCACACTCCTAATTCCTAACGAAGATCCCAAGACACCTTCCTCAAGGCTGCTCTAAGTATGTTTACTGAAGGTCAGGTCTAGTCTCTAATAGACATCTGTTTTGAAGTTTGGGATCCTGAGGGAGACTTTTCATATGTAGATCAATGTGGTGTCTCTCCAGATGTATAGACCAGAGCATTGCTCTTGATTTCTGGTTATATACTGTCCAGTGTGTGTCATGGGGTTCTGGGACTGTGTCTGCTTGTCATTATGAGTGATGTCACGGAGTTCTATTTATCAGGTACAGTTTCGGGTGTAGTGAAGTTACTGACTAAGCTATTTTTACTTGTCTAAATGATCTTTCTTATAATGCTCATTCCATTTAGGGTTCTTATTCACATATACATATGACCATGAATAGCAAATAACACACCAGGATTCCTTGGTATAGCTTTTCATTATGTACCTAAAAATGGGAAAAATAAAAGTTTATCCTGAAAAAGTTATTGGCAGCAAAGTTATTAAAACAGTCAACTCAAAAAACAATTGATATTGAAGAAGTGCACAACTGGACTCCCTAATCACTTCGAGGACAAGGAGCAACCTTGTCATTATTCCCACATTGGGTTAAATGTGAGATGAATACTTCATATAACCTATCATGGGGACTTAGGTGGGCCCTACCAAAATTTTCATGGTCTAATAAATTATGATATGGATACAAACTTATACTTTTAGTCTTTCTCAATAGAATGGGTTCATTGTTTTCTCTCACTGGAAATATCATACTTCTTTGTGAACATTATTACTTAGTACCTGTGGTAGTCTGGATGGAATTTTCCCCCATAAGCTCATAGGGATTGGCACTATTAGAGGGTGTGGCTTTGTTGGAGGAAGTGTGTCACTGTGGAGGCGGGCTTTGAGATCTCATATATGTTTAAACCATGTCCAGTCTCCCAGATTACCTGTAGGTCATGGTGTAAATGCCCAGCTCCTTCTCCAGAACATTGTCTGCCTACATGCTGCTATGTTCACCATGATGATAATGGACTAAACCTCTAAAAATGTAAGCCATGCCAATTAAATATTTTTCCTTTTTAAGAGTTGCCATGTTCATGGTGTCTCTTCACAACAATAGAAACCCTAACTTTGGCAGTACATGATTCATTAGTGTTTAGGGAGGAAATACTTTTGAGAAACACTGCTAATTTTACTTTTTTGATAGAATCATATTATCTATAAGCTTATGTGATTTCTCTTCATGTTTTATTAATTGAAATCCCAGTAATCCACTATAGTCATTCTTTATTTCATCTTCATACAACAACAGGTATTTAACTCAAAGTGTTGATAGCCTACTAAATAATAGTAAAATTGTTTAACCACAATCTCCTTCTATTTTAATTCCAGTAAAATTAAAAAGAGAGGAATATTCCAAAAATTTCAATACAATACTTGGAAAATTTCCAACTATTTTAGAAAAATATTCTTAAAAATTCATTCGGTAACTGGTAGCTAACATATTTACGTTTATAAGCATTATTTCAGCTTCCACAGTTGGAGTCTTACCATTAAAACAAAATCTGGAAATACCTCAATTTACAAATAAATTAGTTAAAATGTTTCTAAATTAGAAGAAGTTCAAGGAAAGATGGATATTAATTTCATAGAATGATTGGATGGAGGAGAAACAACCTAGGAATGAAACAGTACAAATTTCCTCCCACTTCCAGATCTACTGAAGTTTAAGGAAATATAAAGACCATTGTTTGAAAGGTCCCTCATGTTCAGAAAACTGCCATTCTTTGAATAATGAGGCAATGGTATAGAATGAAGTGTTTTCTGGGGTTTGTTTTAAAATATTCAATATATATTATCCATTGAATTATTCAGTGTGAGGATCATGCTTATTGAGATCTTGTCTCAAACAACAAAACAAAGTGTTTTCAGCAATATTTGTGTGTCTGTGGGTGTGTTTGTGTGTGCGTCTGTTTCTGTGTGTTATTGATGAATGTTTTACTTTCATATTCCCTTCATAGACCAAAATTCTTGAATTCAAGGAGAACTGCTTGGCTCTGTTACCATATTAAGCAATATTTATTTCTGAGAATGATTTGACAGGGACCAGTGGCTGATACCTGAAATTACTTTAAGAGATATTGTCCTGAACCATGAGACCTTTGCTGAGATGAAACTGGGACACTTCAATTCATTTTGGAAAATGAATTCAGAATGAGACAATACAAATCAAAATTGAAATTTTATTTTGAGACAGGGTTTCTCCATGTATCTCTAGCTGTCCTTAAACTCAGAATATAGATGAGGTTGGCCCCAAACTCCCAAAACTCTGCCTACCTCTGCTGCCCAATATTGGAATAACAGTTATGTGCCACATCATCCTATTATAATTTTATTATTTATTTGCTTATGACAGTTTTTATCTGTGTGCTAATTTATGTGTGGATAGGCATGCATGTGTTTTGTGGTTAAGTTATAATAGTCAGAGAACATTTTGCTTCTTGGTCCTTTCCCTTCAGCATGTTTGAGACAGGGTCCTTAGTTTACTACCACATGTAAATACACTTGCAAGATTTCTTCTGTCTGCCTTTTATCTTGCCTTAAAATTACTGGATTAGAAGCATGCATGTGGCAACTGTTTTTATAAGACAGAAGTAAAGTGATAGTTGCAAGGTGAGTACTTTATTTTTTGAACCTTTTTAACAGCCCTGAAGTTTATTGAGTAGAGATTTTTGAGTGCATCTGTTTTGAGACTCAGTCTCACAAATCATAACCCTGTCTTGCCTTGAATTCACTAAGTAGTAGATAGGCTAGGCCTGGAACTTGAAGAGACCCACCTGCTTTTGCTTCATGTGTCCAGACTTGGAAAAAAAGAGACTTTTTAAAATGGATTTAACACAGATATTGGTAGGAAGTAGGGACTTTGGGAAAGTGTCATTTTGTGAGGGAGAGCTACACTTAATTAATACAGAGCCTTGTTACAGTTTGGAGGACATTGTGAGTTCCAGTTCAGTGAGTTTTTTGGGGGAGCTCCTCTCTTTTTCTGTGTTTCTCTCTCTTCTCTGTGTCTCTCTGCCTCTTTGTCTCTGTCTCTCCTTTTTTGATACAAAAAGGAGTAGAAGTACCAAGCCAGAGACATGTAAAAAGCATTTCATGGATAGAGCTATGTAAGCCCTTTGAGAATGAAGCTGCACCTGTCTGAAACAGAGCTTCAGAATTTGTTATCTTTCCACACTGTGTCCACATTTCAATCTTTCTTTTTTATTTTTATTTATTCTTCTGTCATACAATACATCCCAACTGCAGTTTTCCCTCCCACCACTTCTCCAATCCTGTCCATTGTTCTCCTCTTCACCAGATCCACACTTCCTCCATTTCCTTTCAGAATAGAGCAGCTTTCCAGGGTTATCAACCAAACCCTGCATAACAAGTGACAATAAGCGTAGGGAGGAACCCTCCTATCAAGGCTGGATGAAGCAAGCTAATAGGAGTTACACAATGTCAAAGCAGGCAAAGAAGTCAGAGACACACCACCCACTTCTACTGTTAGGAGTTGGACAAAAACACCAAGCTATACAATGGTAACACATATGCAGGGGAACAGGTGTGGACACATGCAGGTAGTAAATGCATTTTCCATCTCTGTGAGCCTCTGTGAACTCTGCTTAGTAGATTCTCTGTGCTATGTTCTCTTCTGTCCTTTTAGTTAGAAAAATTTGTTTGATAATCATTTTTGGGATTTGAGCTGAGAGTTTCCTCCTTCTACTCCTATTATTCTAAAGTTTGGTCTTTTAATAGTGTTCCACATTTTCTAGATCTTATGTTTCAGGAAATCTTTCAATTTAGCATTTTCTTTCATCAATGTAGCCATATTTTCTATCATATTTTTAAAGCCTGAAATTCTTATTCCATGTTTTGTAATCTTTAGTGAAGCTTGCCTCTGTAGTTCCTGCTTGAATACCTAGATTTTCATTTCTAGAATTTCTTCAGTTTGCATTTTTTAATTGCTTCTATTTCCATTATCAGGTCTTGAAGAGGTCATTCATTACCATAAACCATTTTTTGTCTTTGGCTTTCTTTAAGGGATTTGTTAATTTTTTCCTATATTACATTTATCCTTTCTCTACTTTCTGTAAAGAGATTCAATTCACTTCTTCTTTAAGAACTCCCATCATCTTTATAATGTTTGCCTTAATTGTCCTTTACCTGTGATGGATTGTCCAGGGCATGCTGTAGTAGGATAGCAAGAATCTGGTAGTGACAAATTGCTCCAGCTGTTGTTGATTATGTTCTTATTCTGGTGTCCAGGTATCTGGATTTGAGGTGATTGTGGCTCTGGGTGCTGATTTCTCAGTTTGTCTTTTTTGGATGGGTGTTTTATTCCTTGGTTTCTATTTGCTCTTTGTTCTTTTCTTCTTTGTGGTCTATGATTGAACAGGGGTTCTCATCTAAAGTGGGGCCATGAAATCTTGCAGTGTTACTTTTGTTCCAGCAGAGAGTATCTGCCCAAGTTTGGGGATGACCAAAGGGAGGAGAAGAGGAAGTTTGGAGATAGGGTTGAGGGGGCATTGTGAAAGTAGGGGAGGTCTATGGGCAGGTGGCCTACATAAACATCTGGCAGATTGTGTGTCCTTTGTTAGAGAAAGGATTCAACCCAAGTTGGAGGCAACAACACGGAGATGAAGAGAAAAGTGGGATTGAGGATATTGTTAGGGGATTGTTGAAAGACTGCAGGATGTCCAAATGTGAGCAGCTTTTTTGGATTTCTGGTGGCTGGCATGGCCTCTGGCCCAACAGGGCATCTTTACCTCAGGTTGTCTACCTGTTCTTCTGGCTGGTGTGGCCTGCCTTTGAGCAGAGGATATCCATCCAATTTGGGGTTGGGGATATGGATTTGGGAGTGGCAGCTGTAGGGTTGGTGGAAGATTGTGTGTGTGGAAATATGTGGATGGGGAAATTTTCATGGGCTGGTGGCCTGGCTACCTAATCTTCTGGCTGGTGTGATATGCACATGAGCCAGGGACGTCTGTTTGTGTTGGTTCCAGGAACACAGTCACATTCCTTTTTTCCTAAATGGGAATATATACTGTGCCATTATTTGCTGGAAAACCTTGTCTCTTAATTTGTACTAGATGTGAGAGGCAAGAGACTATCTTGAGTGTCAAAAGAAACTGGACATTTGACCTGTTTGGGGCTGTTACAGACTATGAGGATCATTGTACTAAGATTAAATGCATTTCCCTTTTTCTTTTTCTCTTGGTATTTATTCTTCTCTCATACAATCCATCCTAACTTGCAGCTTCCTTCCCCTTTCTCCACTCCTTCTAGTCACCACCCTGAAATCCTCATTCCTCCAAATCCACTACTACCCTGTTTTCTTTCAGAAAATAGTAGGCCTCCCAGGGATATCAACCAAACACATCATAACAAGGTGCAATAAGGCTAGGAACAAACCCTCGTATCACAATGAAGAAAATCTCTGTAAACCTTTAAATGTCTAAATACCTGTGTTATAGGAATGCATGCTTACAAATGAAAAAGTTTCATTAGTGAAAAATTGTTTTTTAAAAAGTTGTTTCAGTTTTAATAATGTGATGTCAGTACATGTTTTGAGGGTATGTGAATTTGCATGGTAGTTTCTGAAAATGTTAGGCTCTTGAATCTTCTTGTAGCAAGAACTAAAAGAAGTTGTCAAAATCAAATCTTATTCCTGGGAATGAACCTTCCTTAACTGCCCAACCATGTCTCTAGCCATGAAAATATTTTAAAGCCTATTTATATCATGTTAAAATCAGGAAATAGGGACAAACTCATACACAAGAAAAATTTTATTCATGTAAACAATTTGGTACAAATTTTAGATATCACAGTTGTCTTCAGCTTAAAGAAAAGATCTTACTTCATTTTCTTTTCATTATAGCCTTGAAGGAAGTAAATTAGTTACTATGTTTAGTCAAGACTGATGGGGGAGATCAATGCATTTTCATTTCTATTTTGAAACATTTGAGGTAGATACCAAAGTGTGCTATATGTGTGGCAAATTCATTTTAGTTAAATTTACTTTTGTGGTCTTTATATTCCTTCTGTGGCTTTTGTTCATCTTCCATTGTGTTTTTACTTAGTGATATGTATTTTTCTGCTGTAATACATAAAATGGAAAATCCATCAACTTAGTAGTCTATTGTTTATTTAAACGTCA
This sequence comes from Peromyscus eremicus, assembly GCF_949786415.1. Taxonomy (NCBI): domain Eukaryota; kingdom Metazoa; phylum Chordata; class Mammalia; order Rodentia; family Cricetidae; genus Peromyscus; species Peromyscus eremicus. The sequence goes on along the minus strand of NW_026734332.1, from coordinate 596,669 downwards.
GGCAGTGTATGATCATACTTTCCTAGTAAGATGTTCTGTGAAATGGGTAGTGGGTTGTGGTGTTTGATTTTGATTTCATGTTTTCACAAGTTCCCTTAAGATAATGTTGTTTACATTAAGCCTGGCATAGATTTCAGTAATGATTCAAGGAAACATTTGAACTCATGATTCTCATGTGTCTACCTCTAGTGTACAAGTCCAAGAGAAGATAATCTACTCCCAATGTGTGCTGTTTTGTCAATACAACAATGTTAATTTTAAAATGCTTAATAGAAAAGAATATAAGAAACATTAAAAACTTTATGTGTGTATTCAAAGAGATATTTTCATGTGTCTGGTAGAAATGTAATAAAGTAGGATAATCAGCAATCAGTTGTTTATCTTATATCATAGCTTCATTATATATATATATATTTGAAGTTCTGAGCATCTTCCTTTACCCATCAGTTATTGATTTGGCACATCCTATTGAAGTATTGCCCTGTAAGGGAATTTTCCAGAGATGCCAGATAATATAATGGCACTAAGATTTTCTTAGTTTTCTTTTTTATTATTATTAAGAGATTTTCTATTCATTTTACATCCCAAACACAGATTTCCCTGTCCTCCCTTCTCCCACCTCCCAGCCTTCAACCCAACCCAACCCCATTCCTACCTCCTCCAAGGCAAGGTCTCCCATGGGAAGTCAGCAGAGCCTAGTACATTCAGTTGAAGCAGGTCCAAGCCCCTCCTCCCTACACCATGGCTTCTCAAAGTGTGTCACCATAGGAACTAGGCTCTAAAAAGCTGGCTAATGCACTAGGGACAGGTCCTGATCCCACTGCCTGGGTGCCCCCTAAACAATTCAAGCTAAACAACCATCTCACCTATGAAGAGGGCCTAGTCCAGTACCATGGGGTCTCCTCAGCTTTTGGACCACAGTTCATGCATTTACACTACTTTGGCTAGTTGTCTCTGTACTTTTTTCCATCATAGTCATAGAATTCCTTGTCTCTCTCATCAATAGGACACCTGGAAATTGGCCTGGCACCTGGCTGTGGATCTGTTGATCTGCTTTCATGAGTCACTGGATGAAGGTTCTATGATGATTGTTAGGGTATTTACACATCCAGTCACTGAGTAGGCCAGCTCAGGCACTCTCTAGACTATTGCCAGTACTCTAAGGTCAGATCATCCTTGTGGGTTCCTGAGAACTTTCCTAGCACCCTGTTTCTACATATTCCCATGATGTCTTCATTCATCATAGTATCTATTTCCTTGCTCTCCCACTCTGTTCTTTTCCAGCTTCACCATCCCATTCCCCTGTGTTCTCATTCCCCATTCCTTGCCCTCCATTACCCCATTAATACCAGTTTTCTCATGTAGATCTCATCTATTTTTTCTTTGCAGGTCTGTCTATGTGTCTCTCTTAGGGTTCTTCTTCTTAGATAGCTTCTCTGGAGCTGTGGGTCATAGTCTGTTTATCCTTTGCTTTATATCATGACTGGAGACATGAGATCCTCCCTCTTTACAAAACTAGGTCTAGGAATCCCTTTTGTTGCTGACAAATCTTCCCTATTCATGAGGGTAAGCTGTAAGGTATAAAAAGCAACTTGTTATATAATTCAAATCTCTGAGAATCTAATTTTAACCTTTTGAGCCAACAGTCTTACCTCTTCTCTCAAAAGAATAAATATTTCTATAGTATACAGAATGTTATCTTCTTTCCCAATTCATGAGCTCTCTAAGTTCAAACCAATCTCAGATTATAAGTAGGCCTTATGCTCCTCATTATTGCACCTGTGATCATACAATATATTAAATAGATAGTATCTCTATGTATGGAAGAGCATGGATGGAAGACTTTTTAAATTTGACCCTGTAACACCCGTATGAGATTTTCAGCATGTTGGTGTATAATGCCATCAAAGTTAAAAACAATCAATCATTTCAAGGTGCATCTTTGCTGGTAAGCCACAAAGGCAAGGAAAAGTGGACAAAGGAAGCTGTTCTAATTTCACTGGTTTGAAACAACATTCCATTATAGCATAGACATCTACTAATAATGTTTACCCAGAGAAAAGACACTGCCTTCTGCTCATTGATACTCCAAATCCACTAGCAAAACCAGATGCCAGCAAGCAAAGCAAGCTAAAATTTTTCTTCCATCTTCTATTAATAATGTGTATGAGGTTCACGTGTAGTAATTTTTCCTGACATGAGGTTAGTCTGTGAACTAAATCTTCAGCTCTTGTAAAGAAGAACATTTCATAGAAGAAAAATGAAAGAAAGAAAGAAAAGAGGGAAGGGAGAATGAAAGAATAAAGGAAGGAAGGAGGAAATAAAGTTAAAAGAAAGAAACATATGAAAAGGAAAATAAATTGAATATGAGTATAGTGAGTAATAATAACAGATAATGGATGAAAAGTGGATGAGGGAAAGTAGGTAGGAAAGAAGAGTCAAGGACGGAGAAAGGAAAGGCAGCTAGAACAGATAACTGAGAAGATAAAATTTATGATATTAGAAATGTATATGCTTATAAATGATTTAGATTTTATTTAAAAAATTACTGATAAAAGAAGCCCTGAATGTGTAAAAAAAGTAATATATGTGGTATTGTTCACACATAGAAAGAGGATTTTAATATAGTGTAATGCAATCTAAAAAAAAAAAGAACTATATCAGGTAACATATTTTCCTATTCCATTGGAAAGACAATTTCTCCCATGCCCAACATCCCTGAGTTTCTGCTAGATTGTTATATAGGATTGCAGCCTCCTGGGTTTTTTCACATGCAAATTGGCATAGCAATTGTTGGATTATTTAGCTCCTGTTTGGGTATTCATATTGTTAAAATTTTATCAAATGGATAGAACATAAAAACATAAATGGGATGTTTGTGAGTCCACAAATCAAGGGGAAATAACATAATCATATTATAATCTCAGTGGCCAAACAAAAACAAACAGTAGGAGAAATACCAGTATTCTTTCAACTTCATGGGAAGAGAGAAGAACAACCTCGATATGTTGGGTTCTCTGGAAATGTGGAATTGTTTAGTTTAAAGAACCAAAGAACAGCTAGGGACACTGACTGTGGCTCTGTAGAATTTGTATCTCCATTTTTTATCAAGTGTGAAGAAAGAAAGCCCAGGCAACTTCTCTTCTTACCTAAGCACCATTTGTAGACTCCTCGGGTGATAATTTTTGTTTTCCTGCTGAATACAACAACTATTATAACTGTAAGACTGTTTTTCTCTTTCTGTTTGGTCAAGAATTCAAGAGCCTTGCATGCTTTGGGGATGTACAGTGTCCACCAGGTCCACAGATCTTAAATCACCTTGGATGTCCTGGAGAATGCAGACTCCATTATTTGCAATCTCTCACATGAAGTCAAAGGAAAATAAACCTGAGTGTATTACTAAGACAACTCGGTTTCAGCATAGAGTTTCCATAGAATAAACATAGATTTACTCACTTGATTCTAAGGCCACAGTCACTCTTCTAGTGTCAATGGCAACTCCACAATTTACAGTAACTATAAATATTGAAAAATTAATGTAACCACATTATTAGCAGTAAGGGGGTTCAGAAGCATCACAATAAATATTGTCAACATTGGCATAGAGCCAGAGACTGAGACTTCTCAATAAGTAACAATAACATCCTAGCTTGAACAGTGTGGCAGAAACCTCACCTATCTTCAGACCCCAAGTCCAAAAATGACACACAAGGCCCTCACCTTTCATAGGTGGTACTGTCCCCATTCATCTAGGGTTTAAGAGTGCATCAGATAGGTTAAGTTGGACACCTGTCTCAGAGAAACGTAACTCCCACTTCAACCTCAATCTACTAAAAGAAATGGCTTAAAACCTTGTAGAAAGAAGGAAACAATAGAACAACTGTTACCCTGGAAGATAACTCTGAGGCTTTTATTTCTTATTCCATAGTTTACTTCTTAGTTATTTGGACATCCACCCAGAAAAGGCTCTGAACATCTGTTGCTCAGGCAGTATTCAGTGGGATTAGGTACCCTTTATTAAGTAATAGTGCCAGGTGCAAGAATAATGTTGAAGGATTTTGCCATGGCCTGATTAGAATCACCTCCCACTTTGTGCACAATAAAGGTTGTATGGTACACATATTTTGGATAATAAAGTGTCCTAAGAAAACACTGCATCTCAGCTGCTCCCTGCTTGTTTGTCCCATGATATGGGCAGAGAGAATCCCACTTGGGTTGCCAGGCAACAATATTGATCTCACAGTCGGTCACAATAGCCCCATAGCAAATCAACCCCACCCAAACATGACCTCACTTTATATCCTCATTTTCCTACTCCTGAAAACACAAGTCTCTCTGTGAGTTATAAGTATTTTTCCTTCTACCTTTAATATGGATGTAGTAAACCAAGCATTATTAAAGGCATCCTTTTTTATCTCAGTAGATTGTTGAACATTAAGACATGGTCCATATAATCTACTTCTCATATCAGGAGAATGAAAACAACCCCACTCTTGTGCCCATTATTTACTCATGCCTTTGTTACTATACCCCTTTTTAAATGTTAATATTTTTCCCCCTGAGACTGTGTGTCTATTATGAATAAATTAAGTTTTAAAAAATCACTGATAATTGTAGTGATTTCTCAAATGAGGTTATTGGTGATTAAAAGAGAAACCTTTAGAGTAAGTTTTACTATTACATCAGTCATTCAAATATCAATAATTTTGGTAAATTATAATGTCATTATGCCACAAATAAATTATGCAGTACTATCAAAAGGCTTTGCAGAATATGGATACAACTAGAATTTTAAAACCTGGATAAGGCAGCTTAAATTTTCTAACACCCTTTGGTTTTGCCTATCATAGCCTACAATGATGTCATTTTTCTCCATGGGTGAAATTGAGTACTGCTATCTTGAAAACTCTATTTATTAAAAAAAATTTTGTATTGAATAATAGAAAAGAAACCCTTCATTCAGAATGTATTCATCTTCGGTGCACTTAAGGTAGCTAAAGACAAAGATTGCAATGTATCCTGTAAATTTTTCCTATAAAAACAGACAAAAATAATAAGTTAGAAGAAAGCATTCCCAAAATCAAAGCAAGAAGAAGAGAACTGGGAAGGTTGAGTATAAATGTATGTGAGAGAGTCCAAATACATCATTAGACTAAAAATATTTAAGTAAAAACTATCTTGAAAAATTAAAACTTATAGTAAAGGAGATATAATAAACTGATAGTAATTATTTTATAACTTGAGATAATTCTGACTTTTAAGTGTCTTACATTCCAATTAGAAGAAATAGCCTGACAGAATAGTCTATATAATGAAAGAGAGCTGTTTTTGGAGGTTTTTGCTCTTTTGATGGTCCTCCATCCAGCTCCTAAGTAAATCATACATCTAGGCTTATTTTTACTTTTGAGTACCCAGTCCTTAGTTTGGCTTAATTTCCAGCTGGCTTTTCTTAAATTAACCCTTTTATCTTTTGTCTTTGGCTTTTCTTATTCTCTAAATACTGTAATTCTTACTCTCACTCTGTGGCTTGCTGTGTAGCTGGGTGGCTGGCTCCTGGAGCTCCTCCTCTGACTCCTTGATTTTAGATCTTTCTACCCAGTTTTCTCCTTCTATATATACTCTGAGCCTGCAAGTCCCACCTATCCTTTCTCCTTTCTTGCTATTGGCCAGTTCTTTATTAAATCATCAGGTGTTTTACACAGGTACAGTAACATAGCTTCACAGAGTTAAGCAAATTCAACATGAACAAAAACAGTACATCTTAAAATAATATTCTATTGCGTAGAGTTATTTGGTACCTACAACAAATGAACTTCAGTGCCAAAGTAATAGGCAGAAAATCACATGTGGAAACAAACAGGTATAACCATACTGATAGTCCACAATGTACACTTTAAAGTTAAATTAGTGAATGAGAAAATGAAGGTCACTACATATTGATAAAGTGTATAATCACATGTTCTTGTGACATTGATGTTCCCAATTTTATAAACCACACACTACTAAATATGAGGTAACAGATAGAATTCATCATTATTTTGGGTGATTTTAATACATGATTATATCAGTTATCAAAACAAAAGGAAAGCAATGAACAACTGATATACAAATAAATGGACTGATTTAACATTTACAGAACTTTCCATGGAACAGTAGCAGAATTCATTTTTATCAGCAGCCTGAGCAATTACTTTTCAAAATGGTTTATGCAAAGCAAATCTTCTCAAAAACAAGGTAACTGAAATAATTTTTATTTTTATAAGATCACAGTATAAAAATACAAAATAGAACAAAAATGAACTATAGGAAATATATAAACACATGGAGGCTAGAAAACAAAACACTGAACAATCAGTGAGATGCTAAAGAAATTGGGAGTGGATTCCAAAGTACTTAGACACAAATGGTGGTAGGAATAGAGCATAGCATTCTTAAAATGTATGAAAATAACAGAGCATTGGAATCTACAAAAAATAAAGTGTTGCAAGAGGGAAGTCGAAGTCTATTTGATATAAAGGTATACATTTAAAAATTAGGGACTAGTAGATGGTTCAGCAAGTAAAGGTACATGCCAACAAGTCTGAATTCAAATCCTGGGAAACATGGTAGAATAAAGTCATTGAACACTAGTAAACTATTCCCATCCACCATCTACATGTGAGTTATAGTGTGTGCACAACTGAGTGAATGCTATGTGTGTGAGTTCATTCACAAATAACTATGTGTTGAAAATGTAAAAATAAAATATCAATAGTCAGAAAGAAACAAGAAGGATCAGAACTCAAGTCAATGCGTTCTGAATCTCAACCCATACAGCACAAGAGAATACTCAGCCAATACTAATAAAATCAAACCTGACAAGTCATACAAAAGAACCAGTAAAACACTCAGTTCTATAAAAGGATCACTGTATATAACACACTCCTCTAATAAGAATGACACCACTTCAAGTTAAAAGACCACACAAATGGAAGGATGAAAGAAACCCCACAATTAGCTGGGTCAGGGCCCAGAAGCTTCAGAAACAAAAGTCACTGATGCTGGGTCAGGGGGCAGAGCTCAAGATCTCTCAGCATGGGAGAGCTACATACTGACATGGAGAGTAAAACAGTCCCTCAGCTATGATATGGGCATCACTTTCAAAAGTGACAATTCATTCAGTCTTCCCTAGTGTTATTGACACTGTGGTTCCAACATTTTGGAGAGTATCAGATAGGGAATTAGGTGAACAATGATGGGAGAGGACAAAAAAAAAAAGAACAGAACACACAGTAAACACTGCTGCCCAAATCCCACTGAGGTCTCTATAAGTGTGAACCAACAGCTTGTCAAAGTGAAGAGACCACCTTGGCATGCAGAGAATGGGAGGAAGAAGGCCACATGCCACCCAACGAGGTGACAAAAAGAATGACTCACTTGACCATTGCAAGGGGGCTCTCCTACTTGCAAGCTGCTATCCCCACTGTGATCATATATAAACCCTGGAAAGCAAATGTCCAAAAAGCAAATGGTGCTGGACTTTGAACTTACTCCCTCAAGGCTGTTCATAGCACCTCTCTCCTCATAATGACATGAAGGTGTGTGATGTGTGACTGATCCATTTCCATCATTGGATTTCAGCTTCAGGCAGAGAAGCAGGGATTGATTGCCAAATGATTCTCACAAAACACTCACTTCCCAGAACTACTGGTGCATGGACAAAAAAATAAACAATTGACTGTCGTGAAAATGGTGATGGGGTTGAATGTGTGTGTGTGGGGGGGATGTGTATGAGTAAACTGATAAAGTAAACACAAGTGGGTTAAATGTTAAACAGGTTAATGTTACAGGAGGAAATGGTGCTGGACCTAACCTTGACCCAGCTGCTTGTTCTTACCTGCTCTTTCTGTGTCTGGGGGTCTCTGACATTTTCCTCTTGGCCAATGGTAGAGAAAAGGGAATTTCAGAAAGAATCATACTATTTCTGAAAACTCCAAAAAAAAAAAAGAAATCCAAGAACCTATAGTAAGAAAACAGATTCCCCATCTACCCTTCTCTGACCATGGAAATGGGAAAACATCAGCAAGAAGAGGACAAATCCCATCTGAGTGAGGGTAGGAGACACTAGTGGTGTAGCAATCCTATGGCAATAGACTCCTGCACAAAACCATACATGATATCCATCTCGTGTTGCAAACTGGACTTCTAAGTGTTATGACTCATTTGGTGATGGAATTACTCTTTCAAAGTGGAGGCATCTCAGATACTCTGCATAACAGATATTTACATTATGATTGATAACAGTAGTGATTACAGTTATGACATAGCAAGAAAAATGATTTTATGGTGAAATGTCAAAACATGAGGAATTATACTTCAATATTCATGACATTAGGAAGGTTAAAAATAGTAGTTCTGGAGGCCTTTAAGTATGACAATATGGGGTTGTGAGTAGCTAACAGTCTCTTTCACTCTTGGCAATGCTGAGAATGAGAAGCATAAAACAAAGCACTACTTGCTAAGGAAGCTTGCTAAGAGGCAGAAAGGCTGGAGCCAGAGCTTCAGACTCTGCAGTACACCAACAAGGAAAGCCAGAGATGGCCATTGCACAATGTTGTGGTCCCCTGAATTGCAGGTACTTAATAATGGAAGACTGACTCCTCGGCCAGACCATTTAATTTCTCTGAGGCCTTGGTGTTCTCATTCTTCAAGAGAATGAGACATGTGCGTGTGTGACATGACCTTTTCATGCCCTATCTTGAGCTTTTCATAGAAAGGATTTGCCTGGTAGTAGGTCCTGGACCTAGAGGTAATGAACTCCATGAACATAGTCCTCAAGTATCACAGGAATTCAGGGTGTGTTCTAGACTACTGGATGTCACGGGATGCCACATCTTGTCTCCTAAGTGCTGGGAACTTCTGGTATTTATTAAACTTGCTATTGTAGGGACAAGGGGCTGGCTAAAGAAACCCACCCTGACCCTGGAGCCCAGAACTAGGGAGGAAAGACTCAGATCAGGGCAGAAAGAAACACACTGTTTGTCTTAGTCAGATCAGAGCCAACTCGGCCCCTGCCCAACTGACTTGTGAAATCAACCAATCACAGAGCAGAACAGTAGAACTGTGGGTCCCAAGTCAACAGAAGGTTAACTGCACCCCCAAAACATCCAGTATAAACCGCCCTGCCTGGTCAGTTTAAAAAAAAAAAAGGCTTTTCTGTCCACCCTGGTAGAGGCAGATACTCTCCTGGACTCCTCCTTCCCAAATAAATATCTTTCTCAAAAGAATTTTGGGTGTGATGGTCTTCATTCACTGGCATAGAGAAGATCCTTGTTGAGATGTCCCCCAGTGGACAGAGCAAGAGGGAGCTGAAAGGGCAGAGCAAGGAGGAGCTGAACAGAAGATCTTTGCTGAGACGTCCCTCAGTGGACAGAGCCATAAAGAGCTAAAAAGTCACACTTTTCTCCAGAGCCAGAGTACATTGCTACATTTCTGCAGGGGTTTTTCCCTTTTTGCAGAGTGAAGCAAAGGAAAGCCACAGCATAGGCAACAGAATCAGAGCTCTGCTAGGAAACCCCCTTATGAGGGGACTGAGCAAAGCTCAGCCTTAGCAGCTCTCCAGGAAAAGAGCAGGATTTTTGTATCCTGCAGGGAGATCATCCCCCATCAGTTCCCGGCCTGAATTTCCCAAGAAGTAAGAAAATCCTCCCGTCCAGGGTTGGGTTGCTTCTTTGCAGTTCCAGCTGTCAGAGCTGTGCACAACAGCTCCAGGTCTCTGGGACACCTTCAGGGCAGAGCTGTTGTGAGCAGCTTGAGGTGTCAAGGATACCTCACCCTCCAGGGCTAATTGTCCCTTGCAGTTTCAGCCATCAGAGCTGTGCTAAACAACTTCAGGTGTCCAGGACACCTTCAGGGCAGAGCTGCTGTTCTGAGCAGCTCAAGGTGTGTGGGATACCTTGTCCAACAGGGCTAAACTGTCTCCTTGCAGTTCCAGCCATCAGAGCTGTCCTAAGCAGATCAAGGTGTTGCCTGTCTCCCCAGGTAGTCAGGCCACCTTTCCCCAGAGTTATTACAACACATTTACTTATATTGTTGGTAAACAAAACCCAGGACCAACCCACAGATTTAAAAACAACTTACTTACACCTATGCTGACCCTACACCGGTAGAGGCAGGCTGTTTAGATGATGGGAGGTGGAGTTGCATGAGCTCTCAGGAGGCTTGCCAAAATAGTTGTCTAAGAATTTCCCTGGTGTCTACTCCACAGGTGTGTACCCTCCAGAGTCTGTGAAGATGTTTCTCCTGTCTTCAAAAACAAATTGTCTATGATGGGACCTGTCACAATGGAGACCAAAATAACATCATGAACAGTTTTGAGGATGGGATGCAATATTATGACAGATTTATAAACACCTGCATGGAAATATCTATGTGTCACTAAAGAAAGTACACTGGCGGAACTATAATACTCAAATTGGTACTCCCAATTTTCACAAAGGTATCACCTGGGAACTGCAAGGTAGGGAACTGCTCATGCCCAACCACAGATCTCTGACTGCAGGGACTAGAGGGAGATACATGCACAAACACATAGAAAAATACACAACATATACACATGTATGTGAGAGACAGAAAGACAGAGAAAGAGATACTTAGAGAGACAGAGAAAGAGAGACAGAGTGAAAGTGGGAGAACTCTATCAATTGAATGCTGAACAAATGCATGCAGGTGTGTCCTCTCAGAGGGGAACAAAAGGAGCAGGGATCAGTCTTAGTCCCTGGATGGACACATTTAGAAGTGTGACCAGGCCTCTCCAACTGCTGCTTGGAGAATCAAACGTACCAGGCCTTTTAAAGTAAGTAACAAAAAAATTAACTCAAACTCACAGCAGCTAACATCTCACACTAGACAGCACTTGATAGATTCTCTTCAAAGTCATGCTGGGAATTCATACTACTGCCTCAGTCCATGATTACTATGAATCATGTCACAGGCTCTGTTTTTGTTTCTTTTTTAGAGGAAGCAGAATAGTCTTTGTCCTCATATCATTCCTGTCCACATTTGAGGTTCTGCCTTTGGGAGGAGTTCAGAGACATGATTTTGGCATACCCTGAAGGCATACCCTGAAGAACTTGCAGTATCACTAGGTAAAGATAATGGACAGACCACCCTGTGTGCTAATCAAATGTTTGAGAAAGCTTGTTTACCAGTGACTCCGTGACACCGCAAATTATTTTGTCCTGTGCTTCAGATGCCCCCTCTGGGGAACTCAGCTGTCTCCTCTATTTGAAGGGAAGTGGTTATCTCAGCTATTTGGTTTTCTCTGCCCTCATAGCACATGCTCCAAGTAACCAAGGAGATAGCCTCTTCAGGCCCATTCACAGCTGAAGACTCAGAATTCAAATTGGCTGCAAAGTCCACAAGCCTGTGGGTTTACAAATCAGGAAAAAATTGCCATAGTTCACAATCACACCAGTCATTTATAGGTTCCCCAAATATCTTGACAGGTCACTCTATCCATATAACTATTGATGGAGAAGACATATAAGGGCAGAACATGGTCACCAGACTCAACAAGTCTCCTCACTGACAACTGAGGAACACAGAGTGGCTGGGAAGTAACTAAAGTTAGCCACTGTGGTTAAAGAAGAGTGATGTCCTGCCTTGAAATGGGCTCATCTCATTAATCCCTCCCGCTTTAATGTCCGTCTCATGTTCACACATCAATGCCTATCTACCCAAAGGAATGAAAGCAAGAGTTCCCAGCATAAAGCATTGGCCTTACCAGTTCCTGACTTCTGAGCCAGAACAGTTAATATCCTGGAATCCTTGAATTTTAAGAGGCATGACAAGCAGGGATGTTCTGTTGGTTTCCAGATACTCCAGCTTTCTGTTCCCCATTACTGGAAGATTCAGCACAAGCTCACTTCCTCCAGGAAGATTCCCTTTTCTTGCACAGAACTCATTACATGATTCTCTTGACCATTTCTTTCTTGACGTTTTACATTGAGGCTGAAGGTCAGCTTTCTTCAGTCACTCTCTGGTTTCTCTAACCTCTCCATTCTCTTTCTGAATTAGACTCTTCAGTATGCCATCATGTTCATCAGTAAATGGTGAAGGCACTGAATAAACTTCCCAAGGACAGCGGGTGTTGCCACAACATAGTGACATCACAGAGGATGCCAGGGCTCTCCAGGAAACAATAGAATGTCTAGGGAAGAGCTGCAGATGTCATGGGAACTGATATTGCTAAGAGCTTTCCTTACACTGGATGTGAAGTTGTCCTTTGCAGGAGCCTCTCCTGGGATACAAGGGAAGCCCTTCAGCATCCCCTTCATCCAAACCCAGAGATCTCTCCCTGATTGATTGAACATCCTTCAGTTCTTTCCCTGTGTAGATCTGAATCTTTATCTCCTACTGAAATTTTATGTACACAAGGTAACAATATCATAGAAATTTATATATGCTAAAGTTCATCATAAGTACCTGCAACTGAGGTGACTGGCCACACTAGTGGAAACCCATGAACTGTGGACTGGTGGCTGCGGAGCCCCCGTGAGACTGGACTACGTCTTCTGGATACAGAAGATGGTTGTTTGGCTTGAACTGTTTGGGAGGCACCCAGACAGGGGATAGGGATCTATCCGTGGTCAATGGGCAGGCTTCTGGAACCCAGTGCCTGTGGTATGACACCTTGAACAGCCTTGGTTTAGTGTGGAGGGGGTTGGATCTGCCTAGGCTCAGTGTTCTGGACTCTGTTGACTGCCCATGGGAGACCTCAATTTGGGGGATGTGGGGATGTGCAGTGGCTTGGGAGAGAGGGATGGGGGTGGGTAGAGGGAGGAAGGGGGCTCTGTGGACAGTATGTGGGGTGAGGAGAAAATTTCTAAATAATGAAAAATGAAAAAAAACAATACAAAAAAAGATGTAAAATAAAAAAAAGTACCTACATCTTCTTATCTCCTTACCCACAAGACGTTATAGACTTAATGCTGACTGAGAAGGACACTTGTTAAACAACTTCCTGGTAAAGAGTCTACAGGAAACAGCTAGGCAGAGTTATGCTAGAGGAAGAGGCTGATACAGTCTAGGAACAAGCACTCATTGGAGCGTGATATGGTCATGGAGCCCAGTGTGACTAAAATCTGTGTCATCAGCATGTGTGTAGTGGGTGTTGTACTCTCTGTTCAGTAGCTCAAAGTGGTCTGCTGTTACTGGGTAGTAAAGATGGCCAGATAGCTGGAGTCTTCCACACAGAACATGAGTTTCCCTTAGAGCAAAGGATATTCAGGAAAATCCTTTGCAAGCCCCTTCATAGTTAGCAACACAGACACTCGGGTTCCACTGGACACTCTAGATCAATGGTTATTTTTTTTTGCAATTCTCTGACACTTCAAATCTTTAAATAGCATAAACAGTAGTTCCTCACATTGTGGTGAGCCTTAAACATAACTGTTTCATTGTTTCTTAACTTTAATTTTGCTACTGTTTTTTTTAAATTTGCTACTGTTTTATTTATTTATTATGTATACAGTATTCTGAATGCACATATCCCTGCAGGCCAGAAGAGTGTACCAGAAATCATTACAGATGGTTGTGAGCCACCATGTGGTTGCTGGGAATTGAACTCAGGATCTTTGGAAGAGCAATCAGTGCGTTTAACCTCTGAGACATCTCTCCAGCGCTAATTTTGCTACTGTTATGAATTGTAATTCAAATATTTGATGTGCAGTATATCTGATATGCGACCCCCAATGGGGTGGTGACCCACACAGGTTGAGGACCACAGCTCTGAATGTAGGCAGAAATCTCCTCAAATCCTGGCAGTGATGCTGGGACAGTGTGATTCTTATTTTTTATTATCAGACTGAATCAAACTAGTCACCTGGGAAAAGGGACCCTCAATGAGGAATTATATAGATCAGATTTTTCTTTGAACTTGTCTCTGTGGGATTTTATTAATTATTAATTGAGATAAGACTCCCGAAAATGGGCAGAATCATTTCATTGTCTGCAACCTGTACTGTGTACAAATGAAGAAGCTAGAGCATAAGCATAAGAAAACAGGTAGCATGAGTACATTTGTTTATCTCTGCTCTTGGCTGTGGATGTGATATGATTAGCTGAGTTCCTATCCTGATTTTCCAAAAATGGAACTATTACCTGGAATTGTGGGCTATGATCAATTTTTCCCATTCTAAGTTGCTGTGCCTGATAATTCAGTGCAATAAAGATATTAAGAAAGCACTATATGACATAGGGGTTTTCACAAGTCAGTGAGATGTGTGTTTCACAAAATGTTCAACAGCACCTTATCTGTCTCAGAAGAAGAAATTCCACTTCCTCCTGAACCCAACCTGTATTTACCTGTCAAAGTTTTACAAAGACCCTGAGACACCCAAAGACTCACAAACCACTTCACCCTGTCAATAAGTGTCCCCAGAAATTGTCTTGCCATAACAAGTACCATGCTAAATTCTTCTAATGTGTTATATACAACAAGCTTCACTTCAACGAATGTATTTTTCCTTGAATTCCCTGACCATTGGAATTTTCAGATATGGGGAACTGGGTCTGAATTCACTGCCTTGACAATGAATTTCAATCTTATGCTATGTCCTTCCTTGAAGGTCAGAAGAGGCTCCTTAAAGCTGAGAGCAATGTAGCACCATAAATTCCAGGTATGTGGGCATGTAAGTAATGACTGGCAATGTGTCCACTAGTTACCTTATGTTGGAGATTCACTCCAGGGCTGATGTACGTAGATCCCTGTGAAAACTTGTTGGTTTCACTCTAACTTCTGTGCCTCTTCAACAAAGTTTCTGTAAACGGATCTTTGACAAATTTCCTCCTTTGAAAGTAAATAGACTTTATCAGATGTGAAAAGTCACTTTGATTTTTTTCCTTCTCCTTCTAGGACATGAAACAGGCCCTTTTGATCTACATGAAAGGTTATCCAAAAAGAATAAGGTCTGAAATAGCCACAGGTAAAGCTTTAGAATGCAGGTCTGAGGAACAGAGTGCAAAACAAGAACAGGACAGCAGGCACACCCAGGAAATTCTTAGTTATGTCTTTGGCAGTTTAGCCTCTCTGCATGTCAGTTTCTTCTACCTGGAGAAAGATGGGTTGGGATACACTATAGAGATGGGTGCTGTCACAAGGCATGACTTACAAAATCACTTCCTTCATAAGTGGGACTTTGTTTTTTTTCTTGTTTTTTTTTTTGTGTGTGGAGTTACAAGCTAGCATTTATATAACCTAAGCTGCACATCTATTTCTGGAGAACATCTCTTTCTGGGAACAAAAGAATCAGATATTAAACTTACAAAAATGCTGAAAATTATGCTTTAGAGCAGAGAATCACTTCACTTGGTTGAAAAAAATTAACACTTCTCTTCATGACCATTAGCAAATATTGTGCGTGGCTCCTGTCCTTTGCCATTTGGAAAGACTCACAAGCTAGCTATTCTTTATTGATTAGCCACTTTCAGATGCTAAAAGTAAAGAAGATGAAGAGGGAAGGTAGAAATCAACATGTTTAATACTAAATATAGAGTTGTGTTTGCCTGTTCCAATCTCAGAATTCTAATCCTTATCTGGCTAATTTAATAACAAACAAATGCCACCTGTGCCCATTGTTGTATTTTAATAAAAGCACGTAAACGATTTTGGTTTACTTACTATAACTCATGTAGTATGTATTGAGTCCAGCTATTAATATTTTCTTCTCTGTCTTGCTATTCTTATTTGGAACATCTGTTTGTTTGAGTGGAAGTGAACCACCCCAATTTAAATGGGAGAAAAATTTTTAAATAAACTACTGTAACAGAATATGTTTGGGAGTTGTAAAAGTTTTTCCACTAGAAAAAAATCAGAATTTAAGAGGATCCTGTTACATCTGGGGGCAGACATCAGAGTCAGCAAAGCTTGCAAAAACTGATTTTTTTCTTTTAGCACTTTGATGGAAGAAGCACTTCATTTTCTTTAATTTTATAATTAATTTAATTTTACATATCAGCCTTTTATTCCCCTGTCCTCCCTACTACCGGTCCCCGAACTTGCTCTCCCCCTAATCCAACCCCCATTCCCATCTGCTCCAGTGCAAGGACTCCCCTGGGGATTCAGCTCAGCCTGGTAGATTCAGTGGAGGCAGGTCCAGTCCCCTCCTCCCTTCACCTAGGCTGAGCAAAGAGTCCAAGCATAGGCTCTGGGCTCCAAAAAAACCAGCTCATGAATTAAGGACAGGTTCTGGTCCCACTGCCTGGGGGCCTCCTAAATAGTTCAAGCTAATCAACTGTCTCACTTATCCAGAGGGCCAGATCCAGTTGGGGGCTCCTCAGCTATTGGTTCATAGTTCATGTGTTTTCTCTAGTTTGGCTATTTGTCTCTGTGCTTTTTCCAATGATGGTCTCACTATCTCTTGCTCATACAATCCCTCTTCTCTCTCGCTGATTGGACTCCTGGAGCTCCACCTGAGGCCTGGCCATGGATGTCTGCATCCACTTCCATCAGTCATTGGAGGAGAGTTCTAGCACTACAGTTAGGGTGTTTAGCCATCTGATCACCAGAGAAGGTCAGTTCGGGCTTTCTCTTGACCATTTCCAGCAGTCTATTGTGGAGGTATCTTTGTTGATTTCTGGGGACTTCTCTAACACTTTTCTTCTTCCTATTCCCATGGGGTCTTCATTTATCTTGGTCTCTTTTTCCTTGTTCTCCCTCTCTGTTCCTGATCCATCTGGGACCTCCTGCTCCCCTAAGCTTTCTTTCTCCCGACACTTGCCCTTCATTAACTCCCCTCAGGTCCAGTTTCTCATGTAGACCTCATCTATTTCTGTTGTTGGGTGATCCCTGTGTCTTTCTTAGGGTCCTGTTTTCTAGGTAGCCTCCCTGGAGTTGTGAGTAGCACTCTAGTCATCCTTTGCTTTACATCTGTTATCCTTCTATGAGTGGGTACATAACATATTTGTCTTTCCGGGTATGGGTTACCACACTCAGGATGATTTTTTTTCTAAATCCATCCATTTGCCTGCAAACCTCATGATGTCATTGTTTTTCTCTGTTGAGTAGTACTCCATTGTGTATATGCATCACATTTTATTTATCCATTCTTCAGTTGAAGGGCATCTAGGTTGTTTCCAGGTTCTGGCTATTACAAATAATACTGCTATGAACATAGCTGAGCATGTGCCCTTGTGGTATGATTGAGCATTCCTTGGGTATATGCCCAAGAGTGGAATAGCTGTGTTTGGGAGAGATTGAGTCCCAATTTTCTAAGAAATCACCATATTCATTTCCAAAGTGGAAAAGTACAAGCTTGCATTCCCACCAACAATATAGGAGTGTTTCCCTTGCTCCACATCCTCTCCAGTGTTTTTGATCTTAGCCATTCTGATGGGTGTAAGGTGGTATCTCACAGTCCTTTTGATTTGCATTTCCCTGCTGATTAGGGAGGTTGAGCAATTCCTTAAAAACCTTTCAGCCATTTTAGCTTCCTCTGTTGAGAATTCTCTGTTTAGCTCTATAGCCCATTTCTTAATTGGACTGTTGGGCATTTTGATGTCTAATTTCTTGAGTTCTTTATATATTCTGTATATCAGCCCTCTGTCAGATGTGGGGTTGGTGAAGATCTTTTCCCATTTTGTAGGCTGTCACTTTGTCTTGTTGACTGTGTCCTTTTCTCTACAAAAGCTTCTCTGGTATAAGAGGTCCCATTGATTGATTGTTTCTCTCAGTGACTATGATACTGGTGTTATATTTAGGAAGTGATATCCTATGCCAATGCATTCAAGACTACTTCCTACTTTCTCTTCTATCAGGTTCAGAGTAACTGGATTTATGTTGAGTTACAAATATATATATAAATTTTGATATAAAATTCATACTTTAAGGAAAGTTTAAAGAATCAAAATAGCATCAAAGTATTATGAGAACAGTGGCAATAGAATCGTCCCTTAATTTTGGCTTTCTTCTGCCCCATATTAGTTGATTCTTCTGACATGATACAGAGATTATGCATTTTCTTTTTAACAACATGCTTGGCTTTAAAGGAGGAGAGAGTCATTATCCAACTCCAAAGCCAGCTTCAATTTTTAATTGATCTGGGACTACATAAACACCATTTGTGATAAGTGTTTGCAGAGAAGAACAAAAACAAACATTTAGGAAGATTTATGAATTTTATGTGTGATGTAATAGGCCAAGTTACTTTAAATTGGATGGTCATGCTGGTTGAGGAACTATCACCTCTTCTAATTAAGAGGTCTGTCTTGTTCAAATCAAACTTTTATCAATTTTTTTTATGGAGCTGAGGATCAAACCCAGGCCCTTATGCATGCTAGGCAAGCACTCTACTACTGAGCTAAATCCCCAAGCCCATAATTTTTTTTTATTGGTTTTGTTCGAGACAGGGTTTCTCTGTGTAGCTTTGTGCCTTTCCTGGATTTCACTCTGTAGACCTGGCTGGCCTTGAACTCACAAAGATCAGCCAGTCTCTGCCTCCCGAGTGCTGGGATTAAAGGCATGCACCGCCGCCACCACCACCACCCGGCCCTTTATCAATTTTGATGGTATTTATAGCTTACCTTCTCTGATAGAAACAAAAGCAAAACCTCATCCCCAACATAACATATATCCTGTTTTCCATTCTGAGGTCAGCACTTCCTTAAAATATACAGGCTAATTTAACTCTGTAGTTTTGTTTTTTTTTTCTATTATCCAATGTCTCTCCGCAGTTATTATTCCTTTCTCATTAGCATTGAGATAATACAAAGTTAATAAAGCATTATGTAATCTATTTCTGGGGGATTTTGTTGCTCCTTTTTGTTTATTTAGCATACCCTTTAGAGTTCAATTTCATATTTCTCTGACTGTTTCTCTGTAGCATTGCGTGGTATACCTGTAATATGTTTTATATTGTAATAAGCAAAAAACTGTTTCATTTTACCAGAGGCTAGATATTGTTAGGTTTAACATATATAGGTGTACTCATGATGGCCAAAACTTCTAGCAATTTCTGGATTACAGAATCAACCTTTTTGAAACTCAGAGCAGTTGCTCATGGAAATCCTGAGTAGGTATCAATGGTGTGGTGCACATGTTTCAATTTTCCACGTTCTACAAAATGAAATGCATCCATCTGCCAGATTTCATTCTTCTGAGTGCCCTTTGGATTACATCCTTTGGGTAGTGGAGTCTGATTGTAAAATGAACAAGTAGGATATTTCCATAAAATTTCCTTAGCTTGTTTCCAGGTTATGGAAAAATCCTTTTTTAAAACCTCACAACTGACATGATTTTTTTTATGAAACTCTGAGGCCTCCTGTACATTTCTTATCAATAGTTGATCAATCTCCTCATTTTCTTGTGCTAAAGAGCCTGACAGACTCATATGGTATTGGATGTGAGTTATATATAAGGGATACTTCCTGTTTCTGATTATGTCTTGTAAATGAATAAATAACAAAGTTAATTCTGACTCATCAGGGATAAATTCTGCAGTTTCAATATGTAGGACCACATTTTTTGCATACTGAGATTCAGTAACTATGTCAAGAGTTTCTGAAGAGAGGAAGTAATAAGGCAGGGTGCATAGAGGAGCTAACTCTCTCTTTTGGCACAGGATTTCATAGGGCTAAGATGTAGTAGCTTGCTTACTACCTCTCTAATCTTTTAGCTTTTACCCCAATATCTGGCTTGTGGTTTTTTATTAATAAGACCTTTTAAGATCTGTGCTGCAGGGAAGTCGCTTAACTGCTCCTTGAACCTAAAGAGCCTTCAGATAAAGAAGTCTGTAACAATGTAGTATGCTTTGCAGATGCTCTCTTGTCTATTGTTCAGCTGTATATAAGCACTGGGTAGAATAAACTGGATACAACAGTATTCAGTGATAGTCCTCCCAAATCTTTCCTATGTCTTTTCCTTTCTTGTATGTCTCTGTTTTTTCTATTTGTCTCTTCTTAATCCACACTCCCCTATTCAGGTATTGTTTGAAAGGTTGGATGGTCCTGAAAAGGGTCTAAGAAATATAAAGGTCTGATGACATAAAGGCTTGCATTATATGGGTCTAAAACTTCCAAATAAGGTCATAAATTTTTATTTCTGTTCCTAGTTTATATCTGTTTCCACAGGTTTGCACTTTGGTGACAGACCCATCCAAGCATCAATTGTTAATGACAACCTGCTCCATGTGACTATGAGCTCTGAACTTCATGAAAGCTGATATAAACTAATCTAACTGATGCAAAGGCTGTTTCTTCAGCTGGTCCTTAAACCAGAGTTTTCTAAATTGCCTCCTTACCTTTGACTAACATTCTAGCCTTCCAAGGCCCTGACAATGTCAGGGACAAGGACAGAATCTCTAAGGACAGGCAACTAGATCATCTTACAGTCAGGTTGCCTAGCAACAGGACATTGAGGCAGATCCCTTGACCCTTTCACCCTGTAAACATCCTATACAAACATCCTGTTAGCCTGCCCCACCTTATGCAAATAACAGCTTCTTGCTCCCCCCACCCTGCAGGAACTATATAAACCCTCTTGGAGAAAAACAAAGTGGCACCTTGATCAGAATCTAGACTTGGTGCATTTCTTTTGTATCTCCTGTCCCTATAATTCTGTCTTTAGGGTGGTCGAGAACCCGTTGAAGCCCTGCAGGTGGGGCAACTGGCACCCCATATGGATGAAACCACCTCTTGAGGATTCAGATCCTCATCTCCCAGAGGAAGATCAAGGCCTTGGTGAAATTGTTGGATCCCATTGAAATCGCCCGGTTCAGGACGGGATTCCGGAGGAGAGGGGAGACAACGCAGGTAAGAAAGTGACAAGCCATGGGACAGGCAACTTTGTCACAAGGTTTATTTATTTCTGGCCTAAATGAGCCCCTCAAAATACAAGGAACTAGGGTAAAGAAAAAACACCTTAAAGCCTTTGTTGATTATTAATGACATTCTCAGGGTCTATAAATATTCCCCTGACATACAAAAGCTTATTAATATAGGAGAAAAAATCTTCAAAGAAGCCTTTTGCTCCCCCTCTACCTGCCCTAAGACACTCCCCCACCCCTCCCACCCCTGAGCGCTTTCTGGTCCGCCTTCAGTCTGTCCCTGGGTTCACGACCTGAGCTCTATGGAAGAGCGGATGCTCACAACTTTTAAACCTAACAATCCCCAGGATTCCGCTCCTGCCCATCCTCATTCCTCAGTTAATTTGACCTCTAACTCCCCTCTAGAACCCACCGAGGAGGCTTCCCTAGAGAAAGGGTGGCCTGTTACCATAATCCAGACTGGCCCCCCTGCAAAAATCTCCCCTTAACACAGGAGTCCTTGGGCCCTTTTATACCACCTCAAAAATCTCCGGCAGTTCCCCCTTCCGCAATGCCCCCTGCCTATGTTTCTCTGTCTTCCCATTTTTGCAGGCCTATTCTTGATGAGTTGGCTCTCTTTGTCCCAGAACTCGGCTCACTGTGACGGGCCCTCCAGGCTCATAGGGAACATGTTTTTGTTCCAAACCTTAGATAAGTGGGGGGTTACCTTGGCAGGGTTTATGGGGACCTTGGATAATCACCTCCCAGATGACCTCTTGCTCCATTTTGCCTGGCTACATCCCTTCATCTTTCCAAAAATTACAAAAACTGGTCCCATTTCTTGTGCACTTACAGTCTTTACTGATGGTTCCGCTAATGGTGTTGCAGCCTTTGTGGCCCAAGGCCGCCCTACCTCCTTCCTAACGCCTTTCCGGTCAGTGCAGCTGGTTGAACTTTCAGCAATTTTAAAGGTTTTTCAGAATTATTCTAATCAACCTATTAGTATCTATACAGATAGTGCCTATATTGCCTTTTCCCTCCCCTTGTCAGAAACTTCTCCAGCCATAAGGCCTACCTCCAACACCACCCCACTTTTCTCCCAGATTCAACAGCTTATCCTGACTTGCCAACACCCAATTTTATAGGCCATATTAGAGCCCATAGTGATCTTCCTGGACCATTAACCGATGGCAATGCACAGGCCGATGCCGCCACCAGTCTGACTTTCCTTGTCATGGTCTGCTCAGTCCTACAGGCACAAACTGCCCATAAGATCCACTATTTAAATTCCCAGGCCCTCTGACTTTTTTAAGATCTCTAAACAACAGGCCGGAGAAATTGTCAAACAACGTCCCTCTTGTGTTGTTTCTCACCCTGCCCACACTTGGGAGTCAACCCTCGAGGCCTCCTTCCCAACCAAATCTGGCAGACAGATGTTACTCATTGCCCCATGTCTCTATAGATACCTTTAGTGGCTTTATCTTCACCTCTCCTCATGCTGGGGAAGCCACAAAGGATGTTTTTTTTTTCTCCCCTGATTCTTGCCTTTTCTGCCTTGGGAAAACCAGCTAAGATAAAGACAGACAATGGCCCTGCTTATACCAACACAGACTTCAAAACATTTTGTGATAGTCTACAAATTATTCATACCACAGGGATACCTTACAATTCCCAGGGACAGGGCATGAAAAAACAAGCCCACCAGACCCTAAAGACTTGGTTGGCTCGCTTCAAGTCTACTAACCTTCATTTTACCTCTCCCAGAGATCAATTGAGCCATGCTCTGTTTGTTCTCAGCTTCCTCACCTTAGATGCTGCATGGCACTCTGCTGCTGACAGGCACTGGCACTCTTCTCCAGATGCCACCCAGCCACTAGCCATGTGGCGAGATTCCCTCATTGGGCGTTGGAAGGGCCCTGACCCAGTCCTTATATGGGGACGAGATTCGGCCTGCATTCTTGACTAGATATACTCTGCTCCCAGATGGTTATCAGAACGCCTGGTTAGAGCTGTAATTATACCTGATCTGCCCAGGAGAGATAGCCCCTCTCCTGAGGAAACTAATTCTGTTTCAAATGCTGTCCCTCAGGCAAGCCCTCCAGGCTGTTGTCCTCATCCACAGCAACACCCACCAGGACTTTAGCTCTTTTATCACTCTGCTCAGAGTTCCTGTGGGGGGACATTGTGAACTTTACAGCAAACTGTGTTTGAGACCTTTCACACAGTATACAAGTCCCATAGTCAATCACGTTCTGGGCTGTGACACTGCTTGTCACAAATCCAGTCTGACAGCAGGGGTCATGTTTTCCAAGGGCAGTGCTAAATTTTCATCCAAGGTGTCAGAAAGACTTGTTGGACTTGCTGGCCTTGGTGTCACAGGTGGTCATAGCCATGTTGGGCCAGCTTTACACAGCCTGTGGCTGGCAGGTAGCACAGCAAACAGGGTAGCACCAGAGATGTCCCTCAGGGCACTCAGATCCCTTCCACCTTGACTAACCTATTATTCCTCAGATCAATTCGTAGATCTCTAGGAAGAGAAGCCACACTGAGACGACTGCCTTGATGGGAGCCTGCTACTGCCATCACCTTAGCAGTCCTTTTGGGGGTTGGAGCAATGGAAACAGGCACAGGAATTGCCTCTCTGGTCCTGTCCAACCAACATTACTCTGAACTTCGACTGTCCATAGATGAGGATATTGCCCAATTTGAACAGGGAATTTCTGCCCTCAAGTCATCCCTTTCCTCCCTAGCTGAGGTAGTTTTACAGAACAGAAGAGGCCTGGATCTCCTCTTTCTACAACAGGGTGGCCTTTGTACTGCACTCAAAGAGAAATGTTGCTTCTTTACAGACCACACCCGAGTAGTCAGGGACAGTATAGTAAAGGTCAGAAAAAGACTAGAAAAAGAGAAAAAGAAAAGGAGAACAAGAGATTGGGTGGTTCCAGAATTGGTTTTCCAACTCCCCTTAGATAACAACCCTTTTTTCCTCCCTCCTAGGACCTGTTGTAGGCCTGCTCCTGGTCCTTGCCTTTGGGCCATGGGCAATTTCCTGCCTCACTCAGTTCATCCGAAGCCAAATAACAGACCTGCTGGCCAGGCAGATCCAGGTTTATGACCACAGCTTTGATATGCAGGACTCCAGGGTTGAAATTTTGTCTGATGAGAGATGCCCCACACAGACCCCTTCACTCAGAGAAGACTGCAACTGTGTGTGGGAAAAAGGCTCACTCAAGGCATGATTGGAGTGCAGCTGGGACTGCACAGGTTGGGGACCATGGTACACCAAAATCCCAAGAGCCTGGATTATAAGACCTGTTGCATAGTGGTTGTGCAGTAGCAACCTTGCGCTTACCCATTTCTGCTCCCTCAAAAAACTGCACGGTCTATTGATTCCCGCACTATGGGGACACCTGTGGTGCTTGAGTCTGGATAGACATTCCCTCTTGGACCCTTTTTTCTCAACCTTTAGAGGGATAGGGCATCTGTAATCCTCCATGAAAAGCCTCTTTCAGAGCCCTCCCTTTAGACCATTCAAACCTGGTTTATGTTGGCCCTTAGATTTATTACTAAGAAGGGGGAGATGTCAAGGACAAGGACAGAATCTCTAAGGACAGGCAACTAGATCATCTTATAGTCAGGTTGCCTAGCAACAGGACATTGAGGCAGAGCCCTTGACCCTTTCACCCTGAAAACATCCTATACAAACATCGTGTTAGCTTGCCCCACCTTATGCAAATAACAGCTTCTTGCTCCCCCCACCCTGCAGGAACTATATAAATCCTCTTGGAGAAAAATAAAGTTGCACCTTGAACAGAATCTAGACTTGGTGTATTTTCTTTGTATCTCCTGTCCCTATCATTCCGTCCTTAGGGTGGTTGAGAACCTGTTGAAGCCCTGCCGGCAGGGCAATGAGAGAAATTGTATGAACTAACTACAAAGAAGAAATAAGATAGACAAGCTATTGGCTAACGACTTTAATCCCAACACTCCAAAGCCAGGTGCAGGTATATCTGCATCTGAGTAGAATGCCAGAATAGTCTATGTAATCAGATCCAAGACAGATAGAACCTAGATGAGCAATTGTCCTTGTGGTAAGATGGAAGAGTAACATTGGGTATATGCACAAAGTGGTATAACTGGATCTTGAGGTTGCTTGATTCCCAATTATCTGAGGATATCATATTGATTTCCACAGTGCCTGTATAAATTTGAACTTGTGACAGCAATGAATTCCCTTGCTCCATATCCTTTCTAACATTTGTTGTCACTTGTGTTATTGATCTTAGCCATTCTTACAAGTGTAAGATGAAAGCTCAGAGTCGTTTCAATATACATTTGCCTGATGGCTAAGATGTTGGACATTTTTTCAAGTGTTTCTCAGCCACTTTAGATTCTTCTACTGAGAATTCTATTTAGAGGTATATCCCATTATAATTGCATTATTTGGTTTGTTGTTTAGTTTCTAGAGTTCTTTATTATCTTTTGTGAGAAAACCCAGAAGCACATAGACAAACATGTTGTACTCACTGATACATGAAAATTAGCTGTTAAGTAAAGTACACTCACATTACACATAGTTAATCACAATACAATCCACAGATGCATAGAGGCTAAGTAAGAAGAGCAGCTCTAGGGTATATGCATGAATCTCACTGGGAGAAGTATATAGAATAGATTTTGTGGGTGCACTGGAGACAATTGGAGATGGGAACAGGATTGGTCAGGTGAGTAAGGAAGGGGCAGAGAAGAAGACAGGGAGAGATAACTGGATTAGAGGAGATTTTAGCAGGAGACATGGACACAGTTCACTGCAAACTTCATGGCACCTAATAGGGTGACTCTAGTGAAGAGTCCTAGTTATCAAGAATTCAGAGGCTGGCTGGGTAGTGATAGCACATACCTTTAATTCCAGTACTCAGAAGGCAGAGGCAGGCAGATCTCAGTGAGTTTGAGGCCAGCTTTCTCTAAAAAGTGAGTTCTAGGACAGGCTCCAAAAGATAGACAGAGAAAAAAATAAACAAACAAACAGAAAGAATACAGAGGCTGAACCAACCATGTTCTCTAACTACACAATACTCCCAGTGGTAGGATTGGGACACCAAGCTAGAAACAAAACACTCAGCTAACACTTGTCCTGCCTGAAAGATATGCTGGAGCAATCGTGGCTCAGAGTGTCTAATCAATGAATGACTAGTGTAAATTGTTGCCCAAGCTATGAAAGGAGGCTCATGCCTTACAAAGCCTAGATTAATAGGAACTGCAATAGGATGGTCCAGAAAACTAGGAAAGGACCAAGTACAACTGACCAAGGAAAATACAATGAGATGATCTATAATTATATTCTGTTATAATCAAAGATTTGTGCCTAGCCTAATTGTTATCAGAGAGGCTTCTTTCAGTAGATGATGGGAGCACATGCAGAGATCCCTACCCAAACATGAGGATGAGCTCTAAGAATCCTGTGGAAGGAGAGAATGAATATTGTAGGATACAGAAGGGTTGCGAAAAAAAAAGAAATCTTGGCCCATAAAATCAATAAAGCAGGGTGCATAGGGGTTCAGAGAAATTGAAGTGGCAGTCATGAAGCCTGTATGGTTCTGTGCCAGGTCATCTGCATACATTCTATGGTTGTTTAGCTTGGTGTGTTTGTGGGACTTATAACTGTAGGAGTCCTGGTGTCTGGCTCTTTTGCTTGCTCTTGGGACCCCTTTCCTCCTATTGGGTTACCTTGTCCAACCTTGATATGAGGGTTTGTTCCTAGCCTTATTGCACCTTGTTATGATGTGTTTGGTTGATATCCCTGGGAGGCCTACTATTTCCTGAAGGAAAACAGGGTAGCAATGGCTTTTGAGGAATGAGGATTTCAGGGTGGTGACTAGAAAGAGTGGAGAAAGGGGAAGGAAGCTGCAAGTTAGGATGTATTGTATGAGAGAAGAATAAATACCAAGAGTAAAAGAAAAAGGGAAATGCATTTAATCTTAGTACAATGATCCTCATAGTCTGTAACAGCCCCAAACAGCTCAAATGTCCAGTTTCTTTTGACACTCAAGATAATCTCTTGCCTTTCACATCTTGTACAAATCAAGAGACAAGGATTTCCTACAAATAATGGCACAGTATATATTCCCATTCAAAGAAAAAGGAATGTTACTGTGTTCCTGTACCCAACACATGCAGACATCCCCGGCTCATGTGCATGTCACACTAGCCAGAAGGTTAGGTAGCCAGGCCACCAGCCCATGAAACTTGCACCATCCCCACATACCCACAGACACAATCCTCCACCAACCATACAGCTGCCACTCCCAAATCCATGTCCCCACCCCAAATTGGATGGATATCCTCTGCTCAAAGGCAAGCCACACCAGCCAGTAGAACAGGTAGACAACCTGAGGTAGAGATGTCCTACTGGATCAGAGGCAATGCCAGCCACCAGAAATCAATGTAACCTGCTCACTTTTGGACATCCTGCAGTCTTTCAATAATCCCCTAACAATATCCTCGATCCCACTTCTCTCTTCATCTCTGTCTTGTTGCCTCAAAATTGGGTTGAATCCTTTCTCTAACAAAGGACATACAATCTGCCACATGTCTATGAAGGCCACCTTCCCACAGACATCCCCTACTTTCTCAATGCCACCTCAACCCTATCCCCAAACTTCCTCTTCTCCTCCCTTTGGTCATCCCCAAACTTGGGCAGATACTCTCTGCTGGAACAAAGGTAACACTGAAAGATTTCAAGGCCACAACTTGGGATGAGAACCCCTGTTCAATCATAGACCACAAAGAAGAGAAGAACAAAGACCAAAAAGAAACCAAGGAATAAAAAAACCATCCAAAAAAGACAAACTGAGAAATCAGTACCCAGAGCCACAATCATCTCAAATCCAGCTACCTGGACACCACCATAAGAACATAATCAACCAACTGGAGCAATATTACACTACCAGATTCCTGCTAACCTACTACAGCAAGCCCTGGATATTCCATCACAGGTGAAGGACAATTAAGACAAACTTTGTAAGGAGTTCTTAAGGAGGAAGTGAATGAATGTGTTTAAAGAAAGCAAGACAGGATAAATTTAATATTGGAAAAAATTAACAAATCCCTTAAAGAAAACCAAATACAAACAAACAGTTGATGGTAATGAATGATCTCTTCAAAAACTGATAATGGAAATAGAAGCAATTAAAAAATGCAAACTGAAGAAATTCTAGAAATGAAAATCTAGGTATTCAAACAGGAACTACAGAGGTAAGCTTCACCAAAGGAATACAAGACATAGAATAGAGAATTACAGGCTTTAAAATTATGACAGAAAATATGGCTATATTGATGAACGAAAATGTTAAATTGAAAGATTTCCTGAAACATAAGATCCAGGAAATCTGCAACACTATTAAAAGACCAAACCTAAGACTAATAGGAATAGAAGGAGGAAAATCTCAGCTCAAATCCCAGAAAGGATTTTCAAAAAAAAATTCTTAAATAAAAGAACAGAAGAGAACATAGCCCAGATAATCTACTAAGCAGAGCTCACAGGGGCTCACAGGGGCTCACAGAGACTGAAACAGCATTTACTACCTACATGGGTCCACACCAGTTCCTCTACATATGTGTTACTCTTGTAAAGCTTGGTGTTTTTGTGCAACTCCTCACAGTATAAGTGGGTGGTGTGTCTCTGACATCTTTGCCTGCTCTTGAAATCCTTTAACTCCTACTAGCTTGTTTCATCCAGCTTTGATATGAGGGTTCCTGCCTAGTCTTTTTGTCACTTGTTATGCAGGGTTTGATTGATAACCCTGGGATATCTGCTCTATTCTGAAGGGAAAAGGAGGAGGAGTGGATCTGGTGAAAAAGGAAGAAATGGAGAGGATGCAGAGGAGTAGAGGGAAGGAAAACTGCAATTGGGGTGTATTGAATGACAAAAGAATAAAAAAAATAAAAAATAAAGATTGAAATGTGGACACAGTGTGGAAAAACAACAAATCCTGTAGCTCTGTTTCAGACAGGTGTGGTTTCATTCTCAAAGGGCTTAGATAGCTCTGTCAATGAAATGTTTCTTACATGTCTCTGGCTTGCTACTTCTACTCCTTTTGGAATTAAAAAAAGAAGAAACAGAGACAGAGAGGCAGAGAGACACAGAGAAGAGAGAGAAACACAGAAAAAGAGAGGAGCTCCCAAAAAACTCACTGAACTGGAACTTACAGTGTCCCCAAAATTGTAACAAGGCTCTGTATTAATTAAGTGTAGCTCTCCCTCACAAAATGACACTTTCCCAAAGTCCCTACTTCCTACCAATATCTGTGTTAAATCCATTTAAAAAAGTCTCTTTTTTTCCAAGTCTGGACACATGAAGCAGAAACTGGTGGATCTCTTCAAGTTCCAGGCCTAGACTACCTACTACTTAGTGAGTTCAAGGCAAGACAGAGTTAGAATGTCAGACCATGTCTCAAAACACACACGCTCAAAAATCTCTACTCAATAAACTTCAGGGCTGTTAAAAAGGTTTGACAAATAAAGTACTCACCTTGCAACTATCCCTTTACTTCTGTCTTTTCAAAACAGTTACCACAATGCATGCTTCTAATCCAGTAATTTTAAGGCAAGATAAAAGGCAGACAGAAGAAATCTTACAAGGTTATTTACATGTGATAGTAAACAAAGGACACTGTCTCAAACATGCTGAAGGAAAAGACCAACACCCAAAATGTTCTCTGATAATTATAACTAAACCACAAAACACATGAATACCTATCCCCATATAAATTAGGACACAAAAAAAACAGTCATAAGCAAATAAATAATAAAATTACAATTGGATGATGTGGCACATGACTTTTATTCCAATACTTGGGCAGCAGAGGTAGGCAGAGTTTTGGGAGTTTGGGGCCAACCTCATCTATATTCTGAGTTCACAGACAGCTAGAGATACACGGAGAAACCCTGTCTCAAAATAAAATTTCAATTCTGATTTGTATTGTCTCATCCTGAAATCATTTTCTAAAATGAATTGAAATGTCCCAGCTTAACCTCTGCAGAGGTCTCATGGTTCAGGACAATATCCTTTAAAATCCTTTCAGGTGTCATCCACTGGTCCCTGTCAAATCATTCTCAGAAATAAATATTGCTTAGTATGGTAGCAGAGCCAAGCAGTTCTCCTTGAATTTAAGACATTTTGGTCTATGAAGGGAATATGATAGTAAGACATTCCTCAATAAACACAGACACAGACACAGACACACACACACACACACACACACACACACACACACACACACACATATAGTTTAATATATTTTGCTTTGTTGTTTGAGACAAGGTCTCATTAGAAAGCACCAACTAGAATAATCCTCACACTGTATAGTTTAATGGATAATATCTATTGAATATTTTTAAACAAACCCCAGAAAACATTTCATTCTATACCATTGGCCCATTATTCAAAGCACGAGAGTTTTCTGAACAGGAGGGACCATTCAAACAATGGTCTTCGTATTTCCTTAAACTTCAGAAGATCTGGAAGTGGGAGAAAATTTATACTGTTTACATTCCTAGGTTGTTTCCCCTCCATCCAATCATTCTATGAAATAAATATCCATCTTTCCTTGAACTTCTTCTAATTTAGAAACATTTTATCTAATTTATTTGGAAATTGAGGTATTTCCAGATTTTGTTTTAATGCTAAGACTCCAACTGTGGAAGCTGAAACAATGCCTATAAAAGTAAATATTGTAGCTACCAGTTACCCAATGAATTTTTAAGAATATTTTTCTAAAATAGCTGGAAATTTTCCAAATATTGTATTGAAATTTTTGCAATATCCCTCTATTTTTAATTTTACTAGAATCAAAATAGGAGATTGTTGATAAACAATTTTACTATTATTTATTATGCTATCAACACTTTGAGTTAAATACCTGTTGTATGTTACATGAAATAAAGAATGACTATAGTGGATTACTAGGATTTCAATTAATAAAACATGAAGAGAAATCACATAAGCCTATAGATAATATGGTTCTATCAAAAAAGAAAAATTATCAGTGTTTCTCAAAAGTATTTCCTCCATAAAGATTAATGAATCATGTACTGCCTTAGTTAGGGTTTCTATTGTTGTGAAGAGACACCATGAACATGGCAACTCTTACAAAGGAAAATATTTAATTGGCATGGCTTACATTTTTAGAGGTTTAGTCTATTATTATCATGGTGAACATAGCAACACATAGGCAGACATGGTGCTGGAAAAGGAGCTGGGCATTTACACCATGACCTACAGGTAATCTGGGAGACTGGACATAGTTAAACATATATGAGATCTCAAAGCCCACCTCCACAGTGACACACTTCCTCCAACAATGCCACGCCTTCTAATAGTGCCAACCCCTATGAACTTATGGGGAAAAATTCCACCCAGACTACCACAGATACTAAGTATTAATGTTCACAAAGAAATACGATATGTCCCGTGTGAGAAAACGATGAACCCATTCTATTGAGAAAGACTAAAAGTATAAGTTTGTTTTTATACCATAATTTATTAGACCATGAAAATTTTGGTAGGGCCCACCTAAGTCCCCATGATAGATTAAGTGAAGTATTCACCTTACATTTAACCCAATGTGGGAATAATGACAAGGTTGCTCCTTGTCCTTGAAGTGAACAGGGAGTGTAGTTGTGCACTTCTTTAGCAAACATACTTTGAACAGGTGAGCAGCCTTGAGGAAGGAGTCTTAGGACCTTAGTTAGAAATTAAGAGTATAAATTTTCTGTGATGACCATCAGCATCATAAAATATAATTTTTGTCACACTAACTACACATATCTTTCTTGCTTATGACATTACTCTTTTGCCCCAGTTCTTCTCCAGCACTTGTTATCAGTTTTTTGGCAGGTCTTTGCCATTCTGAATGTAATTACCACAACTCTTTCCAACAGACCAAAACCACAATCTATAAAAACAGCAATAATTTATAATATCAACAAGCTCCATAATTCTCATGGTAGCCAATATAACAAGAGTTTTAAATACAAAATAGTAAATGCCTCAAACAACAGTAATGAGATTATTTGCCTTATAACATTTGCAGTTTTACCAAGGAGCTCACCTATGAGGATCACCCATGCTGTCTCAGGAACATCCAAGACTGTAGCAATGTCTAAAGTTTCAGAAGCAATGGGGGCTCCTGAAAAGCTAAGTATGGCAGTTGGGCAAACAAGAAGTATTTGAAAGGCATATGGAATCAAAAAGGATCTGGAGATTGGCTTATAGACAAAAGAATCAGAAGACAACCTGGTGGCAGGAAAATCCTTAAAAACGGAGGGTGGATTTCTGTCTCACTTTTCCTGGATCAGGTTCTCACCTATATGACCATGACAAGCTCTTCATACATTATTCCCACCACCCAGCTACTTCTAGCAACTACAGCAACAACACTGTGACCTTCACATCTCTGGGTTTCATCATCAGCCTTGGTTGACTCCTTGTCCAGCTAGATACAGGTACAGGGGTTTCAAGGGATTAGTTCCAGGGCTGCAAATGATCAGGCCAGGTGACACTCCATGATCACTTTCTTCAACTCTACAGATATTTGAGATAGGCTAGAGAAAAGCAGTGTTGGAGCACAAGGCCTGTGAACTTTTGCAGCCCTGCATTCCTACTTCCCTGGGCCAAGCCCACAAATCACCTACTAAACACACTCTCTTTGTAGTGGGTAGCCATTCCAGCTTTGATCTGGAAGTTCCAACCCCCATTGAGACTTCAGCAACTGTCACGCCTACAAGGCGGGGCCAAGGGAGGTGCCTGGGGACCCGAGATCTGGATTGGCGGTGACTCACTCGGTTCCAGGACCCTGGATGGTGGAGGTGGACAAAGCAGAGCTCCAGAGAACACCGCTGGACTGTGATACACCTTCCCCAGACCCCGTGATGTACCTATCCCTTAATTTGTAAGTTACGCCATTAAATAAATCTCCTTTTAACTACGTGGAGTGGCCTTAATAATTTCACCAATACCTCTCCCTAAAGCAAACTCAACAGAAATTCCTCCAGTCCTCTCCTCACAAGCACTGCAATCTCCAGATGCATCCCCCAGGCAAGTCCCTCACAGACACACCCAAAAAAGTGCTCACAGACATTCCTCCTCCCTGGAAATAACCTTCCAGACACTATTTTTTGCCTGACTCAGAGGATATGGAAATCCTGAAGTGACATCCGTTTTTGGTAAGTAGCAGAATGGGGAGTGCTTGACAGCTAAACTGGACAGCTGCTCTAAGATCAAGGCCAGAGAAGACAGCAGGGCAGCCCATCCACTACAACCACAGGGTTCTGGAAGAGGAGAACTACTCCATAGCTGCATTCATGCAGGAGCTGGGAACACAAAGCCACAGCTGACAAAGTAGACAGACCCTGGGCCCCGCAAAAAGGTCTCATGTGGAAGAGAAAACATGGCCAGTAGACATAGTAACATAGAAGGTTTGAAGGGATCTTATGAACCCTCTCTCTAGACCAAGAACTATGGGAAATTAATGACTATTGAGAGGCAGAATTGTTTTTCCCAGGGATGAGCCTCCTAGTTGGTTATCCAAAACAAAGTGGACTGTACTAAAATCATATAAATAGAAAAAATACCAAATGGACTCAGCAGCTTATATTTATTTATGTTCATAGACATATAAATATATATGCAATATTAATATCAAAAGAGAAAACCCCTTTGAGACAGAGTGAGTGGGGGCATGTAGCAGGCTTTCATTTAGGCCACCAACCAGCTCCGAAATCATGACACAAAGACCTCTTATTAGCTATGAATGCTTCCTGGTCCCATGGACTATGGCACAACATGTGGATTCTGCCCTATCCACCCACACAACACCATGCACACCTGAGAAATTTCTGCTGATCAGAAACTGACTTTGTCCCCTGGATCTAAACTTCACCAAATCATACCACTATAGCTGGTTTTAGTAAAGTTAGAAGCATTCTAATGATATATTACTGAAAGATAATGCATAATACCATATTTCTACCAGTTTCTAAACTATTTGTAATATTTATAAGACAAACCTGAAAGTGGAGTGCAATGTTCAGAACTTCTAGACACCAGGCTTTCAGTTTTCCAATCTGTCTTCTTGCTACACACCAAAAGTTTGGCCGTGTGTTCACACTGGACAATGATATTACAAGAATCATATCCTTCCATGCCAGGGTGGCAGAGTCTCCATATACCCAGGAAATCCATACACAGGAAGGCTCAGAGGACAAGGACTACTGCCCAGGTCACCACATGGGCCAACAAAACCACAGTCTGGATCATGGTCCATCCAAGTCACAGCAGAAATGATAGCTCAGCAGACCTGCTCTGAACATGCTACACTCACCATGGCATGGCTTGGAATTCCTTACAGCTCCCTAGAGCAGAACAAGAGGAGAATCCTGGAAAGAACTTAGAAGCTCCCTCATCAGCTACATTAGCAGTTTCCCTACTGGGTGAGCAGAGTTCAAAGGACTCAGAGAGAAAAAAACCCTCCCAGGTGGGTCCTTCCACACTATGATTGGATAGGACACTAACCAGGAGATTTGGTAGTTTAGTAAAATTCTCTAATCTCCTAGAGCACTTAATGTGTTTTTCCAATGCACAGGGTCCTTTGGGTGCACAGTTCTTTACATACTCAATGTCCACTGCAACCAACCTCTTGCTTCATAGCTGAGAAATCTTGCAACCAAATACAGGACACATTCAAACAGTAACTGTTCTTAAACAAAAAGAAGCCATGGATTAGAACACAATGAAAAGTCTATGGGAGGGTAAGAAATCAGGGAAAACATAGTGATAATAATGTAAATATAATCACATAACATTTTGTTAAAAAGTTGAAACAGGCTTTATGGCCATGTGCTCCAGAAACAGCCATTTGTATTAGAGGACACCAAGTACTTCTCACACCATTTCTCCTGGGGTATACATCTTAAACCTGGAAAACACAGTCATGTTAGGCAGTGCCACACCATTCTATCCAGTTCTATTTCTTAGGTTCAAATGATGTAACTACTCTAATTTGGTTTCACGAAATATCAATTTTTTATCCAGATTCTTGATTGCCTGGTCTGAGGACCCAAGAAATGGCCAGTCAGAACATTTATTGATCTTGTAACATTGATTAACTCACTACTCATTGCTAAGGTCAACTACTATCACAGCAGGAAAGTTTTCACTCTCTTTCTTCCTCATCTCTCTCTCTGCTGTGACAACACCTGCTTTAAAGTTGGTCAGTGAACTCAATTCTTATACAAGTTCCACCTCATTTGTTAATTCACAATAAAATCTAGAGAAGTTGGAGGGTACTCATTCTCTGGTCTCTTTTTCTTTCCCACAGACCAGTCAAGGCCCAGACTGGAAGGAGTTGCAGGACTCTCTTTCCAGCACTGGAAGGCAGAGGCAGGATTAGGTGTTCAAAGCAATTCTCAATTATATAATGTGAGGCAACCCTGGGTTACAAGAGATATTGACCTGAACCAATGGGTCACAACCTTCCTAATGCTGTGACTCTTTAATACAGTTTCTCATGATGTGGTAACACCACAACTATAAAATTATTATCACTGCCAGTTTATAACTGTATTTCTGTTTCTGATATGAATTATAACATAAATATCTGCACTTTCTGACAGTCTTAGGCCAGTCCTGTGATAGGGTCATTTGATCCCCCAAAGGGAGCCATGATCTCCAAGGTTGAGAAGCACTGCTATAAACTGACATAAATAAATACATAAGCAAACACCAGTTAAGAAAAAGGTGGAGTAAAATACTTAAACTGGGAAACATAGAAAAAATTATCAGTGGAGCATTGAAAGAAAATGAATATTAAAAAGGAAACCAATAATTGATGTTTTAAAGTGACAAAAACAGTTGAAAGCATATGTAGCTATACTGACTTTGAATCAGAGTAGGCACCTTCATGGTAGAGTGAATACCATTAATAAGAGACTGTATGACTTTGACCCATGTAAAATGATAGCCACTGAGTGTTGTAAGCTAACACATGGAATTACAGCCAGTGTCCTGAATCTCAAACCTCTCATCTGACTTCACTGTATCAATAAAGATTGCACATATATCCATAGGAAAATTTGCTATTTGGAAACTGAATACTTAGAAGTTCAAGCTATTCTCCATAAACTGTACACCACACAATAGTGTCAGTCTTCATTCACATGGGAGGAATTAATACATGCAGGTAAATTATAGAGAAAGTCACTCACATTGCCCCATCAGTCCTTCTTTGTAATGGAGACCCCTGCAGCTCACTGCACTCAACTTCAGTCTGTGATCAATCTATTGCCTAGTCTAATGCCCCCTACAGTGTACACAGTGGCCTGTGCCCCTGTCTGCAGAACCCAGCCCTGTCTGCATGTCAATTCCACTCTTCAGTCCCTTCTGGTCAGAAAGAAGAAGCCATTTTCCACACACATTTCCTTTCTCTGTTGTGCAATGGACAGTCCACTATGTGACTCAAAGTGGTAATTTTTGAACTCTGTGTTGGTGCAGACTTGTAATACAGATTTTAGCGTGATTAGTTGGGGATAATAAAGGCAACGCTCTGTGGGGATACAGACAGGGTTCAAGTCCACCTCAACCAATGTAGGAGATCTTGACTTAAAACTGCTTTTCAAAAAGACTGGAGACTCCCTGTTCAAGAATTAATAAACCTCCATGGCATACCAGGACTTAATGTTAGTTGTGACCCTCTAACGGTCTCTTAAGCAGCATGTTAGAGGCCAGGATTTTAGTGGAAGGATGTAGCTGGTTAATCCTGGAGAACAAACTTTTACATTTTATCATAGTAATTTCCAACCAGAATGGTTAGCATACTACTTATCTTTGGGGTATTTGGATATTTGCAGCCCTCTCTTATCTAAATTCTACTTGGTGAACTAATGTCTCCTAGAACTGGAAAGACCATGTACCATTAATTCTATTACCATCAATTCTACTCTTCTAAATCACAGTTTAGCATTGGAGTGCAACTTTACAGAGGAAATACTGTTTAAAACTCCTAAAATTAATTCTAGTGAGATTTTAAATCTTATTGTTAAATGTTCAAAGTGTACAACTTCTAGAAGATAAGGGAGGGACCAGGCCTCTTTGAGTTTGGAAATCTGTGTTCCATAGAAACAACACACACATGGTGCTGGCATTTCACAGTGATGTCAACAAGGACATTTCAAAGCACAGTCGTGCTCCCAATGTCTGCACAGTTGCAGCTAACAGAGTGAAGTTATTCGGAGGCTGCCAGCTGGCCCCAGCAATTGCACAGATTATGCAGGACCACATACTGGAGCATAAAGGATGAGCAGGACCATGCTGGACAACGGAGGACAAAGCAAGAACAAGCAGAACTCTGCATCTGACCACTTGCTCCCACCCAGCAAGGGGAGAATCCAACACACTGACTCCCATGACTCAACTGAGCACTCCTTCCAGTCTGGGGACAGCAGCCCCTCCCTCACCATATTGTAGTTTTCCAGCTCCACCATGCTCTTTGCTCAGCTCACAGCAACAACAGCAGCAACACTCACAGCATAGCACAAAAAACGACAGGGACAGATTTTCATCTTAGCCAATTATGAAGCAGGAGGCCAGAAAGACCCTGTAGAACTTCTGACTGGCAGATTGCCTAGAGTGCTGATTGGCTAGTGAGGCCTGAGTGACAGGAGAAGCTCCCATAAGGTTACACTGGGCTTAAAGACACAGCACAATGATTCCTGATCCTGCCTTCCACCATAGACCCAGAACTTGTCTGAAACAGCAAAGATTTGCAATTCAATAGCACTTGCCCCTGGCTCTAGTAGCAGACAATGTGATCTTCCTGCTGTCCATAGGCACTCCCCTTCTTCCTACTGGACAAAATGTGGCTAACTAGCTTGTACAACCCACTATACTATGTGGGGTGGAGATTCCCTGTCACACAGGTGAAAGAATACCCAGAATATTAACAACTAAAAGAGATTTAAGAGACAAAGGGAAATGTTTTTTTAGGTGGCTTCACAGGGAGGTCAGGTGAATTCAATGTACTTTTTACCTGCTTGTCACAGGGACTTCAGACAACCAGGAAAAAAAACAGGGACTAGATCATTAACAGGATAAATAGGTTTTTCACAATCAGAAAGCTGGATCATGGCTCTATTGCTTAGAGAGTTTTATTCCTGAAATTCAGGGCAAAGTGTTGGTAAACTATATAATATTAAAGAGCAGTCTTCATGAAAAGTTGAATACTTAGAGAATAATGAAGCTAGGAAGAACACCTTTATGTCCATCATTGTTAGCCAGCACTTCTTCCTCAGTGGGGAAATGAAAAAAAAAACTGTATTATTGAATCTCTCCATGTATGTAGAAAGTTGATTTCTTAGAATGTCTTACAAGCTGTGGTCCAGGTAGTCCAACAATGGCTGCCTACCAATGGAAATTTGAAGAAGCCAGTAGTGGTTCATTCCATGAGGCTGCATGTCTCAGCTGGTCTTCAGTATACACCAAAATACCAAGGAAGAAGGATCTAATGCTGGGAAAGTAATTTACTTGGTAGCCAGTGCTAGGGAAAAGAGGTCAAGAGAGAGAGGTCCCTACTTCAACACGCTTCATATATGCAGGCTGCCACCAGAGATGCAATCTAGATTAAAGGTGGATCTTAAACTTCATTTAATTTTTACTTTTTTGGTGTTTTTGAGACTAGGTTTATCTGTGTAGCCTGGTAACTCCTTCTGTAGGCCACACCAGCCTCAAACGTGGATTAATCCAACTCTTTCTACCTCCTGAGTGCTTTTGGTTAAAGAGTACATAGACACCAAGCAGCTGAACATGGATTTCACCTCAAATGATCCAGATGAAAGATGGATCTTTTTTCAAAACATTCAAAAAAATCTATCACAGGTATACCCAACTCTTGGGTTTTAGTTAATTCCACAAGGAGTAGGTGTGACTACCAAGAATAGCCATCACAACAGCCAAGAAAGAAGAAAAGAGAAAAGTTCTTTCCTGCAGGAGTCAGGGAAAGCATGCTTTTCCTAAACAAAGGAAGTATGTGGATTTTACTTAGGAAAACTGGACATATTCATGTAGAATTCTCCCTATTCCTAAGCAGGCAAGTAAACAAATCCATTTCTGAACATGATAACAATGTAAAAGCAGAGACATGTAGGGGTATTCTTACTCCCATGTCCTGCAGAAATGTATGTAAATTATAAAAATGATTGGAAAAACTTGTCTCTGGCATGCTGAAAATCAATGAATCACACGGTAAAATAAATATTGCTTTGAAGCTTATGCAACCTGTGAATCTTGATGTTCAGTCTAGAAGATAACTGTACCAATGCTATTCCCACCAATAGAAAAGATAGAGAACACAAATAAAGGAAATTTCAAGAAAAAGACACTTAAAAGCACTGTACACTCTGCTCTTAGATGAATGGTTATGATGAACTATATTAACCTCAGAATGAAGCTGCTTTTGCCTCTGAGCAGGCTGGATCAGTGGAAGGCCACAGCTCCTTCCTTGCAAGACCTTAGGGAAGTCATTTAACTAGCCCTGGCTGCTGCCTGTCTCAGGGCTGTGACATCCCTGTAGAAAATTCCATTGTTCACTTTTTATAACTTTTAACAAAATGAAATTTTATGAATGTTGTCCATGCATGTGTCAGTGCACAGTACTTAGAAAGGTCAGAAGAAGGCAGCAGATGCCTGGGACTGGAGTTACAGCAAATTGTTAGCTGCATGTGGGTTCTAGAAATGGAACCTGAGTCCTCTGTAATGACAGCTAGTGCTCTTAATTACCGAGCCATGTCTCTAGCCCCTATTTTTATTTAGAATTTATTTCCATAAATAGTTTCTCAGAATATTGGGAGTCAAAAACCTCAGGACCCAGCTACACCACTCTTGGGAATATACCCAAGGAATGCTCAATCTTGCCACAAGGATAAATGGTCAACTATGCTCATAACAGTATTATTTATAATAGCCAGAACCTAGAAACAACCTAGATGACCCTCAACTGAAGAAAATATGGCACATATACACAATGGAGTACTACTCCGTAGTAAAAAACAAGGATATCATGAAATTAGCAGGCAAATGGATCGAACTAGCAACTATCATCCTGAGGGAGGTAACCCAGACTCAGAAA
The DNA here is from genome assembly GCF_949786415.1 of Peromyscus eremicus. Classification (NCBI taxonomy): domain Eukaryota; kingdom Metazoa; phylum Chordata; class Mammalia; order Rodentia; family Cricetidae; genus Peromyscus; species Peromyscus eremicus. The sequence continues at coordinate 556,711 of NW_026734332.1, read as the reverse complement.
GACAAACATGGTATGCACTTACTCATAAGTGGATACTAGATATAAAGCAAAGGATAACCAGAGTGCAACCCATAGTTCCAGGGAGGCTAGCTAACAAGGAGGACCCTAAGAGGGACACATAGATAGCCCAACAAAGGAGAAATAGATGAGCTCTACATGAGCAAACTGGGAGTAAGGGGTGGGGGTGCAGGGCAAAGAATGGGAGATGAGCATGTAGGGGAAGAGGAGGTTTGAGCTGGAAAGGGACAGAGTGGGAGAGCAGGGAAAGAGATATCATGATAAATGAAGACATCATGGGAATAGGAAAAAACAGGGTGCTAGGAAACTTCTCAGGTACCCACAAGGATGACCCCACCTTAGACTACTAGCAATAATGAAGAGGGTGCCTGAACTGTCCTATTCCAGTGATCAGATGACTCAGTACCCAAATTGCAATCATAGAGCCCTCATCAAGTGACTGATGGAAGCAGATACAGAGATCCATGGCAAGGTGCCAGGCTGATCACTGGGAATCCAATTGATGAGAGAGAGGAGGGATTCTGTGGGCAGGGGACATTATGATTATGATGAGAAAAGACATAGAGATGACCAATGACACTATTGGAAACCCATGAACTTAGTACCAATAACTGTGGAGCCCCCATAGGACTGGACTAGACACTCTGGATATGTGAGACAGTTGTTTAGCTTAAACTATTTAAGGGGCTCACAGACAGGGAATTGCAATCCATCCCTGGTAAATGGGTGGGCTTTTTGGAGCCTAGTGCCTACGGTGTGACATCTTGTGCAGTCTTGGTGCAGTGGGGAGGGCCTTGGACCTGCCTCAGCTGAGTGGGCCAGGATCTACTGACTCCCCATGGGAGATGTTGACTTGGAGGAGGTGGGAATGCAGGGTACGTTGGGGAGGAATGCTAGGGGGCAGGAAGAGGGAGGGTCTGTAGCTGGTATGTGAAATGAATAGAAACTTTCTTAGTAATAAAAAAGAAGAAAATTGTTAATTAAATGACATAACATTCCTTTTCCCTTTTATCTTTTCATTCACTCCCTTCCAAAATCCCTTCTAAATTCTTCCTTTTTAAGTGTGAGTGAACAAGTATGATGAAATACATGAATACAATCTGCTGCATCCATTTTTGTTAGTTGTACATATATGGATGTTCGGCTGACCATGATGTATTGGCCAAATAATTAGGCATCTCATCCCTTCCCTATTCTCACAAATATAGGATAATTCTACTTTGTAATCCACATCAGGTATTTAACCCTGACTAGGCTGCCATGTACAAGAAATATAACAAAGAATATAAAACTTATGGTAGAAAATGCCTTATCATTTAAGAGCACCAAAGTTTCCTTCATAGCACCCAGATTCCATTCCCAGTACATATAGAAGCTTACTACTATCTGTAACTCCAGCATCATGGGCTCCGACATCATCTCATGGTCTTGCTGGACACCATAAGAAGAGAATACTTAGACCATTAAAACTATTTTTCAAGCCGTATGTGGTAGTACATTATTTTAGTACCAGCCATCTGCACACAGAGGCAGAAAGATCACTCTGAGGTTCACAGCCTGTGCTACATAGTCTACAAATGCACACATGGCACACACACTCACACACATATAAACAGTAAAAGAACAAAAATAAAAAAAAACAAGAACAGGAGAACTGGAAAATTGGAACAATACAATATCTATTAAAATCAATTCAAGTGTCTGCCACTGCTGTCCATAGAACCATTTTCAAAAATAATTATGACTATGCATACAATCACAGGCCATCAATCCCAGCCCCTGAGAGAAAATGAATATTTTTTGGTAGGCCACCACCATACCATGTTACCTGAACTGCCCATCCCATGATGAGCTGAGTGTTATCAGACCAAGCAAGTCATGAAGGAAGACACACTGCAGCAATCTCTTATCAAATGGAAGTGGTATATAAGTGATTGGGCTCAAGCAGGTCCTGAAGGAACAAGCAAGCTCCATGAAGAAGTTGCCAAAATGCCTACGGTTTCTGTTGTGGATATTGCTCTGTATGTTGTGACTATGTTGCTCTGACTGGTTAATAAATAAAGTGCTGATTGGCCAGTAGCCAGGCAGGAAGTATACAGAGGACAAAAAGAGACAAGAATTCTGGGAACAGGAAGGCTGAGTCAGGAGACGCCACCAGCTGCTGCCATGAAAAGCAAGATGTAAAGATACCAATAAGCTACAAGCCACGTGACAAGGTATAGATTTAAAGAAATGGGTTAATTTAAGATGTAAGATCTAGTTAGCAAGAAGCCTGAGCCATTAGGCCATATAGTTTTAATTAATATAAGCCTCTGTGTTTATTTGGTTCTGAGTAGCTGTGGGCCTGGAGAAAAATCCAGTTACAGGTTTCTACTCCTGTTACAATGCCTTCTGCTGCCAAGTATGCACCTAGAGTCTCATGAGGTATTCCCTATGATTGCCTGAAGTAAGAGAAGACTAGGGTCAGTTGATGGTCCTGTACATCATGCAGGCACCACCCAGAAGTAGATAGCTACAGCATTTCAATCCCATTTGGGCACAAGCCTGAAAGATATTGGTGAAATATGTAAGAGCCCAAAACAGCTTGACCACACAGCTGCCATGACAGGCTTAGGGACCCAGGTATATCTGTCATAATACGCTTACTGGTAGGCAATATCTGGATCCTTATGCTGACACCACCCCGGGATTCACCCAAGGATGGGCCAGCATCTAAGGGAAAGTATCTGACATTCCAAACATTCAAACTCTTACATAAGAATAGATAAGATCAATATTGACAGATGTCTGTGTGAAGGTGTCAGATCCCCTAGATCTGGAGCTACAGACTCGTGATCCTGCAATTACAGATAGTAGTGAGCTTCTGTATGTACTAGGAATGGAAGCTGGATGTGCTGAAAGAATCATCAGGTTTCTTAGCTGGTAAGATATTTTCTACCTGAAGTTTTCAATGAATCAGTGCACTCCACGATTCACCGGGATTGTCCAGACATTTGTTTCCAAACCACTACAAAGGAACAACTGCTGATTTACAACAAGCAACCTGGCCCAAACTTAGATCAAAGAATGAGATTCTAACAAGCTGCTTATTGAGACATTACATGTCACAGCCATTCCTAAGGCCTGTTGTGCCAAAAAGTTCCAGTTTTCTTCTTGAGAAAAGCATGGTTCTGCCAGAAGGTCAATATGACACCAGGTGACAAGTATTTGAAAAGTAAAACAATGTTGTATTAAGGACTGGACTGATCAAACAAGGCTTTCATTTAGGCCTTCAGACAAGGAAAAGGATCATTCTTTGGAGAGCAATGAACAGCCTGAAGCCTAGGCCTTGGGAGCTTTCCCTAAGGGCCTGATTTATTGACAATAAAACAGAGCTTGTTCCATAGAATCAGGGATATGTTTGGGGGAACTGGTAATGGTCTGGATCCAGGGCTTTTATGGTGGGGTTTCTTCAGATACCACATGGAGCTATGGATATCAGTCCCAAGACCACTGATGGGTTTACTCAGAAATGATCTTGAGATATCCTGTGTTCCCTTCTGCAGCATTGTTTGATTAGCCTCCTCCTGATTCTGTCCCACTGTACTGTAGTTTCTGTAGACTTCCTAGAAGTTCCTCATTTCCTTCCATTTCCTCCCTGGAAGTAGGTGCTATTTTTAAGAAGCTTACATGGCATGCAGTATAGATTGTGCAAGATCTCCTCACACCGGCTTTTATTTTTTCTACTTTCCACTTTTCCCATCGTTCTCACCCACTGTCATCTTCACCCCAGCACAATGTCACTAAAGAATGACCTGCTGTTTCAGGTGTCTGGTCTATTTAAGAAACAATTCTGGGAATATTTTTCCTGTCTAATTCACCCAACTGCCCAAATGGCTAGACCTACAAGTTGTCTATCTTTGTTTAAATTGTTCAAAGTGCAACCTGCAGCATGAAGCTAAAAAACACAAACATTCCATTCTGTTGCTCTCCAGGCCAATGATCTCACTGTTTTCTCTACTATACCTTCAAAATTATTAATTTAAATGACTGTAGCACCTCAGAGTGTTAAGATTATCCATTTGAGTCATGTAGTTGAGTATTCAATGCAGTCACCAGAAAAGGTTTTGCATGTGGGGCATTGCTTTTGGCTTCAGACCAAATAGAAGAAATAGTTTATTGTGCACACTCCAGGGGGAAGCAGGGTAGGTAATTAGTGGCTGGGGTCACTGTTATAAAAAAAGACCTGATTATGGTCACAGGAGCTGTTTTATAATTTCCCATCATGTTTTAATTCATGTCACATGAATTATCACAGACCAGATTGTGTGAGTGTGGAGTTTGGGAAGGTTATCTTGAGCGAATGGACATTGAATTTGCAATTAGAAAACTCTCCTATGCAGTTATGTCCAATCCTGCTTGACATAGTTATGTCAGCTCATGGTTTGAGAAACAGACCATTGACTGTAACTGGGTATATCAAGTTATAGATCTCAGCTGCCAACACATGCATATGGGCAAGATCAATCTATCTCATATATTGACATTCCCTCTATTAGGGAAGGGCCTATTCATTTTCAAAATCAATATGGCTAATTATGGAACTTTGGTTGGTATGTAAGATGGAAAATAAAACTTTTTAAATATAAAAAGACCCTAAAAATAGGCTGTGACTGTTGGAGATGCTGAAATTTAAAGACTCTTAAAGCTTAAGTAATAAAGGACATTTATATTTAGATAATGAAAATACACCTTGTTTGGATTTGGTTTGTATTTTGACACACTCTTTCTATGTAGCCCTGGCCATCCTGGAACTGGCATGTAGACCATGCTGAACTTGCTAAGAGTAATGTCTATAGGGTCCCAAAAGTGTCCTATCATTAGGAGAATGAAAGATCTAAAGCACACTACTTGTCTTGTTAATGTAAACACTTGTTCATTATTGTACTGTTTTCACACACACATATTCCACAGTGCTTTTGTGGAGGCCAGAGGACAGCTACAGGGCATTTATTTCCTTCTAACACATGGGTCTTGTAGATCAACCTAGTCATTAGCCTTGGTTGCAATGGCTTTTATTGTCTGAGGCAACTCCTTAGCTCTCATATTTGTTAATACTTTCATTTGTCAGGGCTAATTTGCATGTGTGTCTAAGGATCTGAATGAGATGGTCTTACCTGTCAATACTTAAATATTATGCATAAATACGTTTACCTGCCATCCGAGGACTTAATGTGATTCAGCATAAATTTCATTCAGTTTAACAATATACAACCATGTAGATTGCTTCTGGGATTTATAATCTTGGGTGTGGATTATATGTACATTGAAATATCCTTAATGTTATGAGAATCAAGCTGTTTTAAAATTATTACTTACAGCATAATTTTGCTATTATTGTTCTCTCTAATCACATTCTTCTATTGGTCATTGTGTAGATACTTGAACATTTTTTCAAGAGACTGAAATCAATTTCTATGTGTTAATTAAAAGCAGCAATATTTGTTTCTGCTATGCAGTAATATTAAGTGTACCACATTTGTTCCTCACGTTGCTCCTAAAATCTAAGCTCTCCTCTTTGATAATGTGCATTTTAATGTTTGGTCATTACATACATAGAACAATCACAGTATAAGTACATATAATATATCAGTAGCATTTTCTAGTTTTTAACTTATATGGCTCTTGAACTACTATTATCAGAGATACATTTTGTTACTATTCTGTATTTATGATAAAATAAAAGCAAAATATAGAAAGTGATAATGCAGTGATATTTATATCAAAGTATATACCTTTCCACTTTATTTATATACTTATAGCAGAGGATATACTTAGGACATCATTGTGGAAATACACTCCCAGAACTAAGAATGAAATGCAATTCTGGATCTTATACTGCCTTTGAGCATGTACAGGGCACTTGAAAGGGTGGTAACATATTTTGATCAATATTAAAATGGCCACACAAGCATGCTTCATATGTCCATTTCTTTAGAATATCTTATTCGTACCCTTACCAGGAGGTAATTTTTATGTTTGTTGTTGAAATATATCTCTTCTCTGCAGCAGAAGAATGGCTCCTGGTTTCATATCCATTCATTTAGTCTGTATCTTCTCATTGGGTAATTGAGACCATTTATATTGAGAGATATTAATGGCCAACAATTATTGATTCCCGTTATATTGCTTTTGTTCTTGTTGTTCCTTTGCATGTGTGTGTGTGTGTGTGTGTGTGTGTGTGTGAGAGAGAGAGAGAGAGAGAGAGAGAGAGAGAGAGAGAGAGAGAGAGAGAGAGAGAGAGAGGCAGGCTGAGAGAGAATGTTCATTTCCCACTTTTCCTTCTTTTGGCTTTGCTGGTGTGTCATTATTTATTTCCTGTGTTTCCATGAGTGTAGTTAAGCTCCATGGGTTGGAGTTTTTCTTCTGTAGGGCTGGACTTGTAAATGATATTGATTAAATTTGAAAAATCATGGAATATCTTATTTTCTCCCTCTGTTATAATTGAAAGTTTTGCTGGGTGTACTAGTCTGGGTTGGCATCTGTCATCTCTTAGAGTCTGCAGTGCATGCATCTAAGACCTTCTGGCTTTAGAGTCTCCATTGAGAAATTGAGTGTAATTATAATAGGTCTCCCTTTATGCATTACTTGGTGTTTTTCCCTTGCAGCTTTTAATATTCTTTGTATATTCTGGATGTTTAGTGTTTAGATTATTAAGTGTGAGCGGACTGTTTTTGGTCCAACCTATTTGGTGTTCTCTATGCTTCTTTTACTTTGAACTCCTCCTTTAGGTTAAGACATTTTTTTCTATTATTTTCCTGAACATATTCTCTGTTCATTTGACCTGAGTTTCTCCTTTTTCACCTATTCTTTATTATTCTTGTATTTGTTCTTTTGTACTGTCTTAGATTTCCTGGATTTTTGTTTCAGAAATTTTCTTTCTTGTGGGGTTGACCAATTTAACCATTACTACTATCTTATCTTTAATGCCTGAGATTCTTTCTTCAATTCCTTCTATTCTGTTGATAGAGCTTGCCTCAGTGTTTCTTGTTTGCATCCCTAACCTTTTCCTTTCCAAAATTCCCTTAGTTTGTATTTTCTTCATTGCTTCTATTTCCATTTTCATATTTTGAAAAGTTTCATTTATTTTCTTCAACTGCTTGTTTCCTCTTTTTTCTGTTTTTTTTTTTTTTTTTTTTTTGTGTGTGTGTGTGATAGGGTTTCTCTGTGTAGCTTTGTGCCTTTTCCTGGAACTTGCTTTGGAGACCAGACTGGCCTCGAACTCACAGAGATCCATCCACCTGCCTCTGCCTCCTGAGTGCTGGGATAAAAGGTGTGCACCACCACCACCCAACTCAATTGCTTGTTTCCTTTTTCTTGGTTTATTTAAAGGATTTATTCATTTCCTCCAGTTGTTTGTCTTTTCTTTGATTTCTTTAGGTACTTATTCATTTCCTCTTTAGAGATGTCTATCATCTTCATATAGTTGGTGTTAAGGTCTTTTTCTTGTTCTTCAGCCATGTTGTAATATTCAGGGCCTGCTGGGTTATGGTGAAGACTTATTGCCCTGGCTGTTGTTGACTACATTCTTATGTTATCATCTAGGCATCTGGATTTGTGATGATTATAGTTCTAGGTCTTGATTTCTGGGTTTGTCTAAGTTGCATGGGTGTTAAGTTCTTAGATTTTTGTTTCCCTCTGGATTTTTTCATAGTGGGATAACTTTGTGTTGCCTGATTTATTGGTCTGCTCTGATGATGTGTTCACAGGGAATGCCTACTGGTGTTGGTGGCTGGGTGTATGGGGGAAGGAGCAGCAGTGAGATGGGGGAGGGAGGATTAGAAATGATGGTCTATGAGATGCACAGAAGGTGTGGACAGGAGGAGGGAGGCTTCAGCTGGGGATCTGTTGCAGCACTAAGGACAAGCCATAGGGGATTTGATCTGGGGGAACAGATCACACCTCTGCCTTTTAAGTTCTTCCTGCAATATCTTCCACAGTAATTCCCCAGACTTAGGAAGGGATTGAGCTATGTATGTTGATTTGAGCCTCAGCATTCCCTGTCAATTATTCTTTACACCTTGGCCAGGTATACATCACCATGTCAATCACAATCTACTTCAATTAGAAGCATCTAAGTTGAGGGGTGGGCGGTCCATTGCTCTTTGGATATAATGGTAAGGTATTTTAAGTCAGTTTAATTTTATTTATGCTTAGTAGCATGATAGTAATGCATTCTTCCCATGCATGGCCTGCCCATGACATGTCTATCCTTAAGTTCATAGTCTGATTATGGTGCCATGTATTTTTTTTCATCCTATGGAAATGGACATTTCTACAGTCAGGAAGTAGTTGTTACTCTCATGATACTTGTGTTATTATTACACCAGTAGGCAGGTCTTGACAGGTCAGTTATTATTGTAGCTTCAAGTGTTTGTAGTTGGGCATGACTGATGATTACTTGTCTCCTCCAGTAGCTTACATAGCACTTTCCAGCACTGTGAAAGCAAGTCAGTATGGATAAAGCTTCTGCTTCTTTACCACTTTGATTTTGCCATGCTCTATGACGCAAGCATATGGTGTCTTTATCAATATTGTCATATCACCAAGTTCTTGAAGATAACCAAAAAAAAAAAAAAATAACAATGTGGTGTAATGTTTAAGGAATTTTTGGAACACAACTGGCAAAAACTACAAGAGAAGTAACTTACACATGGCGTAGAGTTTTTGTTTCCCTCTGTTGTCCATTAAGAGCTTATTTTTCTGTTTCAGAGTATCTCATTTCAATTCTATATCTCTGCCACCTCTCTGTCTATTAACTTTTCTATGTGTGTGTTTGTGTCTCTCTGTGTGAGTGTATGTTACTGATATTAAAGTATCATAAATTTCCAAATCTTTTCAAAAGTTCTTTTGTTTCCTTTAACATTTTCCCATCTCCCTTCCATACCCTACCTTAACCCCCATTCCAGTTTAACACTCCTTGGTCTATTTTTCCCTATGTATCTGTGCATTTTGTCTCCCCTCTCTCCATAGCCATTCCCATTGGATTTGGTGAATTTCATGAACTCTATGGCTATTACAATTGATACATATATCTGAAGATTTAACATCAACCTCCACAGTGACAGAAAACAGGTAATGTTTATCTTCTTTGGTCTGAGTTGCTTTACTCAAAATATCTGTTTCTAACTCCTTCTGTTTAGTTGTGAATCCCTGTGCTTCATTTTTCTCAGTATCTGAATAACATTACCCTGTATGACTATAACACTTTCATTATTCATTCATGCTTTAATGCAATTCTAGGCTGTTTCCATTTCCTGGATATTATAAATAACATCACAATGAATATGGATTAGCAGAGGTCTCTAGAATTGGACATGGACATATATATGTGTGTGTGTGTGTGTGTGTGTGTGTGTGTGTGTGTGTGTGTATGTGTGTGTGTATGTGTGTGTGTATATATATGGTAATGCTGGGTCATAGAGTATATCTAGTGTCTCCTTTTGCGGAATCTTCATATGGATTTTTAAAATGTTTGCACCAGTTTGCATTTCCACCAGCAATGAAATGGGGTTCTCTTTTCTGCACATCAATGACAGCACTTGTCATTTTGTTTTCTAATATTAGGTTTTTTTACTTCAGTGAGATAAATTCAGAGAAAAGTTGTAATTTGCGTTTCCCTCCAGCTAAGTATATTCAACACTTTTAAATATTTGTCAGCCATTTCCATTTTATTTTTTGAGAAATCTCTATTTATCTCTATGCCCCATGATTATTTTTGAACACATAAACACATACCAACTCCCTTCCCCTTCATCTCTCCAATTACTTCATACGCCTGTTGTAGAATATTGCTTTAATGGTGTAAGGATTTGTTTTTTTTTTTTTTTCTGGTTTTTCAAGACAGGGTTTCTCTGTGTAGCTTTGCGCCTTTCCTGGAACTCACTTGGTAGCCCAGGTTGGCCTCGAACTCAGAGATTTGCCTGGCTCTGCCTCCCGAGTGCTGGGATTAAAGGCATGCACCACCACCGCCCGGCTGGTGTAAGGATTTGTTACATTTGTTTATGCTGTGGAAAATTACTTTAGCTACATGATGGTATCTTACATTTGTTTATGCTGCATTTGGTATTTGTTATATTTATATGATTTCAGAAAAGACAATTTGGTTTTGGATAACCAACTAGGAGGTTCATTTCTGGGAAAAAGATTTCTTCTCTTAATAGTCATTAGTTTCCTATAGTACTCTGTCTAGGGAGAGAGTCTTATTTGAACCCCCTCCCAAACCTTCTATGTTAGTATACCTGCAAGCAAAGTTTTCTTCTTCACATGAGATCTTCTTGCGAGGCTCAGGGTCTGTCTACATTGCTGACTGTGGCTTTGGCTTTCTACCTCCTGTATGATTCCTGTTCTGGCAGTCCAAGTTCCCTCTCTCCAGGGTCCTGTGGTTGCAGTGGATGGGCAGATCTGCTGTCTTCACTGGCCTTGATCTTAGAGCAGCTTTCCAGTTTATCTGCCAAGCACTCCTCATTCTTCCTCTTCCTTCAAAACTGAGGTGACCATAGGATTTCAGGGTCCACTAAAAGAATGTCTGAAAGGACCTTTCCAGGGAGGGGGTAATTTCTGTGAGCTTGTTGTGTGGGTGTGTCTGTGAGAGACTTACTGAGAGTGCATCTGGAGATTGCTGTGCTTGTGAGGAGAGGACTGGAGGAATTTCTGTTGAGTTTGCCTCAGGGAGAGGGTGTGTTTAGTAGTTGATTTGCGGGCTTGACTCAAGGAGGCCAGAAGGCAGGGCTGCACAAGCTCACAGGCCCTCTGTACCAACCCAGCTCTTGTGTTGCCTATCTCAAACATCTGTGGACCTGAAGGAGGTCTTCATGGAGTGTCATCATTTGCAGCTTTGATCATTTGCAGCCCTGGAACTAGTCCCTGGAGATCTCCAGGACCTGAATTGAGCCTGGCAAGGAGTCAATCAATGCTGCTGCTGAAACCCAGAGAGGTGGAAGTCATAGTGCTGCTGCTACAGCTGTTAGGACTCGTAGGATGCAGGGAATAACCCAGGAAAAGCTTGCCATGGTCATATAAGTGAGAACCTGATACAGGAAAAGTGAGGCAAGTGTCCACACACCCGTTTTAAGGACTTTCCTGCCACCAGGTTTCCTTCTGATGCTAGACCCTCTAAGCCACTCTTTAGACCCTTCTTTGAGTCCAAATGCCTTCCTGGTTCCCTGCTGCTTTGCAGAGCTTTCCAAGGGGTCCTCCATGGCCTTCTGAGACTTATGAGACTTCATAAATTTCTAGACTCTTGGAATGTTCCTGAGACAGCATGGGTGATCCTCATAGGTGAGCTCCTTGGTAAAACTGGAAATGTTATAAGGTAAATAAATTCATAACTGTTGTTTTGAGGCATTTGTTATGTTTTATTTAAAACTCTTATTATGTTGGCTACTATCAGAATTATGGAGCTTGTTGATATTACAAATTATTGCTGTTTTTATACATTGTGGTTTTGGTCTGTTTAAAAGAGTTGTGGTAATTCCAGTAAGAATGGCCTAGACCTGCCAAACAGCTGACAACAAACGCTGGAGAGGAAGTGGGGGAAAGAGTAATGTCATGAGCAAGAAGGTAGATATTTGTAGTTAGTGTGACAAAAGTTATATTTTATGATGCTGATGGTCATCACACAAAGTTCACACCCCCGATTCCTAACGAAGGTCCTAAGACTCCTTCCTCAAGGCTGCTAATCTGTTCTAAGTATGTTTGCTGCAAGTTAGGTCCAGTGTCTAACAGACATCTGTTTTGATGGTCAAGATCTTGGGAGAGACTTTCCAGATGACGAATAGATCAGGGTGCTGTCTCTACAGATGAACAGAGCAGAGCATTGCTCTTAATTTCTGTTTATATAGTGTCCAGTGTGTGGCATGGTGTTCTGAAACTGTTTCTGATTGTCTTGAGTGAGTGATGTCACTGGGTTCTACTTATCAGATACAGCTTTGGGTGTAGTGAAGATACTCACTAACCTATTTTTACTTGTCTAAAACACTTTCTTATGATGCTCATTCCAATTAGGCTTCTGATTCACATATACATTTGACCTTGAATAACAAGTAATACACCAGGATTCCTTGGAATTAAAAATGGTATAGATTTTCATTATGTACCTAAAATTGGGAAAAATAAAGGTTTAACTTGTAAAAGTTTATGGCAGCAAAGTTATCAAAACAGTCATCTCAAGAAACATAATTGATATTGAAGAAGTGCACAACTAGACTCCATGATCCCTTTGAGGACAAGGAGCAACCTTGTCATTATTCCCACATTGGGTTAAATATGAGCTGAATACTTCACTTAATCTATCATGGGGAATTAGGTGGGCCCTACCAAAATTTTCATGGTCTAATAAATTATGGTATAGAAGCAAACTTATACTTTTAGTCTTTCTCAATAGAATGGGTTCATTGTTTTCTCACACTGAACATATCATACTTCTTTGTGAACATTATTACTTAGTACCTATGGTAGTCTGGATGGAATTTTCCCCCATAAGCTCATAGGGATTGGCACTATTAGAGAGTGTGGCTTTGTTGGAGGAAGTGTGTCACTGTGGAGGTGGGCTTTGAGATCTCATATATGTTTAAACCATGTCCAGTCTCCCAGATTACCTGTAGGTCACAGTGTAAATGCCCAACTCCTCCAGCACATTGTCTGCCTACATGCTGCTATGTTCACCATGATGATAATGGACTAAACCTCTAAAAATGTAAGCTATGCCAATTAAATATTTTTCCTTTGTTAGAGTTGCCATGTTCATGGTGTCTCTTCACAACAATAGAAACCCTAACTTAGGCAGTACATGATTCATTAGACTTTAGGGAGGAAACACTTTTGAGAAACTCTGCTAATTTCACTTTTTTGATAGAATCATATTATCTATAGGCTTATGTGATTTCTCTTCATGTTGTATTAATTGAAATCCTAGTAATCCACTATAGTCATGCTTTATTTCATCTTGCATACAACAACAGGTATTTAACTCAAAGTGTTGATAGCCTACTAAATAATAGTAAAATTGTTTATTCACAATCTCCTTCTAATTTGATTCCAGTAAAATTAAAAATAGAGGAATATTCCAAAAATTTCAATACAATACTTGGAAAATTTCCAACTATTTTATAAAAATATTCTTAAAAATTCATTTGGTAACTGGTAGCTACAATATTTACTTTTATAGGCATCGTTTCAGCCTCCACAGTTGGAGTCTTACCATTAAAACAAAATCTGGGAATACCTCAATTAACAAATAAATTAGTTAAAATGTTTCTAAATTAGAAGAAGTTCAAGGAAAGATGAATATTACTTTCATAGAATGATTGGATGGAGCAGAAACAACCTAGGAATGAAACAGTATAAATTTTCTCCCACTTTCAGATGTACTGAAGTTTAAGGAAATATAAAGACCATTGTTTGAAAGGTCCCTCCTGTTCAGAAAACTTTCATTCTTTGAATAATGGGCCAATGGTATAGAATGAAATGTTTTCTGGGGTTTGTTTTAAAATATTCAATATATATTATCCATTAAACTATACAGTGTGAGGATTATGCTTATTGAGATCTTGTCTCAAACAACAAAGCAAAGTATATTCAGCAATATTTGTGTGTGGGTGTGTGTGTTTGTGTGTGTGTCTGTTTCTGTGTGTTATTTATGAATGTCTTACTTTCATATTCCCTTCAGAGACCAAAATGTCTTGAATTCAAGGAGAACTGCTTGGCTCTGCTACCATACTAAGCTATATTTATTTCTGAGAATGATTTGACAGGGACCAGTGGCTGATACCTGAAATTACTTTAAGAGATATTGTCCAGAACCATGAGACCCCTGCTGTGATGAAACTGGGACACTTCAATTCATTTTGGAAAATGATTTCAGGATGAGACAATACAAATCAGAATTGAAATTTTATTTTGAGACAGGGTTCCTCCATGTGTCTCTAGCTGTCCTTGAACTCAGAATATAGATGAGGTTGGCCCCAAACTCCCAAAACTCTGCCTACCTCTGCTGCCCAATTATTGGAATAAAAGTTATGTGCCACATCATCCAATTGTAATTTTATTATTTATTTGCTTATGACAGTTTTTATCTGTGTGCTAATTTATGTGTGGATAGGCATGCATGTGTTTTGTGGTTTAGTTATAATAGTCAGAGAACATTTTGCTTCTTGGTCCTTTCCCTTCAGCATGATTGAGACAGGGTCCTTAGTTTACTACCACATGTAAATAAACTTGCAAGATTTCTTCTGTCTGTCTTTTATTTTGCCTTAAAATTACTGGATTAGAAGCATGCATGTGGTAACTGTTTTATAAGACAGAAGTAAAGTGATAGTTGCAAGGTGAGTACTTTATTTGTCAAACCTTTTTAACAGCCCTGAATTTTATTGAGTAGAGATTTTTGAGTGCATCTGTTTTGAGACTCGGTCTCACATTCTAACCCTGTCTTGCCTTGAACTCACTAAGTAGTAGATAGGCTAGGCCTGGAACTTGAAGAGACCCACCAGCTTCTGCTTCATGTGACCAGATGTGGATTAAAAAGAGACTTTTACTATGGATTTAACACAGATATTGGTAGGTAATAGGGACTTTGGGAAAGTGTCATTTTGTGAGGGAGAGCTACACTTAATTAATACAGAGCCTTGTAACAGTTTGGGGGACATTGTGAGTTCCAGTTCAGTGAGGTTTTGGGGAGCTCCTCCCTTTCTGTGTTTCTCTCTCTTCTCTGTGTCTCTCTGCTTCTTTGTCTCTGTCTATCATTTTTGATACAAAAAGGAGTAGAAGTGCCAAGCCAGAGACATATAAAAACATTTCATGGAAAGAGCTATGTAAGCCCTTTGAGAATGAAGCTGCACCTGTCTGAAAGAGATTTACAGGATTTGTTGTCTTTCCACACTGTGTCCACATTTCAATCTTTCTTTTTTATTTTTATTTATTCTTCTGTCATCCAATACATCCCAACTGCAGTTTTCCCTCCCACCACTTCTCCAATCCTGTCCATTGTTCTCCTCTTCACCAGATCCACACTTCCTCCATTTCCTTTCAGAATAGAGCAGCTTTCCAGGGTTATCAACCAAACCCTGCATAACAAGTGACAATAAGAGTAGGGAGGGACCCTCATATCAAGGCTGGATGAAGCAAGCTAGTAGGAGTTACAGAATGTCAAGAGCAGGCAAAGAAGTCAGAGACACACCACCCACTTCTACTGTTAGGAGTTGGACAAAAACATCAAGCTATACAATGGTAACACATATGCAGGGGAATAGGTGTGGACACATGCAGGTAGTAAATGCATTTTCCGTCTCTGTGAGCCTCTGTGAGGTCTGCTTAGTAGATTCTCTGGGCTGTGTTCTCTTCTGTCCTTGTAGTTAGAAAAATTTGTTTGATAATCATTTCTGGGATTTGAGCTGAGAGTTTCCTCCTTCTATTCCTATTATTCTAAGGTTTGGTCTTTTAATAGTGTTCCACATTTCCTGGATCTTATGTTTCAGGAAATCTTTCAATTTAGCACTTTCTTTCATCAATATAGGCATATTTTCTATCATATCTTTAAAGCCTGAAATTCTCATTCCATGTTTTGTAATCTTTAGTGAAGCTTGCCTCTGTTGTTCCTTCTTGAATACCAAGATTTTCATTTCTAGAATTTCTTCAGTTTGCATTTTTTAATTGCTTCTATTTCCATTATCAGGTCTTGAAGAGGTCATTCATTACCATAAATCGTTTTTTTGTCTTTGGCTTTCTTTAAGGGATTTGTTAATTTTTTCCTATATACATTTATCCTTTCTCTACTTTCTTTAAAGGGATTCAATTCACTTCCTCGTTAAGAACTCCCATCATCTTTATAATGTTTGTCTTAATTGTCCTTTACCTGTGATGGATTGTCCAGGGCTTGCTGTAGTAAGATGGCAGGAATCTGGTAGTGAAAAATTACTCCAGCTGTTTTTGATTATGTTCTTATTCTGGTGTCCAGGTATCTGGATTTGAGGTGATTGTGGCTTTGAGTGCTGATTTCTCAGTTTGTCTTTTTTTGGATGGGTGTTTTATTCCTTCATTTCTATTTGTTCTTTGTTCTTCTCTTCTTTGTGGTCTATGATTGAACAGGGGTTCTCATCTCAAGTGGGGCCTTGAAATCTTGCAGTGTTGCCTTTGTTCCAGCAGAGAGTATCTGCCCAAGTTTGGGGATGACCAAAGGGAGGAGAAGAGGAAGTTTGGAGATAGGGTTGAGGGGGCATTGAGAAAGTAGGGGAGGTCTATGGGCAGGTGGCCTACGTAGACATCTGGCAGATTGTGGGTTCTTTGTTAGAGAAAGGATTCAACCCAAGTTGGAGGCAACAACACGGAGATGAAGAGAAAAGTGGGATTGAGGATATTGTTAGGGGATTACTGAAAGACTGCAGGATGTCCAAAAGTGAGCAGCTTTTTTGGATTTCTGGTGGCTGGCATGGCCTCTGGCCCAACAGGGCATCTTTACCTCAGGTTGTCTACCTGTTCTTCTGGCTGGTGTGGCCTGCCTTTGAGCAGAGGATATCCATCCAATTTGGGGTTGGGGATATGGATTTGGGAGTGGCAGCTGTAGGGTTGGTGGAGGATTGTGTGTGTGTGTGTGGAAATATGTGGATGGTGAAATTTTCATGGGCTGGTGGCCTGGCTACCTAATCTTCTGGCTGGTGTGATATGCACATGAGCCAGGGATGTCTGTTTGTGTTGGTTCCAGGAACACAGTCACATTCCTTTTTTCCTGAATGGGAATATATACTGTGCTATTATTTGTTGGAAATCCTTGTCTCTTAATTTGTACTAGATGTGACAGGCAAGAGATTATCTTGAGTGTCAAAAGAAACTGAACATTTGAGCTGTTTGGGGCTGTTATAGACTATGAGGATCATTGTACTAAGATTAAATGCATTTCCCTTTTTCTTTTTCTCTTGGTATTTATTCTTCTCTCATACAGTACATCCTAACTTGCAGCTTCCTTCCCCTTTCTCCACTCCTTCTAGTCACCACCCTGAAATCCTCATTCCTCCAAATCCAATGATACTCTGTTTTCCTTCAGAAAATAGTAGGCCTCCCAGGGATATCAACCAAACACATCATAACAAGGTGCAATAAGGCTAGCAACAAACCCTCATATCACAATGAAGAAAATCTCTGTAAACCTTTAAATGTCTCAATACCTGTGTTATAGGAATGCATGCTTACAAATGAAAAAGTTTCATTAGTGAAAAATTGTTTTTTAAAGAGTTGTTTCAGTTTTAATAATGTGATGTCAGTACATGTTTTGAAGGTATGTGAATTTGCATGGTAGTTTCAGAAAATGTTAGGCTCTTGAATCTTCTTGTAGCAAGAACTAAAAGAAGTTGTCAAAATCAAATCTTATTCCTGGGAATGAACCTTCCTTAACTGCCCAACCATGTCTCTAGCCATGAAAATACTTTAAAGCCTATTTATATCATATTAAAATCAGGAAATAGGGACAAACTCATACACAAGAAAAATTTTATTCATGTAAACAATTTGGTACAGATTTTAGATATCACAGTTGTCTTCAGCTTAAAGAAAAAGATCTTACTTCATTTTCTTTTCATTATAGCCTTGAAGGAAGTAAATTAGTTGGTATGTTTAGTCAAGACTGATGGTGGAGATCAATGCATTTTCATTTCTATTTTGAAACATTTGAGGTAGATACCAAAGTGTGCTATATGTGTGGCAAATTCATTTTAGTTAAATTTACTTTTGTGGTCTTTATATTCCTTCTGTGGCTTTTGTTCATCTTCCATTGTGTTTTTACTTAGTGATATGTATTTTTCTGCTGTAATACATAAAATGAAAAATCCATCAACTTAGTAGTCTATTGTTTATTTAAACGTCAGGCAGTGTATGATCATACTTTCCTAGTAAGATGTTCTGTGAAATGGGTAGTGGGTTGTGGTGTTTGATTTTGATTTCATGTTTTCACAAGTTCTCTTAAGATAATGTTGTTTACATTAAGCCTGGTATAGATTTCAGTAATGATTCAAGGAAACATTTGAACTCATGATCCTCATGTGTCTACCTCTAGTGTACAAGTCCAGGAGTAGATAATCTACTCCCAATGTGTGCTGTTTTGTCAACACAACAATGTTAATTTTAAAATGCTTAATAGAAAAGAATATAAGAAACATTAAAAATTTTATGTGTGTATTCAAAGAGATATTTTCATGTGTCTGGTAGAAATGTAATAAAGTAGGATAATCAGCAATCAGTTGTTTATCTTATATCATAGCTTCATTATATATATACATACATACATACATATATATATGTATGTATATATATATTTGAAGTTCTGAGCATGTTCCTTTCCCCATCAGTTATTCATTTGGCACATCCTATTGAAGTATTGCCCTGTAAGGGAATTTTCCAGAGATGCCAGATAATGTAATGGCACTAAGATTTTTTTAGTTTTCTTTTTTTTTTATTATTGAGAGATTTTCTATTCATTTTACATCCCAACCACAGATTTCCCTGTCCTCCCTTCTCCCACCTCCCAGCCTTCAACCCAACCCAACCCCATTCCTACCTCCTCCAAGGCAAGGTCTCCCATGGGGAGTCAGCAGAGCCTAATTCATTCAGTTGAAGCAGGTCCAAGCCCCTCCTCCCTACACCATGGCTTCTCAAAGTGTGTCACCATAGGAACTAGGCTCTAAAAAGCTGGTTAATGCACTAGGGACAGGTACTGATCCCACTGCCTGGGTGCCCCCTAAACAATTCAACCTAAACAACTGTCTCACCTATGAAGAGGGCCTAGTCCAGTAACATGGGGTCTCCTCAGCTTTTGGACCACCATTCATGCATTTACACTACTTTGGCAAGTTGTCTCTGTAATTTTTTTCCATCATGGTCATAGAATACTTTGTCTCTCTCATCAATAGGACACCTGGAAATTGGCCTGGCACCTGGCTGTGGATCTGTTGATCTGCTTTCATGAGTCACTGCATGAAGGTTCTATGATGATTGTTAGGGTATTTATCCATCCAGTCACTGAGTAGGCCAGCTCAGGCACTCTCTCGACTATTGCCAGTACTCTAAGGTCAGATCATCTGTAGCTAGAGTTTTCCTGCCTGGCCCACAGTCAGGATATATCTCTTTCACCTGCCAGTCCCACAGCCTCTCAGACCCGACCAAGTAAACACAGAGACTTATGTTGCTTTCAAACTGTATGGCTGTGGCAGGCTTCTTGCTAACTACAGCTCAAATTAATCCATTTCCATTAATCTATACCTTGCCACATGGCTCGTGGCTTACCGGCATCTTCACAAGCGTGGCGGCTGGCAGTGTCTCTCTGACTCAGCCTTCCACTTCCCAGCTTTATTCTCCTCTTTGCCCCGCCTATACTTCCTGCCTAGCCAACGGCCAATCAGTGTTTTATTGATTAATTAGCAACACATTTGCCATACATCCCACAGCACTTCCCCCTTTTTTTTTTCAAAAAGGAAGGTTTTAACCTTAACAAAGTAAAATTACATATAATTTGGGAATTTGGGCGTAGCTTCTCTTACTACTTCCTGCTGGAAGGGGGCGCTGTATCTTATGGGGAAACAAAGAAAATTTTAGAATTATGGAATAGTCCATGAGGCTGTATCGTCTGAGCCAGATGCCTTCAAACCATTCTGGATGTTGGATCATCTGGGCCATGGTGTCATCGGAGATCTTTCAGGGGGTCTTGGCTGGTCAAACCTGATGTATCTTAATCTGGAACAAATCCATAGCCTCTGGCTTTCTGTGGGAACAAAAGCAGAGTCTCCTTTCCAAAGCAACATATCTTTATATCCAAATTTTAAAGTCAAGGTATCTTTAAAATATACATTTTGGCATAACTCAACAGCTTTTACAATCAAATGTTTTTCTGCAGTTAAAAATCCCAAAGACAACACAATCCAGATTCTCTGTGTAATATCCATTTTTACGTGGCTTATTTTTTATACTACCTTTACTGTCTCTTTAATGACTTTATTTTTTTTTTAACTATGTATTTGTTTCTATAACTCTATATATCACCTTTTTTGTCTCTTTCAAGCCTACGTATCTTTTACACACATTGTAAACTATTACATCTGAATCTTATTGTGAATCTCTTGCCTTAAACTGCAGCAGCTGTGGCTGCTGGCTCCGCCCACCTCAGCTTCCCAACATGGCTACGTTTACCGCCAGCTCTGGGAGCTATCGTGGGTCTATGCTTTTATCCAAGCAGCGTGTAGCCCCAAAACCTCTTTTTTTGTTTTGTACCTGCAAAGGCTAAATCCACCACGCAGCTTAATGTGCCACTTGCAGAGGCCTGATTCCCGCCATACTGCAGGTGGAGCGCACATGCCAGGAACCCACCAGTAGCTGAAACCAGCAGCTGCCACTCATTTGAGAGAGACAATTAGGAAGCTGTTTTTAGCTCCGTTTTAGAATCTTTTTTCTCAGTTTTTAGGTGGAAACTCTTGCCACCACATTGGATGCCATTTGTAGCTAGAGTTTTCCTGCTTGGCCCACAGTCAGGACAAATCTCTTTCACCTGCCAGTCCCCCAGCCACTCAGACCTGACCAAGTAAACACAGAGACTTATATTGCTTACAAACTGTATGGCCGTGGCAGGCTTCTTGCTAACTGTTCTTACAGCTTAAATTAATCCATTTCCATTAATCTATGCCTTGCCACATGGCTCGTGGCTTACCGGCATCTTCACATGCTGTTTGTCATTGTGGCGGCTGGCAGTGTCTCTCTGACTCAGCCTTCCACTTCCCAGCTTTATTCTCCTCCTTGCTCCGCCTATACTTCCTGCCTAGCCAACGGCCAATCAGTGTTTTATTGATTAATAAGCAACACATTTGCCATACATCCCACAGCAAAGGTCTACTATCCAAAATTTCCTTTTTGAACCCAAGAATCCAGACAAATAAACAAATTTCTCCCCTGACAAAGGTCTACTATGGAAAATGTCCTTATTGATCCAAGAATCCAGACAAATAAAACAAAATTCTCATCTGACAAATGTCTACTATTGAACATGTACACACTGATCCCAATAATCCAGACAAATAAAATAAAATTCTCCCCTGACAAAGGTCTTCAAGCCAAAATGTGCTTATTGAACCCAAGAATCCACACATATAAAACAATATTCTCCCCTGACAAAGGTCTACTATCCAAAATGTCCAGACTGAACCCAAGAATCCAGAAAAATAAAACAAAATTCTCATCATACGAAGGTTGACTATCCAAAAGTACACATTGAACCCACGAATCTGGGCAAATAAAACAAAATTCTCCCCTGACAAAGGTCTTCTATCCGAAATGTGCTTATTTAACCCACGAATCCAGACAAATAAAAGAAAATTCTCCCCTGACAAAGGTCTACTATCAAAATGTACACACTGACCTCAAGGATCCAGACAAATAAAACAAAGTTCTTCCCTGACAAAGGTCTACTATCCAAAATGTCCTTATTGCAGTCAAGATTCCAGAGAAATAAAACAAAAGTCCCGTCTGAAAAAGATCCACTATCCAAAATGTCCACACCGAACCCAAGAATCTAGAAAATAGAACAAAATTCTCCCCTGACAAAAGTCTAATATTCAAAATGTCCTTATTGAACCCAAAAATCCAGACGAATAAACCAAAAATCTTCCCTGACAAAGATCTACTATCCCAAATGTCCTAATTGAATTAAAGAATCCAGATAAATAAAATTAAATTCTCCCCTGACAAAGGTCTACTTTCTAAAATGTTCACACTGAACACAAGAATCCAGACAAATGAAACAAAATTCTCACCTGAGAAACGTCTGCTATCCAAAATGTTCTTATTGAACACAAGAATCCCGACAAATAAAAGAAAATTCTCACCTGACAAAGTCTACTATCCAAAATGTCCACACTGATACCAGGAATCCAGACAAATAAAAGAAAATTCTCCCTTGACAAAGGTGTAATATCCAAAATGCCCTTATTGAACCCAAGAATCCAGATAAATAAAACTAAATTATCCCCTGTCAAAGGTCTAGTTTCCAAAAAGTTCTTATTACACCCTAGGTTCCAGAGTAATAAAATAAAATTCAACATTAACAATAGTCTACTTTCCAAAATGTACACACTGAATCCAAGAATCTAGACAAATAAAACAGAATATTCCCCTGATAAAGGTCTACTATTCAAATGTCCTTAATAAACCCAAGAACCCAGGACAAATAAAAAAAAAATTCTCCCTTGACCAAGATCTACTATCCCAAATGTCCTTGTGGAAACAAAGAATGCAGATAAATAAACCAAAATTCTCCCCTGACAAAGTTCTACTATCCAAAATGTACACAATGAACCAAAGAGTCCAGACAAATAAAAGAAAATTCTCACTTAACAAATGTCTATTATCCAAAATGTACTTATTGAATGCAAGAATCGGGGCAAATAAAACAAAATTCTCCCCTGACAAACATCTTCTATCCAAAATGTGCTTATTGAACCCAAGAATCCAAACAAATAAAACAATTCTCTCCTGACAAAGGTCTGCTTTCCAAAATTTCCACAGTGAACCCAAGAATGCAGAGAAATAAAACATTCTTGGTTTCTGCATTCTTGGTTTCCACAAGGACATTTTGGATAGTAGATCTTGGTCATGGGAGAATTTTTTTTATTTGTCCTGGGTTCTTGGGTATATTAAGGACATTTTGATAGTAGACCTTTATCGGGGGATTATTCTGTTTTATTTGTCTAGATTCTTGGATTCAGAATATTCTCCTCAATCAAAGGTCTACTATCCAAAATGTCCACACTGAACCCAAGAATCAAGATAAATAAAACAATTCTCCCCTGACAAAGGTCTGCTATCCAAAATTTCCACACTGAATCCAAGAATCAAGATAAATAAAACAAAATTCTCCCCCAACAAAGGTCTACTCTACAAAATGTCCATGTTGATACTAAGAATTTTAGGACAAATAAAACAAAATTCTTCCTTGACAAAGGTATACTATCCAAAATATCCTATTGAATCCAAGAATCAAGACAAACAAAAGAAAATTCTCCCATGACAAGGGTCTACAATCCAAAATGTACACACTGAACAAAGAATCTAGAAAATAAAAGAAATTCGCCCTTGACAAAGGTCTACTATCTAAAATGTCTTTATTGAACGCAAGAATCCAGAAAAATGAAACAGAATTCTCCCCTGACTAAGCTCTACTATCGAAAATGTCCTAATTGAACCTAAGAATCAATACAAATAAAACAAAATTCTAACCTGACATAAATCTACTATCCAAAATGTACATATTAAACCCAAGAATCTGGACAAATAAAACAAATTTCTCCCCTGACAAATGTCTACTACCCAAAATGTCGTTATTGAACCCAAGAATCCATACAAATAAAACAAAATTCTCCCACAACAAAGGTCTAGTATTCAAAATGTCCTTACTGGACCCAAGAATCCAGAAAAATAAAACAATATTCTCCCCTGACAAAGTTCTACTATCCAAAATAAACTCACTGAACCCAATAATTCAGAAAAATAAAAGAAAGTTCTACTATCCAAAATTTACAGACTGAACCCAACAGTATAAACAAATAAAACAAAATTCTACTCTGACAAAGTTCTACTATCAAAAATGACCTTATTGTACCCAAGAATCCAGACAGATAAAACAAAATTCTGCCCTGACAAAGGTCTACTATTCAAAATGTCTTATTGAACACATGAATCCAGACAAATAAAACAAAATTCTCTGCCGACAAAGAAAAAGTAACCAAATGTCCCTTTTGAACCTAAGAATCCTGACAAAGAAAACTGAATTCTCCCCTGACAAAGATGGAATATCCAAAATGAAAAAGTCTGAACCCAATAATCGAGACAAATAAAACAAAATTCTCCCCTGACAAAAGTCTACTTTCCAAAATGTTTTTTTAAACCCAAGAATCCAGACAAATAAAACAAAATTCTCCCCTGAGAAAGGTCAAATATCCAAAACTTTCTTATTGAACCCACGAATCCAGAAATATTAAACAAAATTCTTCCCTGAAAATGGTCTACTATCCAAAATGTACACACAGAACCCAAGATTCCAGACAAATAAAATTTTCCCCTGACAAAGGTCTATTATCCAAAATGTCCTTATTCAACCCAAGAATCCAGACAAAATTCTCCCTTGAGAAAAGTCTTCTATTCAAAAATGTCCTTATTGAACCCACGAAACCAGACAAATAAAACAAAATTCTCTGATGACAAAGGGAAAGTAACCAAAATTTCCTTATTGAACCCAAGAATCCGGACAAATAAAACTGAATTCTCCCCTGACAAAGATGGAGTATCGAAATGAAAAAATCTGAACCCAAGAATCAAGGCAAATAAAACAAAATTCTCCCCAGACATAGGTCTAATATCAAAAATGTCCTCATGGAACACAAGAACCCAGAAAAATAAAACAAAATAGGCCCCTGACAAAGGTCTTCTTTCCAAAATGTACTCACTGAACACAAGAATCTGAAAAAAAATAAAACAAAATTCTCTCCTAACAAAGGTCTACTTTCCAAAATGTACACACTGAATCCAAGAATCCAGAAAATAAAACAAAATTCTCCTCTGACAAAGGTCTACCATCCATAATGTACATACTTAACACTAGAATCCAGACAAAGAAAACAAATTTCTTTCGTGAAAACAGCTACTATCCAAAATGTACACACTGAAACCCAGAAACAGAAAATATAATAAAATTCTCGCCTGAAAAATTTCTACTATCTAAAATGTCCTTATTGAACCCAAGAATCCCGACAAATGAAACAAAATTCTCCCCTGACAAATGTCTAGTATCCAAATGTACACATTGAAACCAAGAATCTAGACATATAAAACTAAAATTGTCACCTGACAAAGGTTGATTATCCAAAATGTCTTTATTGAACCCAAGAATCCGGACAAATAAAACAAAATGATCCCTGGACAAAGGTCTACTACCCTTAGTGTGCTTACTGAAGCCAAGAATCCAGAAAATAAAACTGAAGTCTCACCTGAAAGAGATCCATGATCCAAAATGTACACACTGAAACCAAAAATCCAGACAAATAAAACAAAATTTTCCTACCACAATGGTCTACTACCTAAAATGTCCTTATTGAACACTGTCCTTGTTGAATGCAAAAATCCAAACAAATAAAACAAAATTCTTCCCTGACTAAGGTCTACGGTCCAAATATCTTTATTGAACCCAATAATCTGGACAAAAAAACCAAAATGAACCCTGGACAAAGGTCTACTATCCAAAATGTCCTTATAGAACCCAAGAATCCAGAAAAACAAACCAGAATTCTCCTCTGACAAAGGTCTACCAATGAAAGTGTTCACAAAGAATCCAGGATTTCCAGACAAATAAAACAAAATTCTCCCCTGACAAAGGTCTACTATCCAAAATGTCCACACTGAACACAAGAATCCAGACAAATGAAACAAAATTCTCACCTGAGAAATGTCTGCTATCCAAAATGTTCATATTGAACACAAGAATCCCGACAAATAAAATTCTCACCTGACAAAGTCTGCTATCCAAATTGTCCACACTGATACCAGGAATCCAGACAAATAAAAGAAAATTCTCCCTTGACAAAGGTGTAATATCCAAAATGCCCTTATTGAACCCAAGAATCCAGATAAATAAAACTAAATTATCCCCTGTCAAAGGTCTAGTTTCCAAAAAGTTCTTATTATACCCTAGGTTCCAGAGTAATAAAATAAAATTCAACGTTAACAAAAGTCTACTTTCCAAAACGTACAAACTGAATCCAAGAATCTAGACAAATAAAACAGAATAATCCCCTGATAAAGGTCTACTATCAAAATGTCCTTAATAAACCCAAGAACCCAGGACAAAAAAAAAATTCTCCCATGACCAAGATCTACTGTCCCAAATGTCCTTGTGGAAACCAAGAATGCAGATAAATAAACCAAAATTCTCCCCTGACAAAGTTCTACTATCCAAAATGTACACAATGAACCAAAGAGTCCAGACAAATAAAAGAAAATTCTCACTTAACAAATGTCTATTATCCAAAATGTACTTATTGAATGCAAGAATCGGGGCAAATAAAACAAAATTCTCCCCTGACAAACATCTTCTATCCAAAATGTGCTTCTTGAACCCAAGAATCCAAACAAATAAAACAATTCTCCCCTGACAAAGGTCTGCTTTCCAAAATTTCCACAGTGAACCCAAGAATCCAGAGAAATAAAACAATATTCTCCTCAATCAAAGGTCTACTATCCAAAATGTCCACACTGAACCCAAGAATCAAGATAAATAAAACAAAATTCTTCCCTGACAAAGGTCTACTCTACAAAATGTCCATATTGATCCTAAGAATTTTAGGGCAAATAAAACAAAATTCTTCTTTGACAAAGGTCTACTATCTAAAATATCTTTATTGAACACAAGAATCCAGACAAATGAAACAAAATTCTCCCCTGACTAAGCTCTACTACCAAAAATGTCCTTATTGAACCCAAGAATCCATACAAATAAAACAAAATTCTCCCACAACAAAGGTCTAGTATCCAAAATGTCCTTACTGGACCCAAGAATCCAGAAAAATAAAACAATATTCTCCCCTGACAAAGTTCTACTATCCAAAATGAACTCACTGAACCCAAGAATCCAGACAAATAAAAGAAAGTTCTACTGTCCAAAATTTACAGACTGAACCCAACAGTATAGACAAATAAAGCAAAATTCTTCTCTGACAAAGTTCTACTATCCAAATTGACCTTATTGTACCCAAGAATCCAGACAAATAAAACAAAATTCTGCCCTGACAAAGATCTACTATTCAAAATGTCTTATTGAACACATGAATCCAGACAAATAAAACAAAATCCTCTGCCGACAAAGATAAAGTAACCAAATGTCCCTTTTGAACCTAAGAATCCTGACAAAGAAAACTGAATTCTCCCCTGACAAAGATGGAATATCCAAAATGAAAAAATCTGAACCCAATAATTGAGACAAATAAAAC
Source organism: Peromyscus eremicus (assembly GCF_949786415.1). Lineage (NCBI taxonomy): Eukaryota > Metazoa > Chordata > Mammalia > Rodentia > Cricetidae > Peromyscus > Peromyscus eremicus. The sequence goes on along the minus strand of NW_026734332.1, from coordinate 529,652 downwards.
AAAATTCTCCCCTGAGAAAGGTCAAATATCCAAAACTTTCTTATTGAACCCACGAATCCAGAAATATTAAACAAAATTCTTCCCTGAAAAAGGTCTACTATCCAAAATGTACACACAGAACCCAAGATTCCAGACAAATAAAATTTTCCCCTGACAAAGGTCTATTATCCAAAATGTCCTTATTCAACCCAAGAATCCAGACAAAATTCTCCCTTGAGAAAAGTCTACTATTCAAAAATGTCCTTATTGAACCCACGAAAACAGACAAATAAAACAAAATTCTCTGGTGACAAAGGTAAAGTAACCAAAATTTCCTTATTGAACCCAAGAATCCGGACAAATAAAACTGAATTCTCCCCTGACAAAGATGGAGTATCGAAATGAAAAAATCTGAACCCAAGAATCAAGGCAAATAAAACAAAATTCTCCCCAGACATAGGTCTAATATCAAAAATGTCCTCATGGAACACAAGAATCCAGAAAAATAAAACAAAATAGGCCCCGACAAAGGTCTTCTTTCCAAAATGTACTCACTGAACACAAGAATCTGAAAAAAAATAAAACAAAATTCTCTCCTAACAAAGGTCTACTTTCCAAAATGTACACACTGAATCCAAGAATCCAGAAAATAAAACAAAATTCTCCTCTGACAAAGGTCTACCATCAATAATGTACATACTTAACACTAGAATCCAGACAAAGAAAACAAATTTCTTTCGTGAAAACAGCTACTATCCAAAATGTACACACTGAAACCAAGAAACAGAAAATATAATAAAATTCTCACCTGAAAAATTTCTATTAGCTAAAATGCCCTTATTGAACGCAAGGATCCAGACAAATGAAACAAAATTCTCCCCTGACAAATGTCTAGTATCCAAATGTACACATTGAAACCAAGAATCCAGAAAACAAAACAAAAATTGTCACCTGACAAAGGTCGATTATCCAAAATGTCATTATTGAAGCCAAGAGTCCAAAGAAATTAAGCAAAAATCAAACCTGAAAAAGGTCTGCTTTCCAAAATGTCCTTATTAACTTAAGAATCCAGAGAAATAAAACTATATTCTCCTCCAAAAAAGATGTACTATCCAAAATGTACACACTGAGCCCAAGATTCCAGACAAATAAAACAAAGTTCTTCCCTGACAAAGGTCTAATATCCAAAATGTCCTTATTGAACCCATAAATCCAGACTAATAAAACAAAATTCTCAACTCACAAAGGTCTACACTCGAAAATGTCCTTATTGAACTCAAGAATCCAGAAAAACAAACAAGAATTCTCCTCTGACAAAGTTCTACCAACGAAAATGTTCACACTGAATCTAAGAATCCAGAAAAATAAAACAAAATTCACCCTTGTCAAAGGTCTGCTATCCAAAATGGCGTTATTGTACCCAAGAATCCAGAAAAATAAAACAAATTCTCACCTGACAAACGTCTAGAACTCAAAATGTCCTTATTGAACTCAAGAATCAGGACAATTAAAACAAAATCTCCCCTGACAACTTCAACTATCTATAAATGTACACACTGAAACCAAGAATCCAGACAAATAAAAGAAAATTCTACCCTGACAAAGTTCTACTGCGAAAATGTTTTTATAAAACCCGATAATCCAGAAAAATAAAATTCTCCCCTTACAAAGGTCTACTATTAAAAAGTGAACACACTGAACCCAAGAATTCAGACAAATAAAACAAAAATCTCCCCTGACAAAGGTCTACTATCCAAAATGTCCTTATTGAAGCTAAGAGACCAGACAAATAAAACAGAATTCTCCCCTGACAAATGTCGACTATCCAAAATGTACACACTGAACCCAAGAATCCAGAAAAAATAAGACAAAATTCTACCCTGACAAAGGTCTACTATCAAAAATGTAGAAACTGAGCCTAAAAATCCCACACACAAAAAAGAAAATTCTCACCTGACAAAGGTACTATCCAAAAGATACACACTGAACCCAAGAATCCAGACCAAAAAAAAACACAAAATTCTCCCCTGACAAAGGTTTACTATCCAAAATGTCCTTATTGAACCCAAGAATCCAGACAAATAAAACCAAAATTCTTCCCTGACAAAGGTCTACTATCTAAAATATCCTTATTAAACACAGAATCCAGATGAATAAAACAAAAATTCTCCCCTAACAAAGGTCTATTATCTAAAATGGCCTTATTGAATGCAAGAATCCAGACAAATAAAACAAAACTTCTCTCCTGACAAAGCTCTACTATCCAATATGTCCTTATTGATCCCAAGTATCTGCACAAACAAAACAAAATTCTCCACTCACAGAGGTGTATTTTCCAAATGTCCTTTTTGAACCCAAGAATCCAGAAAAATAAAATGAGAGTCTCCCCTAACAAAGGTCTACTATCCTAAATGTCCTAATTGAATCCAGGAATCCGGACAAATAAAACAAAACTTCTCTCCTGACAAAGCTCTACTATCCAATATGTCCTTATTGATCCCAAGTATCTGCACAAACAAAACAAAATTCTCCTCCGACAAAGGTCTACAACTGAAATGTACACACTGAAACGCAAGAATCCAGAAGAGTAAAAAAAAAAAAAATCTCCACAGACAGTGGTCTACTATCAAAAATGTCCTTATTCAATCACAGAATCTCGTCAAATAAAACAAAATTCTCCACTGACAAAGGTCAACCATCCAAAATGTCCTTATTGAACCCAAGAATCCAGACAAATAAAACAAAATTCTCCCCTGACAAAGGCCTAGTATCCAAAATGTACACACTGAAACCAAGAATCTAGACATATAAAACTAAAATTGTCACCTGACAAAGGTCGATTATCCAAAATGTCATTATTGAACCCAAGAATCAAGATAAAAAAAACAAAATTCTCTCCTGACAAAGTCTATAATCCAAAATGTCCTTATTGAACCCAAGAATCCAGACAAATAAAACAAAATTCTCTTCTGATAAATGTCTACTATCCAAAATGTACACACTGATACCAGGAATCCAGACAAATAAAAGAAAATTCTCCCTTGACAAAGGTGTAATATCCAAAATGTCTTTATTAAACCCAAGAATCCAGATAAATAAAACTAAATTATCCCCTGTCAAAGGTCTAGTTTCCAAAAAGTTCTTATTGTACCCTAGGTTCCAGAGTAATAAAATAAAATTCAACATTAACAAAAGTCTACTTTCCAAAATGTACACACTGAATCCAAGAATCTAGACAAATAAAACAAAATATTCCCCTGATAAAGGTCTGCTATTCAAATATCCTTAATAAACCTAAGAACCTAGGACAAATAAAAAAAATTCTCCCATGACCAAGGTCTACTATCCAAAATGTCCTTGTGGAAACCAAGAATGCAGATAAATAAACCAAAATTCTCCCCTGACAAAGTTCTACTATCCAAAATGTACACAATGAACCAAAGAGTCCAGCCAAATAAAAGAAAATTCTCACTAAACAAATGTCTATTATCCAAAATGTACTTATTGAATGCAAGAATCGGGGCAAATAAAACAAAATTCTCCCCTGACAAACATCTTCTATCCAAAATGTGCTTCTTGAACCAAGGAATCCAAACAAATAAAACAATTCTCCCCTGACAAAGGTCTGCTTTCCAAAATTTCCACAGTGAACCCAAGAATCCAGAGAAATAAAACAAAATTCTCCTCAATCAAAGGTCTACTATCCAAAATGTCCACACTGAACCCAAGAATCAAGATAAATAAAACAAAATTCTTCCCTGACAAAGGTCTACTCTACAAAATGTCCATATTGATCCTAAGAATTTTAGGACAAATAAAACAAAATTCTTCCTTGACAAAGGTCTACTATCTAAAATATCTTTATTGAACACAAGAATCCAGACAAATGAAACAAAATTCTCCCCTGACTAAGCTCTACTATCGAAAATGTCCTTATTGAACCCAAGAATCCATACAAATAAAACAAAATTCTCCCACAACAAAGGTCTAGTATCCAAAATGTCCTTACTGGACCCAAAAATCCAGAAAAATAAAACAATATTCTCCCCTGACAAAGTTCTACTATCCAAAATGAACTCACTGAACCCAATAAACCAAACAAATAAAAGAAAGTTCTACTATCCAAAATTTACAGACTGAACCCAACAGTATAGACAAATAAAACAAAATTCTACTCTGACAAAGTTCTACTATCCAAAATGACCTTATTGTATGCAAGAATCCAGACAAATAAAACAAAATTCCGCCCTGACAAAGGTCTACTATTCAAAATGTCTTATTGAACACATGAATATAGACAAGTAAAACAAAATTCTCTGCCGACAAAGATAAAGTAACCAAATGTCCCTTTTGAACCTAAGAATCCTGACAAAGAAAACTGAATTCTCCCCTGACAAAGATGGAATATCCAAAATGAAAAAGTCTGAACCCAATAATCGAGACAAATAAAACAAAATTCTCCCCTGACAAAAGTCTACTTTCCAAAATGTTTTTTTTAAACCCAAGAATCCCGACAAATAAAACAAAATTCTCCCCTGAGAAAGGTCAAATATCCAAAACTTTCTTATTGAACCCACGAATCCAGAAATATTAAACAAAATTCTTCCCTGAAAAAGGTCTACTATCCAAAATGTACACACAGAACCCAAGATTCCAGACAAATAAAATTTTCCCCTGACAAAGGTCTATTATCCAAAATGTCCTTATTCAACCCAAGAATCCAGACAAAATTCTCCCTTGAGAAAAGTCTACTATTCAAAAATGTCCTTATTGAACCCACGAAACCAGACGAATAAAACAAAATTCTCTGGTGACAAAGGTAAAGTAACCAAAATTTCCTTATTGAACCCAAGAATCTGGACAAATAAAACGGAATTCTCCCCTGACAAAGATGGAGTATCGAAATGAAAAAATCTGAACCCAAGAATCAAGGCAAATAAAACAAAATTCTCCCCAGACATAGGTCTAATATCAAAAATGTCCTCATGGAACACAAGAACCCAGAAAAATAAAACAAAATAGGCCCCTGACAAAGGTCTTCTTTCCAAAATGTACTCACTGAACACAAGAATCTGAAAAAAAATAAAACAAAATTCTCTCCTAACAAAGGTCTACTTTCCAAAATGTGCACACTGAATCCAAGAATCCAGAAAATAAAACAAAATTCTCCTCTGACAAAGGTCTACCATCCATAATGTTCATACTTAACACTAGAATCCAGACAAAGAAAACAAATTTCTTTCGTGAAAACAGCTACTATCCAAAATGTACACACTGAAACCAAGAAACAGAAAATATAATAAAATTCTCGCCTGAAAAATTTCTGCTATCTGAAATGTCCTTATTGAACCCAAGAATCCCGACAAATGAAACAAAATTTTCCCCTGACAAATGTCTAATATCCAAATGTACACATTGAAACCAAGAGTCCAGAGAACAAAACAAAAATTGTCACCTGACAAAGGTCGATTATCCAAAATGTCATTATTGAAGCCAAGAATCCAAAGAAATTAAGCAAAAATCAAACCTGAAAAAGGTCTGCTTTCCAAAATGTCCTTATTAACTTAAGAATCCATAGAAATAAAACTATATTCTCCTCCAAAAAAAGATGTACTATCCAAAATGTACACACTGAACCCAAGATTCCAGACAAATAAAACAAAATTCTTCCTTGACAAAGGTCTAATATCCAAAATGTCCTTATTGAACCCAGAAATCCAGACAAATAAAATTCTCCCCTGATAAAGGTCTACTATCCAAATGTCCTTAATAAACCCAAGAACCCAGGACAAATAAAAAAAAAATTCTCCCTTGACCAAGGTCTACTATCCAAAATGTCCTTGTGGAAACTAAGAATGCAGATAAATAAAACAAAAATTTTCCCTGACAAAGTTCTACTATCCAAAATGTACACAATGAACCGAAGAATCCAGACAAATAAAAGAAAATTTTAACTTAACAAATGTCTACTATCCAAAATGTACTTATTGAATCCAAGAATCGGGACAAATAAAACAAAATTCTCCCCTGACAAAGGTCTACTATGCAAAACAAAATGTCCTCGTTGAACACAAGAATCCTGACAAATATAATAAAATTCTCCCATGACAAAGGTCTACTATCAAAAATGTCCTTATTGAATCCAAGAATCAAGAAAAATAAAAGAAAATTCTCCCATGACCAGGGTCTACAATCCAAAATGTACACACTGAACCAAGAATCTAGAAAATAAAAAAATTCTCCCTTGACAAAGGTCTACTATCTAAAATGTCTTTATTGAACGCAAGAATCCAGACATATAGAACAAAAATTGTCACCTGACAAAGGTCGATTATCCAAAATGTCATTATTGAAGCCAAGAATCCAAAGAAATAAAGCAAAAATCAAACCTGAAAAAGGTCTGCTTTCCAAAATGTCCTTATTAACTTAAGAATCCAGAGAAATAAAACTATATTCTCCTCCAAAAAGATGTACTATCCAAAATGTACACACTGAACCCAAGATTCCAGACAAATAAAACAAAAATCTTCCCTGACTAAGGTCTATTATCCAAAGTGTTCTCAAAGAATCCACGAATCCTGAAAAATGAAACAAAATTCTTACCTGACAAAGGTCTACTATCCAAAATGAACACACTGAACCCAAGAATCCAGACAAATAAAACAATATTCTACCCTGACAAAGGTCTGCAATCCAAAATATCCTTGTTGAACTCAAGAACACTGACAAATGTAGCAAAATTCTCCCATTAACAAGGTAAACTATCCAAAATGTCCTTATTGAACACAAGATTCCAGACCAAAAAAAAAATTCTCCCCTGACAATGTTTACTATCCAAAATGTACACACTGAAAACAAGAATCCAGACAAAATAAACAAAAACTGTCACCTGACAAATGTCTACTATCCATAATGTACACACTGAATCCAAGAATCTAGACAAATAAAACAAAATTTTTGCCTGACAAGGTCTACCATTCAACATGTACTTATTGAAACCAAAAATACAGACACATAACCCAAAATGCTCCCCTGAGAAGAGTTTACTAACCAAAATGTACAAACTGTACCCAAGAATAGAGACAACTAAAGTAAAATTCTCCCCTGACCAAGGTCTACTATCTAAAAGGTACACACTGAACCCAAGAATCCAGACAAATAAAACAAAATTCTTCTTTGACAAAAGTCTCTACATTCAAAAATGTCCTTATTGAACCCAAGAATCCAGACAAATAAAAGAAAATAGAGAATGAAACTGTGGAAAATGTAGTTCTGATACAACAGAGAATGGAACTGTGGGAAAATGTGTTCTGATGACACAAACAAAGGCACTGTGGTAAAAGTAGTTCTGAAGACACAGAGAAAGGCACGGTGGGAAATTTAGTTTTGATGACTTAGGGAAAGAAACTTTGGGAATTGTAGTTTTGATGATGCAGAGAAAGGCACCGTGGGAAACGTAGTCCTAAGAAGGTAGAAAATGGAAATGTGGGAAATGCAGTTTTGATGATATAGTGAATTGAACCATGCAAAATGTAGTTCTGATGACATAGAGAATGGAACTGTGGGAAACTGTAGTTGAGAAGACACAGAGAAAAGCATGGTGGGAAATGGAGTTTTGATGAGGTAGGGAAAGGAACTTTGGGAAATGTAGTTCTGATGACACAGAGAAAGGCACTGAGGGAAATGTTTTTCTTAAGATCTAGAGAAAGGATGTTTGGGAAATGTAGTTCTTATGACATACAGAAAGGCACTGTGGGAAATGTAGTTGTCATGTAGAGAAAAGTACTGTGGGAAATAGAGTTCTGATGTCACATAGAAAGACATTATGGGAAATGTAGTTCTGATGACAAAAAGAATGGAACTGTGGGAAATGTAGTCCTGATATGTAGAGAATGGAACCTTGGGAAATGTAGTTCTGATGACATAGAGAAAGACACTTAGGGAAACGTAGTCCTGAGAAGTTAGAGACTGGAACTTTGGGAAATATAGTTTGATGACACAGTGAATGGAACTGTGGGAAATGTAGTTCTGATGACACAGAGAATGAAACTGTGGTAGATGTAGTTTTGAAGTCATGTTGCTGGCCACAGGAATATATCGTAAGGACTCAGCTGGTTATGGCAAAGTCACTACCTGGAGGAATCAGGGAATTCCTCCAGAGGAAGCCAAATCCCAAGGAGTTTTTGGTGCTCCTTGGCTTGTTGTATATCAGCTGTATTCTGTTATGAAAATCATGTGTGCCTTCATAGCTTTCCAAATTGACTTTCCCCTAGAAGGGCTAACAGTGTGGACTGATCACTCTTTGGACATACACATTCCAGGTGTTTGGAGAACAGCCTCAGGAAAGGCTTTCTCTGGAATCAGATGTCTCCCTTAGCCACTTTCAAGGACTAGCAGTAATAACAGTCCACATGCAAGCCTCCTCATTTAAGACAAATTTCACAAGGAGACACCACCTAGGTCAGGTGGACTTTAAGTAATAGGTCTGCTATCCAAAATGTACAAACTGAACACTAGAATCCAAAGAAAACAAAATTCTCCGGTGAAAAGGTCTACTATCCAAAATGTACACACTGAAACCAAGAATACAGAAAATAAAATAAAATTCTCCCCTGAAAATGGTCTACTATCCAATATATCCTTATTGAACCCAAGAATCCAACCAAATGAACCAAAATTTTCCTGTGACAAAGGTCTACTGTGCAAAACATCCATATTGTAACCAAGAATCCAGAAAAATAAAACAAAATTCTCCCCTCACAAAGGTCTACTATCAAAAATCTCCTATTTGTACTCAAGAATCGAGACAAATTAAAAAATTCTACTCCCAAAATGTCTGCTATCAAAAAGGTAATTATTGAACCCAAAATCTAGACAAATAAAACAAAATTCTCCCATAACAATGGTCTACCATCCAAAATGTCCTTATTGAATCCAAGAATGCTGACAATAATAATAATAAAATATTTGAGATCAGCCTTCAGTCAGATGTGGAGTTGTTGAAGACGTGAGAAATGTTGTTCTTACGATGTGGAGAAAGGCACTGTGGGAAATGTAGTCCTGATAATGTTTAGAAAGGCCCCGTGGGAAATTTAGTTCTGATGACACAGAGAAAGTCACTGTGAGAAATGTAGTTCTGTGGATGTAGAGAAAGTTTTGATGACATACAGAAACATCACCCTTTACAATAGCCACAAATGATATAAAATACCTTGGGGTAACTCTAACTAAGCAAGTGAAGGTCGTGCATGACAAGAACTTTAAGTCTCTGAAGAAAGAAATTGAAGATGTCAGAAAATGGAAAGATCTCCCATGCTCATGGATAGGCAAGATTAATATAGTAAAAATGGCAATCTTTCCAAAAGCAATCTACAGATTTAATGCAATCCCGATCAAATTCCCAACACAATTCTTCACAGACCTGAAAAGAATAATACTCAACTTCATATGGAAAAACAAAAAACCCAGGATAGCCAAAAGTACCCTGTACAATAAAACAACCTCTGGAGGCATCACGATCCCTGACCTCAAGCTCTACTGCAGAGCTACTGTAATAAAAACAGCTTGGTATTGGCATAAATACCAACATGTGGAAAGGTAGTTCAGATGACAGAGAGAATGGAACTGTGGGAAATGTAGTCCTGAAAAGGAAGAGAATGGAACTGTGGGAAATGTAGTTTTGATGACATAGAGAAAAGCCCTTTGGGAAATGTAGTTCTGATTACACAGAGAAAGGCACTGTGGGAAATGTAGTTCTGATTGCATAGAAAAAGGCACTGTGGGAAAAGTAGTCCTGAGGAGGTAGAGAATGGAACTGTGGGAAATGTTGTTCTGATGACATAGTGAATGGAACTGTGAAAAAATGTAGTTCTGATGACCTAGAGAAAGAACTCTGGGAAACGTAGTTCTGATGACACAGAGAATGTGATTGTGGGAAAATGTAGTTCTAGTTTTGTTGAGAAGGGCACTGTGGGAAATATCATTCTGATGACACAGACAAAGGCACTGTGGGAAATTTATTTCTGATGACAGACAGAAAGGAACTATGGGAAATGTAGTTCTGATGACACAGAGAATGGAACTGTGGGAAATGTAGTTCTGATGATGTATAGCAAGGTACTGTGGGAAACGTAGTTCTGATGACAGAGAGAATGGAACTGTTGGAAATGTCGTTTTGATGACACTCCGAAAGTCCCTGTGGCAAATGTACTTTGAAGACACAGGGAAAGGGACTGTGGGAAATATAGTCCTGAGAAGGTAGAGAATGGAATTGTGGGAAATGGTATTTTGATGACTTAGAAAAAGACACTTTGGGAAATGGAGTCCTGACATGGTAGAGAATGGAACTGCGGGAAATGAAGTTCTGATGAAAGAACAAAAGGAACTGTGGGAATGTAGTCATGATGGTGTATAGTATGGCACTGTGGGAAATGTAGATTAGTTGACACAGAGAAAGACACTGTGGGAAATGTAGTTCTGATGATGATAGAAAGGCACTTGAGAAATGTAGTCCTGAGAAGTTAGAGAATGGAACTCTGGGAAATGTAGTTGTGATGACTTAGCAAATGGAACTTGGGAAATGTAGTTCTAATGCCCTACAGAAAGATACTCTGGGAAATGTAGTCATGACAATGTAAAGAATGGACACGTGGGAAATGTGGTTCCAATGAAAGAGAAAATAACTGTGGGAAATGTAGTTCTGATTACACAGAAAAGGGCACCGTGTGAAAGCTGGTTCTGATTATGTAGACAGAGGCACTGTGGTAAACGTAGTTCTGAAGACACGGAGAAAGGCACGGTGGGAAATGTAGTTTTGATGACATAGGGAAAGAAACATTGGGAATTGTAGTTGTGATGACGCAGAGAAAGGCACTGTGGGAAATGTAGTCCTGAGATTGTAGAGAATGGAACTGTGAGAAACGTAGTTTTGATGACATAGTGAATGGAACTCTGGAAGAGGTAGTTCTGATGACACACTGAAAGGCACTCTGGGAAATGTAGTTGTGATGATGTAGAGAAAGTCACAGTGGGAAATAAAGTTCCGATGTCACAGAGAAAGACATTGTAGGAAATGTCGTTCTGATTACAGATAGACATGCATTCTGGGAAATATAGTCCTGAGAATGGGAGAGAATGGAACTTTGGGATATGTAGTTATGATGACACAGATAAAGGCACTGTGGGAAATGTAGTCCTGTGAAGGGAGACGATGGAACTGTAGGAAAGGTAGTTCTGATGACATAGAAAAGGGAACTGTGGGAAACGTAGTTCTGATGACAGAGAGAAAGGCACTGTGGAAAATGAAGTTCTAATGAAACAGAGAAAGGAACTATGGAGAATGTAGTTCTGATGATGTAGAGCAAGGCACTTTAGGAAATGTAGTTCTGATGACATAGAGCATGGAACAGGGGAAATGTAGTTGTGGTGACATAGTGAAAGGAACTGTGGGAAATGTAGTTTGATGACATGGCAAAAAAGCACAGTGGGAAATATGGTTCTGATGACACAGAGAAAGGAACTGTGGAAAATGTAGTTGTGATGACGTAGGGAAAAGGAGTGTGGGAAATGTAGTTCTCAAGTCACAAAGAAAGGCATCTTGGGAAATGTAGTTCTAATGATGTAGAGCATGGTACTGGGGTAAATATAGTTCTGATGTCACAGAGAAAGTAACTGTGAGAAATGTAGTTCTGATAACAGAGAGAAAGGCACTGTGGGAAATGTATATCTGATGATGTAGAAAAAGGCACGGTCAGATGTACCATTGAGATTGTAGAGGATGGAACTGTGGGAAATGTAGTTCTGATGATATAGAGAACAAAAGTGTGAAAATTAAGTTCTGATGACCTAGAGAAAGACACTGTGGGAAAAGTAGTCCGGCCAAAGTAGAAAAAGACACTGTGGGAAATGTAGTTCTGATTAAGTAGAGAAAGGCATGATGGGAAACGTAGTTTTGATGACACAGGGACAGGCACTGTGGGAAATGCAGCTCTGATGATGTAGAGAAAGGCATTGTGGGAAATGTAGTTGTGAAGATATAGAGAAATGGAGTCATGACACTGTAGAGAATGGAAATTTGGGAAATGATGTCGGAGATACGGACTGTGAGGAATGTAGTTCTGATAACAGAGTGAAAGGCACTGTGGGAAATGTAGTTCTGATGATGTAGAGAAATGCATGTGGGAAATGCAGTTCTGGTGATATAGAGAAAAGAACTTTGGGAAATGTAGTTCTGATGACCTAGAGAAAAACACTCAGGGAAACGTAGTAGAGAAAGGAACTGAGGGAAATGTAGACCTGAGGAGGTAGAGAATAGAACTTTGGGAAATGTAGTTCTGATGACACAGAGAAAGGGACTCTGGGTAATGTAGTTCTTATGATGAATAAAGGAATTCTGGAAAATATAGTCCTGACATTGCAGAGAATGGAACAATGGGAAATGGACTTCTGGTGACATAGAGAATGGACTGTGGGAAATGAAGGCATGAGGAGTTAGAGAATGGAACTTTGGGAAATGTCGTTTTGATGAACTAGAGAAAGACACTTGGGAAATGTAGTCATGACAATTTAGTGATTGGAACTGTGGGAAATGTAGTCCTGAGGACGCCGAGAATTGAACTGTGGGAAATGTAGTTCTGATGACTTAGAGAAAGACAGTAAGGAAAATGTAGTCCTGAAAAGGTAGAGAATAGAACTGTGAAAATGTAGTTCTGATGATGTAGAGAATGGCACTCTGGTAAATGCAGTTCTGAAGACACAGATAAAAACACGATGGGAAATGTAGGGAATGGAATGCTGGAAAATGTAGTACTGATGACATAGAGAATGGCACTATGAGAAATGTAATTCTGATGAGACAGGGAAAGGCACTGTGGGAAATGTAGTCCTGATGAAAGAGAGAATGGAACTTTGAGAAATGTAGTTTTCGTGATGTTGGGCAAGGCACTTTGGGAAAGGTAGTTCTGATGACTTAGAGAAAGGGACTCTGGGAAATGTCATTCTGATGACATAGTAAATGAAACTGTGGGAAATGTAGTTCTGATGACCTAGAGAAAAACACCCTGTGAAAAGAAGTCATGACAATGTAGAGAATGGAACTGTGGGATAATGTAGTTCTGATGACATAGAGAATGGAACTTTGGGAAATGTAGTTCTGATGATATAGTGAATGTAACTCTGGGAAATGTAGTTCTGATGACAGAGAGAAAGGCTCTGTGGAAAACGTAGTCCTGAGGAGATAGAGAATGGAACTGAGGGAAACAGAGTTTTGATGACATAGTGAATGAAATTCTGGGAAATAGAGTAGTGATGACTTAGAGATAGAGACTCTGGGAAATGTAGTTGTGATGAAAGAGAGAAAGGAACTGTGGAAAATATAGTCCAAATTATGTAGAGCAAGGCACTGTGGCAAATGTAGTTCTGATGACATAGTGAATGGAACTGTGGGAAAAGTAGTCATGACAATGTAGAGGATGGAACTCTGGGAAATGTAGTTCTGATGATATATAGAATGGAACTGGGGTTGAGAGATTTCTCAGAGGTTAAGAGCACTGACTGCTCTTCCAGAGGTCCTGAGTTCAATTCCCAGCAACCACATGGTGGATCACAACCATCTGTAGTGAGATCTGGTGCCCTCTTCTGTATACCTAATAAATAAATAAATCTTTAAAAAAAGAGAATGGAACAGTGGGAAATGTAGTTCTGGTGACACACAAAAGGCAATGAGGGAAATGTAGTCCTGATTATGTAGAGAGTAGAACTGTGAGAAATATAGTCATGACAATGTAGAGAATGGAACTGTAGGAAATATAGTTTTGATGACATAGTGAATGGAACTGTGGGAAATGTAGTTCTGATGACATAAAGATAGGCACTCTGGAAATGAACTTCTGATGACAAAGAGAAAGGCACTGTGGAAAATGTAGTTCTGATGTCAAAAAAGGCACTGTGGGAAATGCAGTCCTGAGAAGGGAGAGAATGGAACTTTGGGAAATGTAGTTCTGATGACACAGCAAAAGCAAGTGCGGGAAATGTAGTCCTGAGAAAGGAGAGACTGTAACTCTGGGAAATGTAGTTTTGATGACATAGAGAATGGAACTGTGGGAAATGTAGTTCTTATGACATAGAGAAAGGTACAGTGGCAAATGTAATACGGATTACACAGAGGATGGAATTGTGGGAAATAAAGTTCTGATGATGTAGATAAAGGCACTGTGGGGAATGTAGTTCTGAGGACATAGGGAATGGAACAGTGGGAAGTGTAGTTCTGATGACATAGAGAATAGAAATGTGGAAAGTGTAGTTCTGATGACATAGAGAAAGGCACGGTCGAAAATGTAGTTCTTATGATGCAGAGCAAGGCACTGAGGGAAATTTACTTCTGATGACCCACAAAAAGGCACTGTGGGAAATGTAGTCCTGAAGAGGTAGACAATGGAACTGTGGGATATATAGTTCTGATGACAAAGGAATGGAACTCTGGGAAATGTAGTTCTGATGGCAAAGAAAAAGGCACTGTGGGAAATGTAGTTCTGATGATGTACAGAGAGGTTCTGTGGGAAATGTAGTTCTTTTGGCACAGAGAATGGCATGGGGGAATTGAGTCCTCAGGAGGTAGAGAATGGAACTGTGGGAAATGTAGTTGTGATGACAAAGAGAAAGGTACAGTTGGAAAAGTAGTTCGGATTACACAGATGAAGGAATTGTGGGAAATATAGTTCTGATGAAGATAAAGTCACTGTGAGAAATGTAGTTCTTATGACATAGTGAATGGAACTGTGGGAAATGTAGTTCTTGTGACATAGAGAATGGAACCCTGGGAAATGTAGTTCTGATGATCTAGTAAATTGAACTTGGGAAATGTATTTCTGACATGACAATTTAGAGAATGGAACTGTGGGAAATGTAGTCTGATGACATAGAGAATGTAACTGTGGGAAATGTAGTTCTTATGACACAGAGAAAGGCACTGAGGAAAATGTAGTTGTGATGACGCAGAATATAGAAGCTTCGGAAATGTTGTTCTCATGACATATAGACTACGACAACGGGAACCTGTAGTTGATGACAGAGAAAGGAACTGTGGGAAATGTAGTTCTGATGATGTAGAGAATGTTCCTATGGGAAATGTAGTTGTGATGATGTAAAGGGACTGTGGAGTACAAAGAGAAGGCCCTCAGGGAAATGCAGTTCTGATGATATATAGAGAGAAACTGTAGGAAATTTATTTCTAGTGACACAGAGAAAGGCACTGCAGGAAATGTAGTTGTGATGATGTCGATAATGGCAATGTATGAAATGTAGTTCTGATGACATAGAGAAAGGACTGTAGGGTACAGAGAGAAAGGCACTGTGGGAATTGTAGTTCAGATGACAGAGAGAAAGTCTCTTTGGGAAATGAAGTTCTGAAGACATAGAAAATTGTACTCTGAGGAATGTAGTCCAGACAAGGTAGAGAATAGAACTTTGGAAAATGTAGTTCTGATGATGTAGAGAAATGCCCTGTGGGAAATGTAGTTCTGAGGACATAGAGAAAGACTCTACTGAAAATGTCATCCTGATGACACAGAGAAAGGCACTGTAGGAAATGTAGTTCTGATGTCAGAGAGAAAGGCACTGGAGGAAATGTAGTTCTGATGAGAGAGAAAGAGTCTTTGGGAAATATAGTTTTGAAGACATAGAAAAGTGTACTCTGAGGAATGTAGTCCTGACAAGGTACAGAATGGAACTTTGGGAAATGTAGTTCTGATGTTGTAGAGAAAGGAACTGTGGAAATGTAGTACTTATGATGTTTAGAAAGAAATTGTTGGAAATATAGTTCTGAGAACACAGAGAAA
Source organism: Peromyscus eremicus (assembly GCF_949786415.1). NCBI lineage: Eukaryota > Metazoa > Chordata > Mammalia > Rodentia > Cricetidae > Peromyscus > Peromyscus eremicus. Next base: position 513,840 of record NW_026734332.1, on the reverse strand, counting down.
GGCATTGAGGGAAATGTAGTTTTGATGATGTAGAGATAGGCACTTGGGCAATGTAGTTCTGATGACACAAAAATGGCATTGTGGGAAATGTGGTTTTGAAGATACAGAGAAACGTATGGTGGAAATCGTAGTTCTGATTACGTAGAGAAAGGAACCTTGGGAAATGTAGCTGTGATGACTAAGCAAAAGGCAATGTTGAAAATGTAGTCCTGAGAAGGTAGATAATGGAACTGTTGGAAGTGTAGTTCTGATAATATAGAGAAATGTACTATGGGAAATGTTGCTCTGATGACATAGAGAAAGGCACTGTGGGAAATGCTGTGGGATGTATGGCAAATGTGTTGCTAATTAATCAATAAAACACTGATTGGCCGTTGGCTAGGCAGGAAGTATAGGCAGGGCAAGGAGGAGAATAAAGCTGGGAAGTGGAAGGCTGAGTCAGAGAGACACTGCCAGCCGCCACGATGACAAACAGCATGTGAAGGTGCCGGTAAGCCACGAGCCATGTGGCAAGGTATAGATTAATGGAAATGGATTAATTTAAGCTATAGGAACAGTTAGCAAGAAGCCTGCCACGGCCATACAGTTTGAAAGCAACATAAGTCTCTGTGTTTACTTGGTCGGGTCTGAGTGGCTGTGGGACTGGCAGGTGAAAGAGATTTGCCCTGACTGTGGGCCAGGCAGGAAAACTCCAGCTACAGGAAATGTAGTTCTGATGATGTAGAGAAAGGAACTATGGGGAATGTATAACTGATGATGTAGAGAAAGGTGCTGTGGGAAATATAGTTCTGATGACTCAGAGAAAGGCACTGAGGAAAATGTATTCCTTAAGGTAGAGAATGAAACTGTGGGAATTGAAGTTCTGATGACATAGTGAATGGAACTGTGGGGAATGCAGTCCTGGAAACATGGAGAAGGCACTGTGGCAAATGTAGTTGTGATGATGTGGAGAAAGACACTGTGGGAAATGCAGTTCTGATGACATAGTGACTGGAACTGTGGAAAATGTTGTTCTGCCTACAATGAATGGAACTGTGGGAAATGCAGTTCTCATGATGTAGAGAAAGGTACTGGGAAAATGTAGTTCTGATGACATAGAGAAAGGCACTGTGGGAAATGTGGTTCTGATGATGTAGAGAAAGGCACTGTGGGAAATGTAGTTCTGATGACATAGAGAAAGGAACTGTGTGAAATGTAGTCCTGACAATGTAGAGAATGGAACTGTGGGAAATGTATTCTGATTACACAGAGAAAGGAACTGTGGAAAATGTAGGTCTGATGATGTATAGAAAGGTACTCTGGGAAATGTAATTGTGATGACACATAGAAAGGCACAGTGGAAAACATAGTCTTGTGGAGGTAGAGAATGGAATTGTGGGAATTGTGGTTCTGATGGCAAAGAGAATGGAACTGTGGAAAATGTAGTTCTGATTACACAGACAAAGGCATTGTGGGAAATGTAGTTCTGATGATGTAAAGAGAGGCACTGTGGAATATGTCATTCTGACGACGTGGTAAAGGCACTGTGGGAAATGTAGTGCTGATGACCTAGAGAAAAGCATGATGGGAAAAGGAGTTTTGATGACACAGAGAAAGATATTGTGGGAAATGAAGTCCTGATGACATACAGAAAGGAACAGTGAGGAATGTAGTTCTGATGATGTAGAGAAAGGCCCTCTGGGAAATGTAGTTCTGAAGTCACAGAGAAAGCACTCTGGGAAATGCAGTTCTGATGATGTAAGGAAGGGCAGATTGGGAAATTTATTTATGAAAACACACAGAAAGGCAATGTGGCAAATGTAGTTCTGATAATGTAGAGCATGGTACTGTGGGAAATGTAGTTCTTAAAACAGAGAGAAAAGCATTTTGCGAAATGTAGTTCTGATGATGTGGAGAAAGTCCCTGTGGGAAATGTAGTTCTGATGACATAGAGAAAGGCACTGAGGGAAATTTGTTTCTGACGACACAGAGAAAGGCACTGTGGGAAATGTAGTTCTGATGATGTAGAGGCAAGCATGATGGGAAATATAGACCTGATGACACAATGAAAGGGATTGTGTGAAATGAAGTCCTAATGACATAGAGAAAGGAACTGTGGGGAATGTAGTTCTGATGACAGAGAGAATGGACTGTGGGAAATGGAGTTCTTATGACTCAGTGAAAGGCAATGTGGGAAATGAAGTTCTGATGACAGAGAGAATGGACTCTGGGAAATGGAGTTCTTATGACACAGTGAAAGGCGATGTGTGAAATGAAGTTCTGATGACATAGAGTAAGTCATAGGGAAAATGTAGTTGATGAACCATGGGAAATGTAGTTCTGATGATGTAGAGAAAGTTCTTGTGGGAAATGTAGTTCTGATGACTTTGAGAAAGTGACTCTGTGGTACGAAGAGAAAGGAACTGTGGTAAATGTAGTTTGGATGATTTACAGAAAGACACAGTGGGAAATTTATTTCTAGTGTCACAGAGAACGGCACTGTGGGAAATGTAGTTTGATAACATGGCAAAAAAGCACAGTGGGAAATATGGTTCTGATGACACAGAGAAAGGAACTGTGGGAAATGTAGTTGTGATGACGTAGGGAAATGGACTGTGGGAAATGTAGTTCTCAAGTCACAGAGAAAGGCATCTTGGGAAATGTAGTTCTAATGATGTAGAGCATGGTACTGGGGGAAATGTAGTTCTGATGTCACAGAGAAAGGCACTGTGGGAAATGAAGTTCCGATAACAGAAAGAAAGGCACTTAGGGAAATGCAGTTCTGATGACGTAGAGAAAGACACTGTGGGAAATGTAGTCCTGAGACTGTAGAGAATGGAACTTTGGGAAATGTAGCTCTGATAACATTGTGAATGGAACTTCGAAAACATAGTCTGGTGACCTAGAGAAACACACCCTGGGAAATGTAGTCATGACAATGTAGTGAGTGGAACTGTGGGAAATGTAGTTTGGTGACATAGAGAATGGAACTTTGGGAAATATTATTGTGATGAAAGAAAGAAAGTCACTGTGGAAATGTAGTCCTGAGAAGGGAGATAATGGAACTTTATGAAATGTTGTTCTGATGACCTAGAGAAATGCACTGTGGGAAATGTAGTGCTGAGAAGGGAGAAAATGGAACTGTGGGAAATGTAGTTCTGATGATGTACAGAAGGGAACTGTCAGAAATGGAGTTCTGATGTTATAGAGAATGGAACTGTAGGAAAATGTAGTTCTCATGACTCAGAGAAATGCACTGTGGGAACTGTAGTCCTGAGAAGTTAGATAATAGAACTTTGGGGAATGGAGTTCTGATGACACAGATAATGGAACTGTCGGAAATGTAGTCTTGAAAATGTAGAAAATGGAAATGTGGGAAATGTACATCTAATGACATAGAGAATGGAAATGTCAAAAAAAGTAGTTTGAATTACATAGAGAAAGGCACTGAGGGAAATGTGTTTCTGATGACACACAAAAAGGCACTGTGGGACATGTAGTTCTGATATCACAGAGAAAGGCACTGTGGGAAATGAAGTTCTGATGATGTAGAGAAAGGCTCTTTGGGTAACGTAGTCCTAATGACATAGAGAAAGAAAGTGTGGGAAGTGTAGTCCTGAGGAGGTAGAGAATGGAACTTTGGGAAATGTAGTTCTGATGACACAGAGAAAGACTCTCTGGGAAATGTAGTCATTTCAATGTAGTGAATGGAACTGTGAGCAATGTCGTTCTGATGACATAGAGAATGGAACTGTGGGAAATGTAGTTCTGATGACATAGAGAATCAAATTGTAAGAAATGTTCTTCTGATAAAAGAGAAAAAGGAACTGTGGGAAATGTAGTTCTGATTATACAGAGAAAGTCACTGTGAGAAATGAAGTCCTTCGAAGTTAGAGAATGGAACTGTTGGAAAAGTTGTTTTGATGTCATAGTGAATGGAATTATTGGAAATGTAGTTCTGATGACTTAGAGAATGACACTCTGGGAAATGTATTCATGAAAATGTAGAGAATGGAACAGTGGGAAATGTAGATCTGATGAAATAGAGAAAGGAACTCTGGGAAATGTTCTGAAAAAGCGAGAAATGAGATGTGGGAAATGTATTTCTGATGATGTAAAGCATGGTATTGTGGTAAATGTAGTTCTGATGAATAGAGAACGGAACTGTGGGAAATATTGTTCTGCTGAAAGAGAGAAAGGAATTGTGGGAAATGTAGTTCTGATGACATAGTGAATGTAATTGAGGGAAATGTAGTTCTGATGATATATAGAATGGAACTGTGGGAAATGTAGTTCTGATGACACAGAGAATGGCATTCTGGTTAACGTAGTTCTAAAGAAACATAGAAGAGCACAGTGGGAAATGTAGTTCTGAAACAGGGAAAGGAACTTTGAGATCTGTATTTCTGATGACCCAGAAAAAAGCACTGGGGGAAATGTAGTACTGATGAGGTAGAGATTGGAAATTTGGGAAATGTAGTTCTCATGACATAGACAATGGAACTGTGGGAAATATAGTTCTGAAGACATAGACAATGGAAATGTGGGAAATGTAGATCTGATTAAAGATAGAAAGGAACTGTGGGAAATGTAGTTCTGATAACACAGCCAAAGTGACTGTGGGAAATGTAGTCTGAAGAAATTAGAGAATGGAACTTTGTGAAATTCAGTTCTGATGACATGGAGAATGGAACTTGGGAAAGGTAGAAAAAGCACTGTGGGAAATGTAGTCCTAAGAAGGGAGAGAATGGAACTGTGGAAAATGTAGTTCTGATGACATAGTGAATGGAACTGTGGGAAATGTAGTTCTGATGACACAGAGAAAGGCTCTTTGGGTATTGTAGTTCTGAGGAAACAGATAAAGGCAATGTGGGAAATGTAATCTTGAGTAGGCAGAGAATGGAACTGTGGGAAACGTAGTTCTGTTAACACAGCCAAAGACACTGTGGGAAATGTAGTTATGATGACAGAGAGAAAGGCATTGTGGGAAAGGTGTTTCTAATGATGCACAGAAAGGCACTGTAGGAAATATAGTTCTGATTTCACAGAAAGTGGCATTGTGGGAAATGAAGTCCTGAGAAGTGAGAGAATAGAACTTTGGGAAATGTAGTTCTGATGACATAGAGAATGGAACTGGGGGAAATGTAGTTCTGAGGACCCAGAGAAAGGCACTGTGGGAAATATACTCCCGAGGAGGTAGAGAATGGAACGTTGGGAAAGGTAGTTCTGATGACATAGAGAATCACACTCTGGGAAATGTAGTCCTGACAATGTAGTGAACGGGACTGTAGGAAACATAGTTCTAATGACATAGAGACAGGAACTTTGTGAAATGTAGTTCTGATGATGTAGAGACAGGCACTTTGGGAAATGAAGTTCTGATGACACAGAGAAAGGCACTGTGGGAAATGTAGTTCTGATGATGTAGAGAAAGGCATGATGGGACATGTAGTTCTGGTGATGTAAAGAAATGACCTGCAGAAAATGTAGTTCTGATGACATAGAGAATGGAACTTTGTGAAAATGTAGTTCTGATGTCTGAGAAAAAGGCATTGTGGCAAAAATCGTCCTGAAAATGTGGAGAATGGAACTGTGGGAAATGTCATTTTGATGACATAGAGAAAGACACTCTGGGAAATGTAGACCTGACAATGCAGAGTGTGGAACTGTGGGAAATGTAGTTCTAATGATATAGAGAAAGGCCCTTTGGGAAATGTAGTTCTGAAGACTTAGAGAGAGACACTCTGGGAAGTACAGTCCTGATGATGTACAGAAATGTATGATGGGAAATGTAGTTCTAGTGACACACAGAAAGCCACTGTGGGAAGTGTAGTTCTGATGATGTAGAGAAAGGACCTGTGGGAAATGTAGTTTTTTGGATGAGGTAGGGCAGGGAACTTTGGGAAATGTTGTTCTGATGACCCAGAGAATGGCAATGTGGGAAATATAGTCCTGAGAGTTAGATAACAGAACTTTGGGAAATGTAGTTCTGATGACATAGATTAAGGCACTGTGGGAAATGTAGTTCTGATGACGTAGAGAAAGGCACTTTGGGAAATGTAGTTCTTGTGACATAGTGAATGGAACTGTGGGAAATGGAGTTCTGATGACATAGAAAATGGAACTTTGGAAAATGTAGTTCAATCGATGTTCTGAAAGGCACTATGGAAAATGTAGTTTTGATGACATGAAGAAATGAACTTTGGGAAATGTAGTCTGATGATATAGAGAAAGGCACTGTGAGAAATGTAGTCCTGAGGAGGTAGAGAATGGAACTGTGGGTAATGGAGTTCTGATGACACAGAAAAATGAACTTTGGGAATAGCATTTCTGATAACATAGTGAATGGAACTGTGGGATATGTAGTTCTGATGACACAGAGAATAGAAGCCAAAAATCCTGAGAAATAAAACAAAATTCACACCTGACAAGGTCTACTACCCAAAATATCCTAACTGAACTGAAGAGTTCAGACAAATAAAAGAAAATTCTCCCCTGACAAAAGTCTACTATCCAAAATGTCCTCATAGAACCCAAGAATCCTGAAAATAAATCAAAATTCTCCCACGACAAGTGTCTACTATAAAAACATGTCCTTTTTTAAACCCAGAATCTAGACAAAGAAAAAAAATTTCAACATGAGAAAGGTATACTATCCTAAATGTCCTTATTGAAGCCAAGAATCCGGATGAATAAAATAAACTCCCTGACAAAGGTCTACTATCCAAAATGTCCTCATTAAACGCAAGAATCCAGAAAGTAAAACAAAATTCTCCCATGACAAAGCTCTACTATCTAAAATACTCTTATTGACACAGAATAAGACAAAGAAAAGAAAATTCCAACCTGAGAAAGGTATACTATCCTTAATGTCCTTATTGAACCTAAGAATCTGGACAAATAAAACAATATTCTGCCCCGACAAGGGTCTATTATCCAAAATGTCCTTAGTGAACCCAAGAATCCAGACAAAAAACCCAAAATTCTCCCCTGACACAGGTCTACTATTTAAAAATGTCCTTATTGAAATCAAAAATCCAGACAAATAAAACAAACTTCTCCCCTGACAAAAGTCTACTATCCAAAATGATTTTATTGAACCTAAGAGTCTAGAAAAATAAAACAAAATTTTCCCTGACAAAGGTCTACTATCCAAAAGTCTTTATTGAAGCCAAGAATACAGACAAATAAAACAAAATTCTCCCCTGAAAAAGGTCTACTATCAAAAAGGTACACACTGAACCCAAGGATCCTGACAAATAAAACAAACTTCTCCTCTGACAAAGGTCTACTATCCAACATTTCCTTATCAAACCCAAGAATCCAGAGAAATAAAACACAATTATCCTCTGAGAAACATCTACTCTACAAAATGTACACTCTGAAGCCAAGATTCAGAGAAATAAAACAAAATTCACACATGACAAGGTCTACTACCCAAAATATCCTTATCGAACCAAAGAATCCAGACCAAAAAAACAAAATTCACCCAACAAAGGCCTACTATCCAAAATGTCATTATTGAACCAAGAACCCAGACAAATTAAATAAAATTCTCCCCTGTCAAAGGTTGACTATCCAAAATGTCTGTTGCTAGAGTTTTCCTGCCTGGCCCACAGTCAGGGCAAATCTCTTTCACCTGCCAGTCCCACAGCCTCTCAGACCCAACCAAGTAAACACAGAGACTTATGTTGCTTTCAAACTGTATGGCCGTGGCAGGCTTCTTGCTAACTGTTCTTATAGCTTAAATTAATCCACTTCTATAAATCTATACCTTGCCATGTGACTCGTGGCTTACTGGCATCTTCACATGCTGTTTGTCATCGTGGTGGCTGGCAGTGTCTCTCTGACTCAGCCTTCCACTTCCCAGCTTTATTCTCCTCCTTGCCCCGCCTATACTTCCTGCCTAGCCAACGGCCAATCAGTGTTTTATTGATTAATCAGCAACACATTTGCCATACATCCCACAGCACTTTCCCCTTTTTTTTTTCAAAAAGAAAAGTTTTAACCTTAACAAAGTAAAATTACATATAATTTGGGAATTTGGACGTAGCTTCTCTTGCTACTTCCTGCTGGAGGGGGGCACTGTATCTTATGGGAAACAAAGAAAATTTTAGAATTATGGAATAGTCCATGAGGCTGTATCGTCTGAGCCAGATGCCTTCAAACCATTCTGGATGTTGAATCATCTGGGCCATGATGTCATCGGAGATCTTTCAGGGGGTCTTGGCTGGTCAAACCTGATGTATCTTAATCTTGAACAAATCCATAGCCTCTAGCTTTCTGTGGAAACAAAAGAAACTCTTTTCCAAAGCAACATATCCTTATATCCTTATTTTGAAGTCAAAGTATCTTTAAAGTATACATATTGGTTTAACTCAGCTTCCTTTGCAATCAAATATCTCTCTGTAGTTAAGAATCCCAAAGACAACACAATCCAGATTCTCTGTGTAATATTCATCTTTACGTGGCTTATATTTTTATATTAACTTTACTGTCTCTTTAAAGACTTTATTTTTTAAAACTATGTATTTGTTTCACTGACTGTATATATCACCTTTTTTGTCTCTTTCAAGCCTACGTATCTTTTACACACATTGTAAACTATTACATCTGAATCTGTCTTATTGTGAATCTATTGCTTTAAACTGCATCAGCTGTGGCTGCTGGCACCGCCCACCTCAGCTTCCCAACATGGCGGTGGTAGATTACCGCCAGCTCTGGGAGTTATCGTGGGTCTATGCTTTTATCCAAGCAGCGTGTAGCCCAGAAACCTCTTTTTTTTTGTTTTGTACTAGCAAAGTCTAAATCCACCATGCAGCTTAATGTGCCACTTGCAGAGGCTTCATTCCTGCCATACTGCAGGTCGAGCATGCACGCTAGGAACCCACCAGTAGCTCAAACCGGCAGCTGGGGCTCATTTGAGAGAGACAATTAGAAACTGTTTTTAGCTTCGTTTTAGAATCTTTTCTCAGGTTTTAGGTGGAAACTCTTGCCACCACATTGGACGCCGTTTGTAGCTAAAGTTTTTCTGCCTGGCCCACAGTCAGGACAAATCTCTCTCACCCACCAGTGCCACAGCCACTCAGACCTGACCAAATAAACACAGAGACTTAAATTGGTTACAAACTGTATGGCCGTGGCAGGCTTCTTGCTAACTGTTCTTACAGTTTAAATTAATCCATTTCTATAAATCTATACCTTGCCATGTGGCTCGTGGCTTACTGGCATCTTCACATGCTGTTTGTCATTGTAGCAGCTGACAGTGTCTCACTGACTCAGCCTTCCACTTCCCAGCTTTATTCTCCTCCTTGTCCCGCCTACACTTTCTGCCTAGTCAATGGCCAATCAGTGTTTTATTTATTGACTAATCAACAACACATTTGCCATACAGAACATCCCACAGCAGAAACATTAAATACTTTATGTGTGTATTCAAAGAGATATTTTCATGTGTCTGGTAGAAATGTAATAAAGTAGGATAATCAGCAATCAGTTGTTTATCTTATATCATAGCTTCTTTATATATATATATGTATTTGAAGTTCTGAGCATCTTCCTTTCTCCATTAGTTATTCATTTGGCACATCATATTGAAGTATTGCCGTGTAAGGGAATTTTCCAGAGATGCCAGATAATGTAATGGCACTAAGATTTTTTTAGTTTTCTTTTTTATATTATAGAGAGATTTTCTATTCATTTTACATACCAACCACAGATTTCCCTGTCCTCCCTCCTCCCACCTCCCAGACTTCAAACCAACCCAACCCCATTCCTTCCTCCTCCAAGGCAAGGTCTCCCATGGGGAGTCAGCAGAGCCTAGTATATTCAGTTGAAGCAAGTCCAAGCCCCTCCTCCCTGCACGATGGCTTCTCAAAGTGTGTCACCATAGGAACTAGGCTCTAAAAAGCTGGCTAATGCACTAGGGACAGGTCCTGATCCCACTGCCTGGGTGGCCCCTAAACAATTCATGCTAAACAACCATCTCACCTATCAAGAGGACCTAGTCCAGTACCATGGTGTCTCCTCAGCTTTTGGACCATCGTTCATGCATTTACACTACTTTGGCTAGTTGTCTCTGTACTTTTTTCCATCATAGTCATAGAATTCCTTGTCTCTCTCATCAATAGGACACCTGGAAATTGGCCTGGCACCTGGCTCTGGATCTGTTGATCTGCTTCCATGAGTCACTGGATGAAGGTTCTATGATGATTGTTAGGGTATTTAACCATCCAGTCCCTAAGTAGGCCAGCTCAGGCACTTTCTCGACTATTGCCAGTACTCTAAGGTGAGATCATCCTTGTGGGTTCCTGAGAACTTTCCTAACACCCTGTTTTTCCATATTCCCATGATGTCTTCATTTATCATAGTATCTTTTTCCTTGCTCTCCCACTCTGTCCCTTTCCAGCTTGACCATCCCGTTCCCCTGTGTTCTCATTCTCCATTCCTTGCCCTCCATTACCCCATTAATACTAGTTTGCTCATGTAGATCTCATCTATTTCTTCTTTGCAGGACTATCTATGTGTCTCTCTTAGGGTCCTTCTTCTTAGATAGCTTCTCTGGAGCTGTGGGTTGTAGTCTGGTTATCCTTTGCTTTACATCATGACTGGAGACATGAGATCCTCACTCTTTACTAAACTAGGTCTAGGAATCACTTTTGTTGCTGACAAATCTTCTTTATTCATGAGGGCAAGCTGTAAGGTATGAAAAGCAGCTTGTTATATAATTCAAATCTCTGAGAATCTAATTTTAAGCTTTTGAGCCAACAGTCTTACCTCTTCTCTCACAAGAATAAATATTTCTATAGTATACAGAATGTTATCTTCTTTCCCAGTTCATGGGCTCTCTGAGTTCAAACCAATCTTAGATTATAAGTAGGCCTTATGCTCCTCATTATTGCACCTGTGATCATAAAATATATTAAATAGACAGTATCTCTATGTATGGAAGAGCATGGATGGAAGACTTTTTAAATTTTGACCCTGTAAGACCCGTATGGAATTTTTAGCATGTTGGTGTATAATGCCATCAAAGTTAAAAAGAATCAATCCTTTCAAGGTGCATCTTTGCTGGTAAGCCACAAAGGCAAGGAAAAGTGGACAAAGGAAGCTATTCTAATTTCACTGGTTTGAAACAACATTCTATTATAGCATAGACATCTCCTAATAATGTTCACCCAGAGGAAAAACACTGCCTTCTGCTCATTGATACTCCAAATCCACTAGCAAAGCCAGATGCCAGCAAGCAAAGCAAGCTACAATTTTTCCACCATCTTCTATTAATAATGTGTACGAGGTTCACTTGTAGTAATTTTTCCTGACATGAGGTTAGTCTGTGAACTAAATCTTCAACTCTTGTAAAGAAGAACATTTCATAGAAGAAAAATGAAAGAAAGGAAGAAAAGAGGGAAGGAAGAATGAAAGAATAAAGGAAGGAAGGAGGAAATAAAGTAAAAAGAAAGAAAAATATAAAAAGGAAAATAAATTGAATATAAGTATAGTGAGTAATAATAACAGATAATGGATGAAAAGTGGATGAGGGAAAGTAGGTAGGAAAGAAGAATCACGGAAGGAGAAAGGAAAGGCAACTAGAACAGATAACTGAGAAGATAATATTTATGATATTAGAAATGTATATGCTTATAAATGATTTAGATTTTATTTAAAAAATTACTGATAAAAGAAGCCCTGAATGTGTAAACAAAGTAATATATGTGGTATTGTTCACACATAGAAAGAGGATTTTAATATAGTGTAATGCAATCTAAAAAAAAGAACTATATCAGTTAACATATTTTCCTATTCCATCGAAAGACAATTTCTCCCATGCCCAACATCCCTGAGTTTCTGCTAGATTGTTATGTAGGACTGTGGCCTCCTGGGTTTTTTCTCATGCAAATTGGCATAGCAATTGTTGGATTATTTAGCTCCTGTTTGGGTATTCATATTGTTAAAATTTTATCAAATGGATAGAACATAAAAACATAAATGGGGTGTTTGTGAGTCCACAAATCAAGGGGACATAACATAATCATATTATAATCTCAATGGCCAAACAAAAACAAACACTAGGAGAAATACCAGTATTCTTTCAACTTCATGGGAAGAGAGAAGAACAACCTGGATATGTTGGGTTCTCTTGAAATGTGGAATGGTTTAGTTTAAAGAACCAAAGAACAGCTAGGGACACTGACTGTGGCTCTGTAAATTTGTATCTCCATTTTCTTTCTTTTTTTTTTTTTTTCGAGACAGGGTTTCTCTGTGTAGCTTTGTGCCTTTCCTGGAACTCACTTGGTAGCCCAGGCTGGCCTCGAACTCATAGAGATCCGCCTGGCTCTGCCTCCCGAGTGCTGGGATTAAAGGCGTGCGCCACCACCGCCCGGCTGTATCTCCATTTTCTATCAAGTGTGAAGAAAGAAAGCCCAGGCAAGTTCTGTTCTTGCCTAAGCTCCATTTGTAGACTCCTCGGGTGATAATTTTTGTTTTCCTGCTAAATACAACAACTATTATAACTGTAAGACTGTTTTTCTCTTTCTGTTTGGTCAAGAATTCAAGAGCCCTGCATGCGTTGGGAATGTACACTGTCCACCGGGTCCACAGATCTTAAATCACCTTGGATGTCCTGGAGAATGCAGACTCCATTATTTGCAATCTCTCACATGAAGTCAAAGGAAAATAAACCTGAGTGTATTACTCAGACAACTCAGTTTCAGCATAGAATTTCCATAGAATAAACATAGGTTTACTCACTTGATTCCAAGACCAGAGTCACTCTTCTAGTGTCAATGGCACCTCCACAATTTACAGTAACTATAAATATTGAAAAATTAATGTAACCCCATTATTAGCAGTAAGAGGGTCCAGAAGCATCACAATAAATATTGTCAACATTGGCCTAGAGCCAGAGACTGAGACTTCTCAATAAGTAACAATAACATCCTAGCTTGAACAATGTGGTAGAAACCTAACCTATCTTCAGACCCCAAGTCCAAAACTGACACACAAGGCCCTCACCTTTCATAGGTGGTACTGTCCCCATTCATCTAGGGTTTAACAGTGCATCAGATAGGTTAAGTTGGGTACCTGTCTCAGAGAAACACAACTCCCACTGCAATCTCAATCTACTAAAAGAAATGGCTTAAAACCTTGTAGAAAGAAGGTAACAATAGAACAACTGTTACCCTGGAAGATAACTCTGAGGCTTTTATTTCTTATTCCATGGTTTACTTCTTAGTTAGTGGAACATCCACCCAGAAAAGGCTCTGAACATCTTTTGCTCAGGCAGTATTCAGTGGGATTAGGTACCCTTTATTAAGTACTAGTGCCAGGTGCAAGGGTAATTTCAAAGGATTTTGCCATGGCCTGATTAAAATCACCTCCCACTTTGTGCACAATAAAGGTTGTATGGTACACATATTTTGGATAATAAAGTGTCCTAAGAAAACACTGTATCTCAGCTGCTCCCTGCTTGTTTGTCCCATGATCTGGGCAGGGAGAATCCCACTTGGGTTGCCAGGCAACAATATTGATCTCACAGTCTGTCACAATAGCCCCATGGCAAATCAACCCCACCCAAACATGACCTCACTTTATATCCTCATTTCTCTACTCGTGAAAACACAAGTCTCTCTGTGAGTTATAAGTATTTTTCCTTCTACCTTTAATATGGCTGTAGTAAACCAAGCATTATTAAAGGCATCCTTTTTTATCCCAGTAGTTTGTTGAACATTAAGACATGGTCCATATAATCTACTTCTCATATCAGGAGAATGAAAACAAGCCCACTCTTGTGCCCATTATTTACTCAGGCCTTTGTTACTATACCCCTTTTTAAATGTTAATATTTTCCCCCCTGAGACTGTGTGTCTATTATGAATAAATTAAGTTTTAAAAAATTAATTGCAGTAATTTCTCATATGATGTTACTGGTGATTAAAGGAGAAACCTTTAGAGTAAGTTTTACTATTACATCAGTCATTCAAGTATTAATAATTTGGGTAAATTATAATGTCATTATGCCACAAATATATTATGCAGTACTATCAAAAGGCTTTGCAGAATATGGATACAACTAGAATTTTAAAAGCCTGGATAAGGCAGCTTAAATTTTCTAACACCCTTCAGTTTTGCCTGTCATAGCCTACAATGATGTCATTTTTCTCCATGGGTGAAATTGAGTACTGCTCTCTTGAAAACTCTATTTATTAAAAAAAAAATTGTATTGAATCATAGAAAAGAATCCTTTCATTCAGAATGTATTCATCTTTGGTGCACTTAAGGTAGCTAAAGACAAAGATTGCAATGTATCCTGTAAATGTATCCTATAAAAACAGACAAAAATAATAAGGTAGAAGAAAGCATTCCCAAAACCAAAGCAAGAAGAAGAGAACTGGGAAGGTTGAGTATAAATGTATGTGAAGAGTCCAAGTACATCATTAAACTAAAAATATTTAAGTGAAAACTATCTTAAAAAATTAAAACTTATTGTAAAGGAGATATAATAAACTGATAGTAATTATTTTATAACTTGAGATAATTCTGACTTTTAAGTGTCTTACATTCCAATTAGAAGAAATAGCCTGACAGAATAGACTATGTAAGTGAAAGAGAGCAGTTTTTGGAGGTTATTGCTCTTTTGATGTCTCTCCATCCAGCTCCTAAGTAAATCATACATCTAGGCTTATTCTTATTTATGAGTACCCAGCCCTTAATTTGGCTTAATTTCCAGCCAGCTTTTCTTAAATTAACGCTTTTATCTTTTGCCTTTGGCTTTTCTTGTTCTCTAAATTCTGTAATTCTTACTCTTACTCTGTGGCTTGCTGTGTAGCTGGGTGGCTGGCTTCTGGAGCCCTCTTCCTCCTCCTCCTCCTCTGACTCCTTGATTTTAGAGCTTTCTACCCAGTTTTCTCCTTCTATATATACTCTGAGCCTGCAAGTCCCACCTATCCTTTCTCCTTTCTTGCTATTGGCCAGTTCTTTATTAAATCATCAGGTGCTTTACACAGTCACAGTAACACAGCTTCACAGAGTTAAACAAATTCAACATGAACAAAAGCAGTACACCTTAAAATAATATTCTATTACATAGAGCTATTTGGTACCTACAACAAATAAACTTCAGTGCCAAAGTAATAGGCAAAAAATCACATGTGGAAACAAACAGGTATAACCATACTGATAGTCCACAATGTACACTTTAAAGTTAAATTAGTGAATGAGAAAATGAAGGGCACTACATATTGATAAAGTGAGAAATTCAACAAGAGTCCATAAACATATGTTCTTGTGACATTGATGTTCCCAATTTTATAAAGCACTCACTACAAAATATGAGATAAGAGATAGAATTCATAATTATTTTGGGTGATTTCAATACATGATTATATCAGTTATCAAAACAAAAGGAAAGCAATGAACAACTGTTATACAAATAAATAGACTGATTTAACATTTACAGAACTTTCCATGGAACAGTAGCAGAATTCATTTTTATCAGCAGCCTGAGCAGTTATTTTTCAAAATGGTTTTATGCAAAGCAAATCTTCTCAAAAACAAGGTAATTGAAATAATTTTTATTTTTATAAGATCACAGTATAAAAAATACAAAATAGAACAAAAATGAACTATAGGAAATATATAAACACATGGAGGCTAGAAAACAAAACACTGAACAATCAGTGAGATGCTAAAGAAACTGGGAGTGGATTCCAAAGTTCTTAGACACAAATGGTGGTAGGAATAGAGTATAACATTCTTGAAATGTATGAAAATATCAGAGCATTGGAATCTACAAAAAATAAAGTGTTGCAAGAGGGAAGTCAAAGTCTGTTTGTGTGTTCTGTTCTCTTTTTTTTTTTGTCCTCTCCCATCATTGTTCACCAAATTCCCTATCTGATACTCTCCAAAATGTTGGAACCACAGTGTCAATAACACTAGGGAAGACTGAATGTATTGTCACTTTTGAAAGTGATGCCCATATCATAGCTGAGGGATATAAAGGTATACATTTAAAAATTAGGGACTAGTAGATGGTTCAGCAAGCAAAGGTACATGCCAACAAGTCTGAATTCAATTTCTGGGAAACATGGTAGAATAAAGGCATTGAACACTAGTAAACTATTCCCATCCACCATCTACATGTGAGTTATAGTGTGTGCACAACTGAGTGAACACTATGTGTGTGAGTTCATTCACAAATAACTATGTGTTGAAAATGTAAAAATGAAATATCATTAGTCAGAAAGAAACAAGAAGGATTAGAACTCAAGTCAATGAGTTCTGAATCTCAACTCATACAACACAAGAGAATACTCAGCCAATACCAATAAAATCAAACCTGACAAATCATACAAAAGAACCAGTAAAACACTCAGTTCTATAAAAGGATCACTGTATATAACACACTCCTCTAATAAGAATGACACCACTTCAAGTTAAAAGACCACACAAATGGAAGGATGAATGGAACCTCACAATTAGCTGGGTCAGGGCCCAGAAGCTTCAGAAACAAAAATCACTGATGCTGGGTCAGGGGGCAGAGCTCAAGACCTCTCAGCATGGCAGAGCTACATACTGACATGGAGAGTAAAACAGTCCCTCAGCTATGATAGGGGCATCACTTTCAAAAGTGACAATACATTCAGTCTTTTCTAGTGTTATTGACACTGTGGTTCCAACATTTTGGAGAGTATCAGATAGGGAATTTGGTGAACAATGATGGGAGAGGACAAAAAAAAATGAGAACAGAGCACACAGTAAACACTGCTGCCCAAATCCCACTGAGGTCTTTATAAGTGTGAACCAACAGCTTGTCAAAGTGAAGAGACCACCTTGGCATGCAGAGAATGGGAGGAAGAAGGCCACATGCCACCCAACGAGGTGACAAAGAGAATGACTCACTTGACCTTTGCAGGGGGCTCTCCTACTTGCAAGATGCTATCCCCACTGTGATCATATATAAACCCTGGAAAGCAAATGTCCAAAAAGCAAATGGTGCTGGACTTTGAACGTACTCCCTCAAGGCTGTTCATAGCACCTCTCTCCTCATAATGACATGAAGGTGTGTGATGTGTGACTGATCCATTTCCATCATTGGGTTTCAGCTTCAGGCAGAGAAGCAGGGATTGATTGCCAAATGATTCTCACAAAACACTCACTTCCCAGAACTACTGGTGCATGGACAAAAAAATAAACAATTGACTGTCATGAAAATGGTGCTGGGGTTGAATGTGTGTGTGTGTGGGGGGATGTGTATGAGTAAACTGATAAAGTAAACACAAGTGGGTTAAATGTTAAACAGGTTAATGTTACAGGAGGAAATGGTGCTGGACCTAACCTTGACCCAGCTGCTTGTTCTTACCTGCTCTTTCTGTGTCTGGGGGTCTCTGACATTTTCCTCTTGGCCAATGGTAGAGAAAAGGGAATTTCAGAAAGAATCATACTATTTCTGAAAACTCCAACAACAAAAGAAATCCAAGAACCTATAGTAAGAAAACAGATTCCCCATCTACCCTTCCTGACCATGGAAATGGGAAAACATCAGCAAGAAGAGGACAAATCCCATCTGAGTGAGGGTAGGAGACACTAGTGGTGTAGCAGTCCTATGGCAATAGACCCCTGCACAAAACCATATATGATATCCATCTCGTGTTGCAAACTGGACTTCTAAGTGTCGTGACTCATTTGGTGATGGAATTACTCTTTCAAGGGGGAGGAATCTGAGATACTCTGCATAACAGATATTTACATTATGATTGATAACAGTAGTGATTACAGTTATGACATAGCAAGAAAAATGATTTTATGATGAAATGTCAAAACATGAGGAATTATACTTCAATGTTCACGACATTAGGAAGGTTAAAAATAGTAGTTCTGGAGGCTATTAAGTATGACAATATGGGGTTGTGAGTAGCTTTCACTATTGGCAATGCTGAGAATGAGAAGCATAAGACAAAGCACTACTTGCTAAGGAAGCTTGCTAAGAGGCAGAAAGGCTGGAGCCAGAGCTTCAGACTCTGCAGTACAGCAACAAGGAAAGCCAGAGATGGCCATTGCACAATGTTGTGGTCCCCTGAAATGCCAGTACTTAATAATGGAAGACTGACTCCTCGGCCAGACCATTTAATTTCTCTGAGACCTTGGTGTTCTCATTCTTTAAGCTCTGCGTGTGTGACATGACCTGCTCATGCCCCATCTTGAGCTTTTCATAGAAAGGATTTGCCTGGTAGTAGGTCCTGGACCTAGAGGTAATGAACTCCATGAACATAGTCCTCAAGTATCACAGGAATTCAGGGTGTGTTCTAGACTACTGAATGTCACGGGATACCACATCTTGTCTCCTAAGTGCTGGGAACTTCTGGTATTTATTAAACTTGCTATTGTAGGGACAAGGGGCTGGCTAAAGAAACCCACCCTGACCCTGGAGACCAGAACTAGGGAGGAAAGACTCAGATCAGGGCAGAAAGAAACACACTGTTTGTCTCAGTCAGATCAGAGCCAACTCTGCCCCTGCCCAACTGACTTGTGAAATCAACCAATCACAGAGCAGAACAGTAGAACTGTGGGCCCCAAGTCAACCCAAGGTTGACTGCACCCCCAAAACATCCAGTATAAACCACCCTGCCTGGTCAGTTTAAAAAAAAAGGCTTTTCTGTCCACCCTGGTAGAGGCAGCTACTCTCCTGGACTCCTCCTTCCCAAATAAATATCTTTCTCAAAAGAATTTTGGGTGTGATGGTCTTCATTCACTGGCATAGAGAAGATCATTGTTGAGATGTCTCCCTTGGACAGAGCAAGAGGGAGCTGAAAGGGCAGAGCAAGGAGGAGCTGAACAGAAGATCTTTGCTGAGACGTCCCTCAGTGGACAGAGCCATAAATAGCTAAAAAGTAACACTTTTCTCCAGAGCCAGAGTACATTGCTACATTTCTGCAGGGGTTTTTCCCTTTTTGCAGAGTGAAGCAAAAGAAAGCCACAGCATAGGCAAGAGAAGCAGAGCTCTGCTAGGAAGCCCCCTTATGAGGGGACTGAGCAAAGCTCAGCCTTAGCAGCTCTCCAGGAAAAGAGCAGGATTTTTGTATCCTGCAGGGAGATCATCCCCCATCAGTTCCAGGCCTGAATTTCCCAAGAAGTCAGAAAATTGTCCCATCCAGGGTTGGGTTGCTTCTTTGCAGTTCCAGCTGTCAGAGCTCTGCACAACAGCTCCAGGTCTCTGGGACACCTTCAGGGCAGAGCTGTTATGAGCAGCTTGAGGTGTCCAGGATACCTCACCCTCCAGGGCTAATTGTCCCTTGCAGTTTCAGCCATCAGAGCTGTGCTAAAGAACTTCAGGTGTCCAGGACACATTCAGGGCAAAGCTGCTGTTCTGAGCAGCTCAAGGTGTGTGGGATACCTTGTCCACCAAGGCTAAACTGTCTCCTTGCAGTTCCAGCCATCAGAGCTGTCCTAAGCAGATCAAGGTGTTGCGTGACTCCCCAGGTAGTCAGGACACCTTTCCCCAGAGTTGTTACAACAAATTTACTTATATTGTTGGTAACCAAACCCAGGACCAACCCACAGATTTAAAAACAACTTACTTACACCTATGCTGACCCTACACCGGTAGAGGCAGGCTGTTTAGATGATGGGAGGTGGAGTTGCATAAGCTCTCAGGAGGCTTGCCAAAATAGCTGTCTAAGAATTTCTCTGGTGTCTACTCCACAGGTGTGTACCCTCCAGAGTATGTGAGGATGTTTCTCCTGTCTTCAAAAACAAATTGTCTATGATGGGACCTGTCACAATGGAGACCAAAATAACATCATGAACAGTTTTGAGGATGGGATGCAATATTATGACAGATTTATAAACACCTGCATGGAAATATCTATGTGTCACTAAAGAAAGTACACTGGTGGAACTATAATACTCAAATTGGTACTCCCAATTTTCACCAAGGCATCACCTGGGAACTGTGAGATAGGGAACCGCTCATGCCCAACCACAGATCCGTGACTGCAGGGACTAGAGGGAGATACATGCACAAACACATAGAAAAATACACAACATATACACATGTATGTGAGAGACAGAGAGACAGAGAAAGAGATACTTAGAGAGACAGAGAAAGAGAGACAGAGTGAGAGTGGGAGAACTCTATCAGTTGAATGCTGAACAAATGCATGCAGGTGTGTCCTCTCAGAGGGGAACAAAAGGAGCAGGGATCAGTCTTAGTCCCTGGATGGACACATTTAGAAGTGTGACCAGGCCTCTCCAACTGCTGCTTGGAGAATCAAACGTACAAGGCCTTTTAAAGCAAGTAACAAAAAAATTAACTCAAACTCACAGCAGCTAACATCTCACACTAGACAGCACTTGATAATTCTCTTCAAAGTCATGATGGGAATTCATACTACTGCCTCAGTCCATGATTACTATGAATCATGTCACAGGCTCTGTTTTTGTTTCTTTTTTAGAGGAAGCAGAATACTCTTTGTCCTCACATCATTCCTGTCCACATTTGAGGTTCTGCCTTTGGGAGGAGTTCAGAGACATGATTTTGGCATACCCTGAAGGCATACCCTGAAGAACTTGCAGTATCACTAGGTAAAGATAATGGACAGACCACCCTGTGTCCTAATCAAATGTTTGAGAAAGCTTGTTTACCAGTGACTCGGTGACACCGCAAATTATTTTGTCCTGTGCTTCAGATGCCCCCTCTGGGGAACTCAGCTATCTCCTCTATTTGAAGGGAAGTGGTTATCCCAGCTATTTGGTTTTCTCTGCCCTCATAGCACATGCTCCAAGTAACCAAGGAGATAGCCTCTTCAGGCTCATTCACAGCTGCAGACTCAGAATTCAAATTGGCTGCAAAGTCCACAAGCCTGTGGGTTTACAAATCAGGAAAAAATTGCCATAGTTCACAATCACCCCAGTCAGTTAGAGGTTCCCCAAATATCTTGACAGGTCACTCTATCCATATAACTATTGATGGAGAAGACATATAAGGGAAGAACATGGTCACCAGACTCAACAAGTCTCCTCACTGACAACTGAGGAACACAGAGTGGCTGGGAAGTAACTAAAGTTAGCCACTGTGGTTAAAGAAGAGTGATGTCCTGCCTTGAAATGGGCTCATCTCATTAATCCCTCCCACTTTAATGTCCGTCTCATGTTCACACATCAATGCCTATCTACCCAAAGGAATGAAAGCAAGAGTTCCCAGCATAAAACATTGGCCTTACCAGTTCCTGACTTCTGAGCCAGAACAGTTAATATCCTGGAATCCTTGAATTTAAGAGGCATGACAAGCAGGGATGCTCTGTTGGTTCCCTGAGACTCCAGCTTTCTGTTCCCCATTACTGGAAGATTCAGCACAAGCTCACTTCCTCCAGGAAGATTCCCTTTTCTTGCACAGAACTCATTACATGATTCTCTTGACCATTTCTTTCTTGACATTTTACATTGAGGCTGAAGGTCAGCTTTCTTCAGTCACTCTCTGGTTTCCCTAACCTCTCCATTCTCTTTCTGAATTAGACTCCAGTATGCCATCATGTTCATCAGGAAATGGTGAAGGCACTGAATAAACTTCCCAAGGACAGTGGGTGTTGCCACAACATAGTGACATCACAGAGGATGTCAGGGCTCTCCAGGAAACAATAGAATGTCTAGGGAAGAGCTGCAGATGTCATGGGAACTGATATTGCTAAAAGCTTTCCTTACACTGGATGTGAAGTTGTCCTTTGCAGGAGCCTCTCCTGGGATACAAGGGAAGCCCTTCAGCATCCCCTTCATCCAAACCCAGAGATCTCTCCCTGATTGATTGAACATCCTTCAGTTCTTTCCCTGTGTAGAACTCAATCTTTTTCTCCTACTGAAATTTTATGTACACAAGGTAATAATATCATAGAAATTTATATATGCTAAAGTTCATCATAAGTACCTGCAACTGAGGTGACTGGCCACACTAGTGGAAACCCATGAGCTATGGACTGGTGGCTGAGGAGCCCCCGTGAGACTGGACTACGTCTTCTGGATACAGAAGATGGTTGTTTGGCTTGAACTGTTTGGGAGGCACCCAGACAGGGGATAGGGATCTATCCGTGGTCAACGGGTAGGCTTCTGGAACCCAGTGCCTGTGGTGTGACACCTTGAACAGCCTTGGTTTAGTGTGGAGGGGGTTGGTTCTGCCTAGGCTCATTGTTCTTTACTTTGTTGACTGCCCATGGGAGACCTCGATTTGGGGGATGTGGGGATGTGCATTGGCTTGGGAGAGAGGGATGGGGGTGGGTAGTGGGAGGAAGGGGGCTCTGTGGACAGTATGTGGGGTAAGGAGAAAATTTCTAAAAAATCAAAAATGAAAAAAAAATACAAAAAAGATGTAAAATAAAAAAAAAGTACCTACATCTCCTTATCTCCTTAGCCACAAGACATTATAGACTTAATGATGACTGAGAAGGACACTTGTTAAACAACTTCCTTGTAAAGAATCTACAGGAAACAGCTAGGCAGAGTTATGCTAGAGGAAGAGGCTGATACAGTCTAGGAACAAGCACTCATAAGAGCATGAAATGGTCATGGAGCCCAGTGTGACTAAAATCTGTGTCATCAGCGTGTGTGTAGTGGGTGTTGTACTCTCTGTTCAGTAGCTCAAAGTGGTCTGCTATTACTGGGTAGTAAAGATGGTCAGATAGCTGGACTCTTCCACACAGAACATGAGTTTCCCGTAGAGCAAAGTATATTCAGGAAAATCCTTTGCAAGTCCCTTCATAGTTAGCAACACAGACACTCAGGTTCCACTGGACACTCTAGATCAATGGTTATTTTTTTTCCAATTATCTGACCCTTTAAATCTTTAAATAGCATGAAGAGTAGTTCCTCGTGTTGTGGTGAGCCCTAAACATAACTGTTTCGTTGTTTCTTAACTTTAATTTTGCTACTGTTTTTTTAAAAGTTTTATTATTTATTATGTATACAGTATTCTGTATGCACATATCCCTGCAGGCCAGAAGAGGGCACCGGATAACATTACAGATGGTTGTGAGCCACCATGTGGTTGCTGGGAATTGAACTCAGGATCTTTGGAAGAGCAAGCAGTGCTTTTAACCTCTGAGCCATCTCTCCAGCCCTAATTTTGCTACTGTTATGAATTGTAATTCAAATATTTGATGTACAGTATATCTGATATGCGACCCCCAATGGGGTGGTGACCTCCACAGGCTGAGGACCACAGCTCTGAATGCAGGCAGAAATCTCCTCAAATCCTGGCAGTGATGGTGGGGCAGTGTGATTCTTAGTTTTTATTATCAGACTGAATCAAACTAGTCACCTGGGAAGAGGGACCCTCAATGAGGAATTATATAGATCAGATTTTTCTTTGAACTTGTCTCTGGGATTTTATTAATTGTTGAATAAGATAAGACTCCCTAAAATGGGCAGAATCATTTCATTGTCTGCAACCTGTACTGTGTAAGTATGAAGAAGCTAGAACATAAGCGTAAGCAAACACGTAGCATGAGTACATTTGTTTATCTCAGCTCTTGGCTGTGGATGTGACATGATTACCTGAGTTCCTATCCTGATTTTTCAAAAATGGAACTATTACCTGGAATTGTAGGCTATGATCAATTTTTCCCATTCTAAGTTGCTGTGCCTGATAATTCAGTGCAATAAAGATATTAAGAAAGCACTATGTGACAGAGGGGTTTTCACAAGTCAGTGAGATGTGTGTTTCATGAAATGCTCAACAGCACCTTATCTGTCTCAAAAGAAGAGATCCTACTTCCTCCTGAACCCAACCTGGTTTTCCCTGTCACAGTTTTACAAAGACCCAGAGACACCCATAGACTCACAAACCACTTCACCCTGTCAATAAGTGTCCCCTGAAATTGTCTTGCCATAACAAGTACCATGCTAAGTTCTTCTAATGTGTTATATACATGCTTCACTTCAACGAAAATATTTTTCCTTGAATTTCCTGACCATTGGAATTTTCAGATATGGGGAACTGTGTCTGAATTCACTGTCTTGACAATGAATTTCAACCTTATGCTATGTCCTGCCTTGAAGGTCAGAAGAGACTCCTTAAATCTGAGAGCAATGTAGCACCATAAATTCCAGGTATGCGGGGGTATAAGTAATGATTGGCAATGTGTCCACTAGTTACCTTATGTTGGAGATTAACTCCAGGGCTGATGTACATAGATCCCAGTGAAAACTTGTCGGTATCACTCTAACTTCTGTGCCTCTTCAACAAGGTTTCTGTAAACGGATCTTTGACAAATTTCCTCCTTTGAAAGTAAATAGACCTTATCAGATGTGAAAAGTCACTTTGATTTTTGTCCTTCTCCTCCTAGGACATGAAACAGGCCATTTTAAGCCACATGAAAGGTTATCCAAAGAGAATAAGGTCTGAAATAGCCACAGGTAAAGCTTTAGAATGCAGGTCTGAGGAACAGAGTGCAAAACAAGGGCAGGACAGCAGGCACACCCAGGAAATTCTTGGTTATGTCTTGGCAGTTTAGCCTCTCTGCATTTCAGTTTCTTCTACCTAGAGAAAGATGGGTTGGGATACACCATGGAGATGGGTGCTGTCACAAGGCATAACTTATAAAATCACTTCCTTCATAAGTGGGACTTTGTTTTTTTTCACATTTCTTTTTGTGTGTGGGGTTACAAGCTAGCATTTATATGAGCTAAGCTGCACATCTATTTCTGGAGAACATCTCTTTCTGGGAACAAAGGAATCAGATATTAAACTTACAAAAATGCTGAAAATTATGCTTTAGACCAGAGAATCACTTCACTTGGTTGAAAAAAATAACACTTCTTTTCATGACCATTACCAAATATTGTGCATGGCTCCTGTCCTTTGCCATTTGGAAAGAGTCACCAGCTAGCTATTCTTTATTAATTAGCCACTTTCAGATGCTAAAAGTAAAGAAGATGAAGAGGGTAGGTAGAAATCAACATGTTTGATCCTAAATATAGAGTGGTGTTTGCCTGTTCTAATCTCAGAATTCTAATCCTTATCTGGCTAATCTAACAACAAATAAATGCCACCTGTACCCATTATTGTATTTTAATAAAAGCACATAAACGATTTTGGTGACTTACTATAACTCATGTAGTATGTATTGAGTACAACTATTAATATTTTCTTCTCTGTCTTTCTATTCTTATTTAGAACATTTGTTTGTTTGAGTGGAAGTGAACCGCCCGAATTTAAATGGGAGAAAAATTTTTAAATAAACTACTGTAACAGAATATGTTTGGGAGTTGTAAAAGTTTTTCCACTGAAAAAAATCAGAATTTAAGAGGATCCTGTTACATACTGAGGGCAGATATCAGAGTCAGCAAAGCTTGCAAAAACAGATATTTTTTCTTTTAGCACTTTGATGGAAGAAGCACTTCATTTTCTTTAATTTTATAATTAATTTAATTTTATGTATCAGCCATGTATTCCCCTGTCCTCCCTTCTATGGGTCCCCCCCCTCCCGCCAGTGCACCCCCCATTCCCATCTGCTCCAGTGCAAGGACTCCCCTGGGGATTTAGCTCAGCCTGGTAGATTCAGTGGAGGCAGGTCCAGTCCCCTCCTCCCTTCACCCAGGCTGAGCAAAGAGTCCAAGCATAGGCTCTGGGCTCCAAAAAAACCAGCTCATGCACTAAGGACAGGTTCTGGTCCCACTGCCTGGGAGCCTCCTAAATAATTCAAGCTAATCAACTGCCTCACTTATCGAGAGGGCCTCATCCAGTTGGGTTGGTTCATAGTTCATGTGTTTCCCCTAGTTTGGCTATTTGTCCCTGTGCTTTTTCCAATGATGCTCTCAATATCTATTGCTCATACAATCCCTCTTCTCTCTTGCTGATGGGACTCCTGGAGCTCCACCTGGGGCCTGGCCATGGATCTCTGCATCCACTTCCATCAGTCATTGGAGGAGAGTTCTAGCACGACAGTTAGGGTGTTTAGCCATCTGATCACCAGAGAAGGTCAGTTCGGGCTTTCTCTTGACCATTGCCAGCAGTCTATTGTGGAGGTATCTTTCTTGATTTCTGGGGACTTCTCTAGCACATTTCTTCTTCCTGTTCCCATGGGGTCTTCATTTATCTTGGTCTCTTTTTCCTTGTTCTCCCTCTCTGTTCCTGACTCAGCTGGGACCTCCTGCTCCCCTAAGCTTTCTTTCTCCAGACACTTGCCATTCATTAACTCCCCTCATGTCCAGTTTGCTCAAGTAGACCACATTCATTTCTCTGTTGTTGGGTGATCCCTGTGTCTTTCTTAGGGTCCTGTTTTCTAGGTAGCCTCCCTGGAGTTGTGAGTAGCACTCTAGTCATCCTTTGTTTTACATCTATTATCCTTCTATGTGTTTGTACATACCAAGTTTGTCTTTCTGAGTATGGGTTACCTCACTCAGGGTGATTTTTTTTCTAAATCCATCCTTTTGCCTTCAGACCTCATGATGTCATTGTTTTTCTCTGCTGAGTAGTACGCCACTGTGTATATGTACCACATTTTATTTATCCATTCTTCAGTTGAAGGGCATCTAGGTTGTGTCCAGGTTCTGACTATTACAAATAATACTGCTATGAACATAGCTGAGCATGTGCCCTTGTGGTATGATTGAGCATTCCTTGGGTATATGCCCAAGAGTGATAAAGCTGTGTTTGGGGGAGATTGATTCCCAATTTTCTAAGAAATCACCATATTCATTTCCAAAACGGAAAAGTACAAGCTTGCATTCCCACCAACAATGTAGGAGTGTTTCCCTTGCTCCATATCCTCTCCAGTGTTTTTGATCTTAGCCATTCTGATGGGTGTAAGGTGGTATCTTACAGTCCTTTTGATTTGCATTTCCCTGCTGATTAGGGAGGTTGAGCAATTCCTTAAATGTCTTTCAGCCATTTGAGCTTCCTCTGTTGAGAATTCTCTGTTTAGCTCTATAGCCCATTTCTTAATTGGACTGTTGCATATTTTGATGTCTAATTTCTTGAGTTCTTTATATATTCTGGATATCAGCCCTCTGTCAGATGTGGGGTTGGTGAAGAACTTTTCCCATTCTGTAGGCTGTCACTTTGTCTTGTTGACCGTGTCCTTTTCTCTACAAAAGCTTCTCTGGTATAAGAGGTCCCATTGATTGATTGTTTCTCTCAGTGACTGTGATACTGGTGTTATATTTAGGAAGTGATCTCCTATGCCAATGCATTCAAGACTACTTCCTACTTTCTCTTCTATCAGGATCAGAGTAACTGGATTTATGTTGAGTTACAAATATATATATATTTTGATATAAAATTCATACTTTAAGGAAAGTTTAAAGAATCAAAATAGCATCAAAATATTATGAGAACAGTGGCAATAGAATCATCCCTTTATTTTGGCTTTCTTCTGTCCCATATCAGTTGATTCTTCTGACATGATACAGAGATTATGCATTTTCTTTTTAACAACATGCTTGGCTTTAAAGAAGGAGAGAGTCATTATCCAACTCCAAAGCCAGCTTTAATTTTTAATTGATCTGGGACTACATAAACACCATTTGTGATAAGTGTTTGTAGAGAAGAGCAAAAACAAACATTTAGGAAGACTTATGAATGTTATGTGTGATGTAATACCAATAGGCCAAGTTACTTTAAATTGGATGGTCATGCTGGTTGAGGAACTATCACCTCTTCTAATTAAGAGGTCTGTCTTGTTCAAATCAAACTTTTATCAATTTTTTTTTCTGGAGCTGAGGATCAAACCCAGGGCCTTGCGCATGCTAGGCAAGCTCTCTACCACTGAGTTAAATCCCCAAGCCCATAATTTTTTTGTTTGTTTGTTTTTTATCGAGACAGGGTTTCTCTGTGTAGCTTTGTGCCTTTCCTGGATCTTGCTCTGTAGACCTGGCTGGCCTTGAACTCACAAAGATCTGCCTGGCTCTGCCTCCCGAGTGCTGGGATTAAAGTCATGCGCCACCACCACCAAAACCGCCTGGCCCTTTATCAATTTTGATGGTACTTATAGCTTACCTTCTCTGATAGAAACAAAAGCAAAACCTCATCCCCAATGTAACACATATCCTGGTTTCCATTCTGAGGTTAGCACATCCTTAAAATATACAGGCTGATTTAACTCTGTAGTTTTTTTTTTTCTGTTATCCAATTTCTATCCACAGCTATTGTTCCTTTCTCATTAGCATTGAGAAAATACAAAGTTAATAAAGAATTATGTAATCTATTTCTGGGGGATTTTGTTGCTCCTTTTTGTTTATTTAGCATACCCTTTAGAGTTCAATTTGGTGTTTCTATGACTGTTTCTCCTGTAGCATTGTGTGGTATACCTGTAATATGTTTTATATCGTAATAAGCAAAAAACTGTTTCATTTTACCAGAGACATAGGCTAGATATTGTTAGGTTTAACATATATAGGTATACCCATGATGGCCATAACTTCTAGCAATTTCTGGATTACAGAATCAGCCTTTTTGAAACTCAGAGCAGTTGCTCATGGAAATCCTGAGTAGATATCAATGGTGTGGTGCACATGTTTCAATTTTCCAAATTCTACAAAATGAAATGCATCCATCTGCCAGATTTCATTCCTCTGAGTGCCCTTTGGGTTACATCCTTTGGGTAGTGGAGTCTGATTGTAAAATGAACAAGTAGGATATTTCCATATAATTTCCCTAGCTTGTTTCCAGGTTATGAAAAAATCCTTTTTTAAAACCTCACTATTGACATGATTTTTTAATGAAACTCTGAGGTCACCTGTACATTTCTTATCAATAGTTGATCAATCTCCTCATTTTTTTGTGCTAAAGGGCCTGACAGACTCATATGGTATTGGATGTGAGTTATATATAAGGGATACTTCCTGTTTCTGATTATATCTTGTAAATGAATAAATAACAAAGTTAATTCTGACTCATCAGGGATAAATTCTGCAGTTTCAATATGTAGGACCACTTTTTCTGCATACTGAGAGTCAGTAACTATGTCGAGAGGTTCACTATTGACATGATTTTTTTATGAAACTCTGAGGCCTCCTGTACATTTCTTATCAATAGTTGATCAATCTCCTCATTTCATTTTCTTCGGCAAGATCTTTAAATTCTTTGTCAAGAGTTTTCAATTCCCTTAAAAGCTCAACATGTTCCCTATGAGCCTGGAGGGCCCTTCGCAGTGAGCCGAGATCTGGGACAGGGGGAGCCAACTCATCAAGAATAGGCCCTCAAAAATGGGAAGACAGAAAAACATAGGGAAGTGGCATTGCAGAAGGGGGAACTGCCAGAGATTTTTGAGGTGGTATAAAAGGGCCCAAGGACTCCTGTGTTAAGGGGAGATTTTTGCAAGGGGGGCCAGTCTGGATTATGGTAATAGGCTGCCCCTTTCTCTAGGGAAGCCACCTAGGTGGGTTCTAGAGGGGAGATAGAGGTCAAATTATCAGAGGGATGAGGATGGGCAGGAGCGGACTCCTGGGGATTGTTAGGTTTAAAAGTCGTGAGCATCCCCTCTTCCATAGAGCTCAGGTCATGAACCAAGGTACAGATTGAAGGCGGACCAGAAAGTGCTCGGGGGTCTTAGGGCAGGTAGAGGGGGAGCGAAAGGCTTCTTTGAAGATTTTTTTCTCCTACATTAATAAGCTTTTGTATGTCAGGGGAATATTTATAGACCCTGAGAATGTCATTAATAATCAACAAAGGCTTTAAGGTCTTTTTTCTTTACCCTAGTTCCTTGTATCCACTAAAACCATCTCAAAAATCTAGTAAATTGAAGAGTAAGCCTCAGTCTGTCCTGGCATTTCCTGTTACCAGAAGCCAGACCTCTGGGGACTCATCCAAGGTGGCAACCCAGAGCGGCCCCTCAGGGGGTTTGGAAGATCAAAATGAGGAGGGGGAGGGGTGGAGGCGGCGGCATCGGCGGAGGAGGAGCCTTCACCAGAGGACCCCCCGCCAGGACAGATTTATCACAAATTAAATTTCCGCCTTTTGAAAAGCTGAAATCTGCCTGTGCTCAGTATGGTCCTACCGCTCCTTTTACATTAGCCTTAGTGGAAAACCAGAGTGAACATTGGTTGACCCCTGATGACTGGTATTTTCTTACCAATGCGGCTCTTTCTGGGGGTGACTTTATCCTCTGGAAAATAGAATTCACAGAAAATTGTCGAGTAGTTGCTCAAAAAAATATTGAACAGCCGTCCTCAAAAACTTGGACATTAAAGAAACTCCTCGTCAACCCCCCTTACGATACAAACGCAGCACAGGCAAAATTCCCTCCTGGCCTCCTGGCCCAGATTCAAAACTCGGGGTCTGGGCCTGAAAACGCCTGCCCCAAAAGGGTTCGGCTACCACCTCATTAGCAAAGATTCGTCAGGGCCCTGATGAACCTTTTAGTGAATTTGTCTCTCGCTTAAATGATGCAGCTGAGAGACTTTTTGGGCTGAACGAACACGAAAGCACCTTTGTTAAACACTTGGCCTTTGAAAATGCAAACCCTGCCTGCCAGGAAGTCCTCCGCCCTCAAAAACAGAGCGGACCTGTCTGAATATGTGAGACTCTGTTCAGGTGTTGGCACCGCCAATGCCATGGGATCAGCTATAGGTGCTGCCCTCAGGGCTTCACAACAGCCTGGAGCCCGCACCTGTTACTTCTGTAAACAACCCGGACATTTCGCTAGGGAATGTCCCCAGAAAGGTCACAGCCTCACGCCTTTAGCCCAGCAGGCTCAGGAGGCCGCCTCAATGAGGGCCCTGCCTTCCACTCTCTGCCCTGCTGCAACAAGGGCCATCATTGGGCTACAGAATGCAGGTCAAAAGTCAATTATCTCGGTCAGCCCCTTCCTCCACGGGTGCCGGGAAACTTCCAAAGGGGCCAGCCCCTGGCCACAATGCCTCCAAGAGCGCACCCTGGGGCCTTGAGGTTCGCTCACCTCCTGCCTCCCTAGCCTCAACAAATTCTCCTGCCCCAGTTCCATTCTCTTCCCTCCGGAGAGCAACTCCAGGCAGTGCTGGATTAGACTTGTGTGCCGCCGCACACAAGGGGCTCAGGTCATCCCTACAGGGGTGACAGGGCCCTTACCTCCTAATGTTGGTGCACTTGTCTTTGGCCATGCTTCTGCGGCCCTCCGAGTGGTCCAGGTCTACCCTGGCATAATAGATAGTGATTTCACAGGTGAAATTAAGATTCTGGCCACTGCTGTAAACGGCATGGTCAGGATTCCTCAAGGTACGTGCCAGGCACAGCTGGTTCCTCTACCTTCCTCTGTCTGTGATAATCGCTCAATTACAAACACCCCTCAGGGGTCAGCTGGATTGGGCTCCTTGGACACCTACTGGGTCCAGCCTGTTACTCAGGATCGCCCTACTCTCACCCTTACTATAGAGGGAAAGAAGTTTCAGGGTATCTTGGATACAGGGGCAGACACCACAGTCATTTCACAGTCTCACTGGCCATCTGCTTGGTCACTGGTTCCATCCCTCACCGAATTAAAAGGAATTGGTCAGTCTAATAATCCTTTAATTAGTTCAAGGACACTTTCCTGGAAGGACGAGGAAGCAAAAAAGGGGACTGTCACTCCTTTTGTGGTTCTGGGCCTGCCTGTTAATCTTTGGGGAAGGGACATACTTTCACAAATGCAAGTAATCTTATATAGCCCAAACTCTACAATCACACAATAAATGCTATGGATGAATTATATCCCTGGCACAGGCTTGGGCAAGGCAGCTCAGGGGAGAGTCCAACCAATTCAGCCCGTTCCCAAGGAGGATAGACATGGGCTGGGATATTCGGGTTTTTAGTAGTGGCCACTGACCCTCCTGTACCCCATGCAGACAAAATTACCTGGATGAACCAGACCCCTGTCTGGGTGGATCAGTAGCCCCTTACTCAAGAAAAGCTACAGGCCGCCACTATGCTTGTACAGGAGCAGCTTATGGCTGGCCACATTGAGCCTTCCAACTCCCCTTGGAATACACCTATATTTTGTTATCAAAAAGAAGTCAGGAAAATGAAGGATCCTTCAAGACTTAAGGGCAGTAAATAAGGTAATGAGGCCTATGGGGGCACTTCAGCCTGGATTGCCTTTGCCTGTGGCTATTCCTGCTAAATTTTACAAGATGGTCATTGACCTTAAAGATTGTTTCTTTACTATTCCCTTGCACCCCGAGGACAGAGCCTACTTTGCATTCAGCCTTCCCCGCCCCAATTTTCAGGGACCCATGCTTCGCTACCAATGGAAAGTATTACCCCAGGGCATGGCCAACAGTCCTACTCTCTTCCATAAATTCGTGGCTCATGCTGTGGACCCTGTCAGACTTAATTGGCCCCAGAGATATATCTTACATTACATGGATGACCTTCTCCTCCGTGCACCTGACCCCATCTCCCTTGAGCCATGTTTTTCAGAACTCAATAGAGCCCTTAATGGACTAGGACTACAGATTGCTCCAGATAAGATCCAAACCCAGGATCCTTTCAATTACCTGGGGTTGGAACTCCATTCAAACCGGGTCTTTGTTCCTTGCCTCCAGTTACGCACTGACCATCTCCATAACCTAAACGATTTCCAACAATTGCTTGGCCATATCCAATGGCTTAGGCCTTATCTTAAACTTCCTATGGATTCTCTCCTTCCCCTCTACAAGGTCCTCCGGGGCAACCCTGACCCCACATCACCTCGAGTGCTTTCCCCTGCAGCCGAGGAGGCTTTGATTCAGATAGCCATTGCCATTAACCAACAGTCTGGCTTTCAGATTTCCTATGCCATACCTCTATATTTTATAGTTCTGCCCATACCACACACACCCACAGGAGTCTTTTGGCAACATGCTCAAGAACCAAAACTTAAAGGCAAGATACTCCTCTGGGTCCACATGTCCGCTGCCCTTTCGAGAGTCATTTCTGTCTACCCCGAACAGGTGGCCTCACTCATCATGAAAGAATGACAGACCTCTCACCAATATTTTGGTAAGGACCCTGATAACATACTCACACCCTATTCCAAGGATCAAACCCAGTTTTTGTTCCAAACCTTAGATAAGTGGGGGTTGCCTTGGCAGGTTTTATGGGGACCTTGGATAATCACCTCCCAGATGACCTCTTGCTCCATTTTGCCCAGCTATATCCCTTCATCTTTCCAAAAATTACAAAAACCAGTCCCATTTCTTGTGCACTTACAGTCTTTACCAATGGTTCCGCTAATGGTGTTGCAGCCTTTGTGGCCCAAGGCCACCTTACCTCCTTCCTAATGCTTTTCTGGTCAGCGCAGTTGGTTGAACTTTCAGCAATATTAAAGGATTTTCATACCTATTCTGATCAACCTATTAATATCTGTACAGATAGTGCCTATATTGCCTTTTCCATCCCCTTGTTAGAAACCTCTCCAGTCATAAAGCCTACCTCCAATGCCACCTCACTTTTCTCCCAGATTCAACAACTTGTCCTGACTCGCCAACACCCATTTTTTATAGGCTATATTAGAGCCCATAGTGATCTTCCTGGACCATTAACCAATGGCAATATACAGGCAGATGCCGCCACCAGGCTAACTTTCCCTGTCATGGTAAGCTCAATCCTACAGGCTCAAACTGCCCATAAGATCCACCATTTAAATTCTCAGACCCTCCGTCTTCTTTTTAAGATCTCTAAACAACAGGCCCGAGAAATTGTCAAACAATGTCCCTTTTGTGTTGTTTCTCACCCTTCCCCACACTTGGGAGTCAACCCTCGAGGCCTCCTTCCCAACCAAATCTGGCAGACAGATGTTACTCATTGCCCCGAATTCGGCAGACAAAAATTTATCCATGTCTCTGTAGATACTTTTAGTGGCTTTATCTCCGCTTCTCCTCATGCTGGGGAAGCCACAAAGGATGTTCTTTCTCACCTGATTCTTGCTTTTTCTGCCATGGGAAAGATAAGATAAAGACAGACAATGGCCCTGCTTATACCAGCACAGGCTTCAAAAATTTTGTCATAGTCTACAAATTATCCATACCACAGGGATACCTTACAATCCTCAGGGACAGGGCATAATAGAACGAGCCTACCAGACCCTAAAGACGTGGTTGGCTCGCCTCAAGTCTTCTAACCTTCATTTTACCTCCCCCAGAGATCAATTGAGCCATGCTCTGTTTGTTCTCAACTTCCTCACCTTAGATGCTGCAGGGCACTCTGCTGCTGACAGGCACTGGCATCCTTCTCCAGATTCCACGTGACCACTAGCCATGTGGCGAGATCCACTCATGGGTCATTGGAAGGGCCCTGACCCGGTCCTTATTTGGGGACGAGGTTCAGCCTGTATTCTTGACCAGATACACTCTGCTCCCAGATGGTTACCAGAATGCCTGGTTAGTACTGTAAATATACCTGATCTGCCCAGGAGAGATAGCCCCTCTCCTGAGGAAACTTCTTCTGTTTCAAATGCTGTCCCTCCAGCAAGCCCTCCAGGCCATTGTCCTTGCCCACAGCAACCCCCACCAGCCCTTTAGCTCTGTTATCACTCTGCTCAGAGTTCCTCTGGGGGCACAGTGGGGACTTTACAGCAAACTGTGTTTGAGACCTTTCACACAGTATACAAGTCCCATAGTCAATCACGTTCTGGGCTGTGACACTGCTTGTCACAAATCCAGTCTGACAGCAGGGGTCATGTTTCCAAGGGCAGTGCTGAATTTTTATCCAAGGTGTCAGAAAGACTTGTCGGACTTGCTGGTCTTGGTGTCACAGGTGGTCATAGCCATGTTGGGCCAGCTTGACACAGCCTGTGGCTGGTAGGTAGGACAGCAAACAGGGTAGCACCAGAGATGCCACTCAGGGCATTTAGGTCCCTTCCACCTAGACTAACCTATTATTCCTCAGATCAATTCCTAGATCTCTAGGAAGAGAAGCCGCGCTGAGACAACTGCCTTGACGGGAGCCTGTTACTGCTATCACCTTAGCAGTCCTTCTGGGGGTTGGAGCAATGGAAACAGGCACAGGAATTGCCTCTCTGATCCTGTCCAACCAACATTACTCTGAGCTTTAATTGTCCATAGATGAGGATATTGCCCAAATTGAACAGGGAATTTCTGCCCTCAAGTCATCCCTTTCCTCCCTAGCTGAGGTAGTTTTACAGAACAGGAGAGGCCTGGATCTCCTCTTTCTACAACTGGGTGGCCTTTGTATTGGGCTCAAAGAGGAATGTTGCTTCTTTACAGACCACATCGAGATAGTCAGGGACAGTATGGTAAAGGTCAGAAAAGGACTAGAAAAAGAGAAAAAGAAAAATAGAACAAGAGCTTGGGTGGTTCCAGAATTGGTTTTCCAACTCCCCTTAGCAAACAACCCTTCTTTTCTCCCTCCTAGGACCTGTTGTAAGCCTGCTCCTGGTCCTTGCCTTTGGGCCATGGGCAATTTCCTGGCTCACTCAGTTCATCTGAAGCCAAATAACAGACCTTCTGGCCAGGCAGATCCAGGTTCATTACCACAGCTTTGATATGCAGGACTCCAGGGTTGACATTTCCCCTGAGGAGAGATGCCTCACACAGACCCCTTTACTCGAGGGAGGCTGCACTTGTGTGTGGGAAAAAGGCTCACTCAAGGCATGATTGGAGTGCAGCTGGGACTTCACAGTCTGGGGACCATGGTACCCCAAAATCCCGAAAGCCTGGATTATATGCCCTGTTGCATAGCGGTTGTGCAGTGGCAACCTTGCACTTACCCATTTCCGCTCCCTTAAAACACTGCATGGTCCATTGATTCCCACACTATAGGGATGCCTGTGGTGCTTGAGTCTGGAAAGACATTCCCTCGGACCCATTTTTCTCAACCTTTAGAGGGATAGGGCCTCTGTAATCCTCCATGCAAAGCCTTTTCAGAACCCTCCTTTTAGACCATTCGAACCTGGTTTATGTTGGCCCTTAGATTTATTAATAAGAAGGGGGAGATGTCAGGGACAAGGACAGAATCTCTAAGGACAGGCAACTAGATCATCTTACAGTCAGGTTGCCTAGCAACAGGACATTGAGGCAGAGCCCTTGATCTTTCACCCTGTAAAAATCCTATACAAACATCTTGTTAGCATATCCCACTTTATGCAAATAACAGCTTCTTGCTCCCCCCACCCTTCAGGAACTATATAAACCCTCTTGGAGAAAAATAAAGTTGCACCTTGATCAGAATCTAGACTTGGTGTATTTCCTTTGTATCTCCTGTCCCTATCATTCCATCCTTAGGGTAGTTGAGAACCCGTTGAAGCCCTGCACACGGGGCAATGAGTGAAATTGTATGAACTAACTACAAAGAAGAAATAAGATAGACAAGCTATTGGCTAACAACTTTAATCCCAACACTCCAAAGCCGGGTGCAGGTATATCTGCCTCTGAGTTGAATGCCAGAATAGTCTATGTAATCAGGTCCAAGACAGATAGAACCTAGATGAGCAATAGTCCTTGTGGTAAGATGGAAGAGTAACAGTGGGTATATGCACAAAAGTGGTATAACTGGATCTTGAGGTAGATTGATTCCCAATTATCTGAGGATATCACATTGATTTACACAGTGCCTGTATAAATTTGAACCTGTGACAGCATTGAATTCCCTTGCTCCATGTCCTTGCCAACATTAGCTATCACTTGTGTTATTGAACTTAGCCATTCTTACAAGTGTAAGATGAAAGCTTAAAGTAGTTTCAATATGCATTTGCCTGATGGCTAAGAATGTTGACCATTTTTTCAAGTGTTTCTCAACCACTTTAGATTCTTCTACTGAGAATTCTATTTAGAGGTATACCCCATTATAATTTCATTATTTGGTTTGTTGTTTAGTTTTTAGAGTTCTTTATTATCTTTTGTGAGAAAACCCAGAAGCACATAGACAAACATGTTGTATTTGCTGATACATGAAAATTAGCTGCTAAGTAAAGTACACTCACAATACACATAGTTAATCACAGTAAAATCCACAGATGCATAGAGGCTAAGTAAGAAGAGCAGCTCTAGGGTATATGCATGAATCTCACTGGGAGAAGCATATAGAATAGATTTTGTGGGTGCACTGGAGGCATTTGGAGATGGGAACAGGATTGGTCAGGTGAGTAAGAAAGGGACAGAGGAGAAGACAGGGAAAGATAACTGGATTAGGGGAGATTTTAGCAGGAGACATGGACCCAGTGCAATGCAAACTTCATGGAACCTAATAGGGTGATCCTAGTGAAGAGTCCTAGTTATCAAGAATTCAGAGGCTGGCTGGGTAGTGATAGCACATACCTTTAATCCCAGTACTCAAAAGGCAGAGGCAGGCGATCTCTGTGAGTTTGAGGCCAGCTTTCTCTAAAAAGTGAGTTCTAGGACAGGCTCCAAAAGCTACACAGAGAAAAAATAAACAAACAAAAAGAATACAGAGGCTGAACCAACCATTTGCTGTAACCACACAATACTCCCAGTGGTAGGATTGGGACACCAAGCTAAACACAAAACACTCAGCTAACACTTGTCCTGCCTGAAAGATATGCTGGAACAATCATGGCTCAGAGTGTCTAACCAATGAATGACTAGTCTAAATTGATGCCCAATCTATGAAAGGAGGCTCATGCCTTACAAAGCCTAGATTGATAGAAGCTGCAATAGGATGGTCCAGAAAACTAGGAAAGGACCAAGTACAACTGACCAAGGAAAATACAATGAGATGATCTATAATTATATTCTGTTATAATCAAAGATTTGTGCCTAGCCTAATTGTCAACAGAGAGGCTTCTTTCAGTAGATGATGGGAGCACATGCAGAGATCCCTACCCAAACATGAGGATGAGCTCTAAGAATCCTGTGGAAGGAGAGAATGAATATTGTAGGATACAGAAGCGTTGTAAAAACAAGGAAATCTTGGCCCATAGAATCAACAAGGCAGGGTGCATAGGGGTTCAGAGAAATTGAAGTGGCAATCATTAAGGCTGTATGGTTCTGTGCCAGGTCATCTGCATATATTCTATGGTTGTTTAGCTTGGTGTGTTTTGGGACTTATAACTGTAGGAGTACTGGTAGGATTGGCTCTTTTGCTTGCTCTTGGGACCCCTTTCCTCCTG
The DNA here is from genome assembly GCF_949786415.1 of Peromyscus eremicus. Taxonomy (NCBI): domain Eukaryota; kingdom Metazoa; phylum Chordata; class Mammalia; order Rodentia; family Cricetidae; genus Peromyscus; species Peromyscus eremicus. The sequence goes on along the minus strand of NW_026734332.1, from coordinate 475,858 downwards.
TTGGGTTACCTTGTCCAGTCTTGATATGAGGGTTTGTTCCTAACCTTATTGCATCTTGTTATGATGTGTTTGGTTGATATCCCTGGGAGGCCTACTATTCCCTGAAGGAAAACAGGGTAGCAGTGGATTTGGAAGAATGAGGATTTCAACATGGTGACTAGAAGGAGTGGAGAAAGGGGAAGGAAGCTGCAAGTTAGGATGGATTGTATGAGAGAAGAATAAATACCAAGAGAAAAAAAGAAAAAGGGAAATGCATTTAATCTTAGTACAATGATCCTTATAGTCTGTAACAGCCCCAAACAGCTCAAATGTCCAGTTTCTTTTGACACTCAAGATAATCTCTTGCCTGGCACATCTTGTACAAATCAAGAGACAAGGATTTCCTACAAATAATGGCACAGTATATATTCACATTCAGAAAAAAAGAAATGTGACTGTGTTCCTGGACCCAACACATGCAGACACATCCCCAGCTTATGTGCATGTCACACCAGCCAGAAGGTTAGGTAGCCAGGCCACTAGCCCATGAAACTTCCACCATCCCCACATACCCACAGACACAAACCTCCACCAAACATACAGCTGCCACTCCCAATTCCATGTCCCCACGCCAAATTGGATGGATATCCTCTGCTCAAAGGCAAACCACACCAGCCAGAAGAACAGGTAGACAATCTGAGGTTTGAGATTCCCTGCTGGACCAGAGGTAATGCCAGCTACCAGAAATCCATGTAACATGCTCACTTTTGGACATCCTGCAGTCTTTCAATAATCCCCTAACAATATCCTCAATCCCACTTCTCTCTTCATCTCTGTGTTGTTGCCTCAAAATTGGGTTGAATCCTTTCTCTAACAAAGGACACACAATCTGCCAGATGTCTATGCAGGCCACCTGCCCATAGACCTTCCCTACTTTCTCAATGCCACCTCAACCCTATCCCCAAACTTCCTCTTCTCCTCCCTTTGGTCATCCCCAAACTTGGACAGATACTCTCTACTGGAACAAAGGTAACACTGCAAGATTTCAAGGCCACAACTTGGGATGAGAACCCCTGTTCAATCATAGACCACAAAGAAGAGAAGAACAAAGAACAAATAGAAACCAAGGAATAAAAAACCCATCCAAAAAAGACAAATTGAGAAATCAGCACCCAGAGCCACAATCACCTCAAATCCAGATACCTGGACACCACCATAAGAACATAATCAACATCAGCTGGAGCAATATTTCACTACCAGATTCCTGATATTCTACTACAGCAAGCCCTGGATATTCCATCACAGGAGAAGGACAATTAAGACAAACTTTATAAGGAGTTCTTAAGGAGGAAGTGAATGAATGTGTTTAAAGAAAGCAGAGAAAGGATAAATTTAATATTGGAAAAAATTAACAAATCCCTTAAAGAAAACCAAAGACAAACAAACAGTTGATGGTAATGAATGATCTCTTCAAAAACTGATAATGGAAATAGAAGCAATTAAAAAATGAAAACTGAAGAAATTCTAGAAATGAAAATCTAGGTATTCAAACAGGAACTACAGAGGCAAGCTTCACCAAAGGAATACAAGACATAGAATAGAGAATTACAGGCTTTAAAATTATGACAGAAAATATGGCTATATTGATGAACTAAAATGTTAAATTGAAAGATTTCCTGAAACATAAGGTCCAGGAAATCTGCAACACTATTAAAAGACCAAACCTAAGAATAATAGGAATAGAAGGAGAAAAATCTCAGCTCAAATCCCAGAAAGGATTTTAAAAAATAATTCTTAAATAAAAGAACAGAAGAGAACATAGCCCAGATAATCTACTAAGCAGAACTCACAGAGGCTCACAGGGGCTCACAGAGACTGAAACAGCATTTACTACCTACATGGGTCCACACCAGTTCCTCTACATATATGTTACCCTTGTAAAGCTTGGTGTTTTTGTGCAACTCCTCACAGTAGAAGTGGGTGGTGTGTCTCTGACATCTTTGCCTGTTCTTGAAATCCTTTAACTCCTACTAGCTTGTTTCATCCAGCTTTGATATGAGGGTTCCTGCCTAGTCTTTTTGTCACTTGTTATGCAGGGTTTGATTGATAACCCTGGGATATCTGCTCTATTCTGAAGGGGAAAAGAGGAGGAGTGGATCTGGTAAAAAAGGAGGAAATGGAGAGGATGCAGAGGAGTAGAGGGAGGGAAAACTGCAGTTGGGGTGTATTGAATGACAAAAGAATAAAAATAAATAAAAAAATAAAAGATTGAAATGTGGACACAGTGTGGAAAAACAACAAATCCTGTAGCTCTGTTTCAGACAGGTGTGGCTTCATTCTCAAAGGGCTTAGATAGCTCTGTCCATGAAATGTTTCTTACATGTCTCTGGCTTGCAACTTCTACCCCTTTTTGTATTAAAAAAAGGAGAGACAGAGACAGAGAGGCAGAGAGACACAGAGAAGAGAGAGAAACACAAAAAAAGAGAGGAGCTCTCAAAAACTCACTGAACTGAAACTCACAATGTCCCCAAAATTGTAACAAGGCTCTGTATTAATTAAGTGTAGCTCTCCCTCACAAAATGACACTTTCCCAAAGTCCCTACTTCCTACCAATATCTGTGTTAAATCCACTAAAAAAAAAATCTCTTTTTTTCCAAGTCTGGTCACATGAAGCAGAAACTGGTGGATCTCTTCAAGTTCCAGGCCTAGCCTATCTACTACTTAGTGAGTTCAAAGCAAGACAGGGTTAGAATGTCAGACCATGTCTCAAAACACACACACTCAAAAATCTCTACTCAATAAACTTCAGGGCTGTTAAAAAGGTTTGAGAAATAAAGTACTCACCTTGCAACTATCCTTTTACTTCTGTCTTATAAAAACAATTGCCACAATTCATGCTTCTAACCCAGTAATTTTAAGGCAAGGTAAAAGGCAGACAGAAGAAATCTTGCAAGGTTATTTACATGTGATAGTAAACTAGGGACCCTGTCTCAAACATGTTGAAGGAAAAAGAGCAACAAGCAAAATGTTCTCTGACTATTATAACTAAACCACAAAACACATGCATACCTATCCACATATAAATTAGGACACAGATAAAAACAGTCATAAGCAAATAAATAATAAAATTACAATTGGATGATGTGGCACATAACTTTTATTCCAATACATGGGCAGCAGAGGTAGGCAGAGTTGTGTGAGTTAAGGGCCAACCTCATCTATATTCTGAGTTCAAGGACAGCTAGAGATACACGGAGAAACCCTGTCTCAAAATAAAATTTCAATTCTGATTTGTATTGTCTCATCCTGAAATCATTTTCCAAAATGAATTGAAGTGTCCCAGCTTAACCTCTGCAGAGGTCTCATGGTTCAGGACAATATCTCTTAAAATCTTTTCAGGTGTCAGCCACTGGTTCCTTTCAATCATTCTCAGAAATAAATATAGCTTTGTATGGTAGCAGAGCCAAGCAGTTCTCCTTGAATTCAAGACATTTTGGCCTATGAAGGGAATATGATAGTAACACATTCCTCAATAAACACACACATACACACACACACACACACACACACACACACACAGATACACAAATATAGTTTGATGTATTTTGCTTTGTTATTTGAGACAAGATCTCATTAGAAAGCTCCAACTAGAATAATCCTCACACTGTATAGTTTAATGGATAATATATATTGAATATTTTAAAACAAATCCCAGAAATCATTTCATTCTATACAATTGGCCCATTATTCAAAGCATGACAGTTTTCTGAACAGGAGGGACCTTTCAAACAATGGTCTTTATATTTCCTTAAATTGCAGTAGATCTGGAAGTGGGAGAAAATTTACACTGTTTACATCCCTAGGTTGTTTCCCCTCCATCAAATCCTTCTACGAAATTAATATCCATCTTTTCTTTAACTTCTTCTAATTTAGAAACATTTTAACTAATTTATTTGTAATTTGAGGTATTTATAAGATTTTGTTTTAGTGCTAAAAACCCAACTGTTGAAGCTGAAACTATATCTATAAAAATAAATGTTCCAGCTACCGATAACCCAATGAATTTTTAAGAATATTTTTCTAAAATAGTTGGAAATTTTCCAAATATTTTATAGAAATTTTTGGAATATCCCTCTGTTTTTAATATTACTGGAATTAAAATTGAAGGAGGTTGTTGATAAACAATTTTATTATTATTTATTATGCTGTCAACACTTTGATAAAATACCTGTGGTTGTATGTTACATGAAATAAAGAATGACTATAGTGGATTACTAGGATTTCTTTTAATAAAACATGAAGAGAAGCCAGGCGGTGGTGGCACACGCCATTAATCTCAGCACTTGGGAGGCAGAGTCAGGCGGATCTCTGTGAGTTCGAGGCCAGCTTGGGCTACCAAGTGAGTTCCAGGAAAGATGCAATGGTGCACAGAGAAACCCTGTCTCAAAAAACCAGAAAAAAAAATGAAGAGAAAACACATAATCCTATAGATAATATTATTCTACCAAAAAAGTAAAATTAGCAGTGTTTCTCAAAAGTATTTCCTCCCTAAAGACTAATGAATCATGTACTGACTAAGTTAGGGTTTCTATTGTTGTGAAGAGACACCATGAACATGGCAACTATTTCAAAGGAAAAAAATTTATTTGACATGGATTACATTTTTAGAGGTTTAGTCCATTATCATCATGGTGAACATAGCAGCATGTAGGCAGACAATGTGCTGGAAAAGGAGCTGGACATTTACACCATGACCTTCAGGTAATCTGGGAGACTGGACATGGTTTAAACATATATCAGATCTCAAAGTCCACCTCCACAGTGACACACTTCCTCTAACAAAGCCACACCTTCTAATAGTGCCAATCCCTATGAACTTATGGGGGAAAATTCCATCCAGACTACCACAGGTACTAAGTAATAATGTTCACAAAGAAGTATGATATGTCCTTTGTGAGAAAACAATGAACCCATTTTATTGAGAACAGCTAAAAGTATAAGTTTGTTTCCATATCATAATTTATTAGACCATGAAAATTTTGGTAGGGCCCACCTAAGTCCCCATGAATGATTACATGAAGTATTCAGCTCACATTTAACCCAATGTGGGAACAATGACCAGGTTGCTCCTTGTCCTCAAAGTGAACAAGAAGTGAAGTTGTGCACTTCTTCAATATCAATTATGTTTTTTGAAATGACTGTTTTACTAACTTTGCTGCCAATAACTTTTACAGGTTAAACTTTTATTTTTCCCATTTTTAGGTACATAATGAAAAGCTATACCATTGTTCATTCCAAGGAATCCTGGTGTATTATTTGTTACTCATGATCATATGTATATGTGAATCAGAAGCCTAATTGGAATGAGCAGTATAAGAAAGATCTTTTAGACAAGTAAAAATAGCTTAGTCAGTAACTTCACTACACCCAAAGCTGTACCTGATAAATACAACTCAGTGACATTACTCACTAATGACAAGCCGACACAGTCCCAGAACCCCATGACACACACTGGACAGTATATAACCAGAAATCAAGAGCAATGCTCTGGTCTATACATCTGGAGAGACACCACATTGATCTACATATGAAAAGTCTCCCCCAGGATCCCAAACTTCAAAACAGATGTCTATTAGAGACTAGACCTGACCTTCAGTAAACATACTTAAAACAGGTGAGCAGCTTTGAAGAAGGAGTCTTAGGACTTTAGTTAGGAATTAGGAGTGTGAACTTTGTGTGATGACCATCAGCATCATAAAATATAATTTTTGTCAATTAACTACACATATTATTCTTGCTCATGACTTTACTCTTTTGCCCTAGTTCTTCTCCAGCACTTGTTTTCAGTTGTTTGGCAGGTCTTTCCCATTCTGAATGTAATTACTGTTGTGCTCAAATTGTAACCCAAAAGAGACCATTGAAGAACATGGAATACCAGAATGCAACAGCAAAGTTTATTCTATAGATACAAATCTAGACAGGGAACTCATTCCTACACCCAATAGAGTGAGGCAGGGAGGAGTTGTTCTTTCTTTGTGAGGCCAGCTATTTAAAGGCAAAAATCACAAGCCATTCAGGTCAGTTGGGGGGTTTGGCACTGGTGCAACTCAGATTGGTTTATTTTTATTTTTGAAGGTCTCTGTTCTTTTAATTGGGTGAGGGTATGGAAGCTTTGAATTTACAGGTTGGGGGATAAAATTATCAATTTTGGGGCAGTCCAGCACAAGTCCCAGGCTTTGTCCTTGAGCTGCCATGGGGGCTGGCAGGCCAAACATGTACTGATTGTGGGGGCTGTCTCAGCGGTCCAGGCTCTGTCCTTGTGCTGCCATGGGGGCTGGCTGGCCTACACGTACTGACTGTGGGGGCTGGTTCAGTGGTCTGGGCTCTGTCTTTGACTCGTGCACATAAGTCTAAGTTGGTGAGGGGTCCCAGACAGTAAACATCTGGCTGAACTTTGAGCAGTCAGAGTACGTGCAGAAAGGGAGCTACTGCAAGGAGTATGTCTTTTGTTCACAGCCCTCCCAGAGACTGCCTGCTCAGTCTCAAGAAACTAAAATTGAGGCCTGATCTCTGAGAGAAAACTGAGCAGCATGTTATGGCATCTGCTTGGTCCTTTCAATTACCACAACTCTTTCCAAAAGACCAAAACCACAATCTATAGAAACAGCAATAATTTATAATATCAACAAACTCCATAGTTCTCATAAGAGCCAATATAACAAGAGTTTTAAATACAAAATAGCAAATGCCTCAAAACAACTGAAATGAGGTTATTTGCCTTATAACATTTGCAGTTTTCCCAAGGAGCTCACCTATGAGGATCGACCATGCTGTCTCAGGAAAATCCAAGACTCTAGCAATATCTGAAGTCTCAGAGATAATGGGGTCCCCTGGAAAGGTAAGTATGGCAGCTGAGCACTAGGATGTATTTGGAAGGCATATGGACTCAAACAAGGGCCTGGAGATTGGCTTAGATACTAAAGAATCAGAAGGCAATCTGGTGTCAGGAAAATCCTTTAAAAAGGTAGGTGAATTTTTGTCTCACTTTTCCTCCATCAGGTTCTCACCTCTATGACCATGATAAGCTGTTCCTGCACTATTCCCAGCATCCTGCTACTCCTAAATACTACAGCAGCAGCACCTTGAGCTCCACATCTCTGGGTTTCATCATCAGCCTTGGTTGAGTGCTTGTCCAGCTAGATACAGGTCTGCTGTTTCCAGGGAGTAGTTCCAGGGGTGCAAATGATCAGGCCAGGTGTCACTCCATGAACACCTCCTTCAGTTTCAAGGATATTTGAGATAGGCAAGAAAAGAGCAGTGTTGGTGCACAAGACCTGTGAGTTTTTGCAGCCCTGCATTCCTACTTCCCTGGGCCAAGCCCACAAATCACCTACTAAACACACCCTCTCCCTGAGGCAAACTCTAACAGAAATTCCTCCAGTTCTCTCCTCACAAGCACTGCAGTCTCCAGATGCATCCCCCAGGCAAGTCCCTACAGACACACCCACAGAACGTGCTCACAGACATTCCTCCTCCCTGGAAATAACCTTCTAGACACTTACTATTTTTAGCCAGACTCAGAGGATATAGGAATCTTGTAGTGACCTCAGTTTTTGGGAAAGTAGCAGAATGGGGAGTACTTGGAAGCTAAAGTGGAGAGCTTCTCTAAGATCAATGCCAGAGGAGACAGCAGAGCAGCCCATCCACTACAACCAGAGGGCTCTGGAAGAGGAGACCTACTCTAGACCTGCATTCGTACAGGAGCTGGGAATTCAAAGCCACAGCTGACAAAGTACACAGATGCTGAGCCCTGTAAGAAGATCTCATGTGGAAGAGAAAACGTGGCCAGTAGACATATTAACATAGAGGTTTAAAGGGATCTAATGAACCCTCTCCCTAGACCAAGAACTATGGGAAACTAATGACTATTGAGAGGGAGAATTATGTTTCCCATGGATGAGCCTCCTAGTTGGTTATCCAAAACAAAGTGGTTTTGCTGAAACCATATAAATAGAAAAAATGAAAAATGGACTTAGCAGCTCATACTAATTTTTGTTCATATACATATAAATACATATGCAATAGTAGTATCTAAAGAGAAAACCAGTTTGAGACAGAATGAGTGGCGCATAGAGCAGGCTTCTTTAGGACACTAACCAGCTCCCAAATCATGACACAAAGACTTCTTATTAGTTATGAATGCTTCCTGGTCACATGGATTATGGCTCAAGATGTGGATTCTGCCCCATCCACCCAAACAACTCCATGCACATCTGAGAATTTTCTGTAGATCAGAAACTGCCTTTGTCCCCAGAACTAAACTTTACAAAATCATACCAATTGTAGCTGGTTGTAGCAAAGTTAGAAGCATTCTAATCATGTATTGCTGAAAGACAATCCATATCACCATCTTTCTATCAGTTTCTAAAATATTTGTAATATTTATAAGACCAACCTGAAAGTGGAGTGCAATGTTCTGAACTGCTAGACACTAGACTTTTAGTTTTCCAATCTGTCTTCCCACTACACACAAAAACTCGGCCGTGTGTGCACACTGGACAGTGATATTACAAACATCATATCTTCCTATGTCAGATCCTCAGAGTCTCCACATACCCAGGAAATCCATACACATGAAGGCTCAGAGGACAAGGACTAGTGCCCATGTCACCACATGGACCAACAAAACCACAGTCTGGATCATGGTTAATCCTAGTCCCAGCAGAAAAGAAAGCTCAACAGACCTGCTTTGAACATGCTACACTCACCATGACATGGCTTGTGGACTTTCTTACAGCTCACTACAGCAGAACCAGAGGAGAATACTGGAAAGAAACTGAAAGCTACCTCCTGCTGATGCTCCTGATTGCTAACACTCCCCAGAGTTCCTCATCAGCTATTACCACCAGCTGGGCTTCAGGACATTACCAGTTTCCCTACTGGGTGAGCAGAGTTCAAAGAACTCAGAGAGAAAAAATCCTCCCAGGTGGGTCCTTCCACACTATGATTGGATAGGACACTAACCAGGGGATTTGGTAGTTTATTAAAATTTCCTAATATCTTAGAGCACTTTCTGTTTTTCTTCCAAGGCACATGGTCCTATAGATGCACAGTTCATTACATACTCATTGTCCATTGCAACCAACCTGTTTCTTCATAGCTGGGAAATCCTGCAACCAAACACAGGACACATTCAAACAGTAACCGTTCTTAAACAAAAAGAAGTCATGAATTAGAACACAATGAAGGGTCTATGCGAGGATATGAAAGCAGGAAAATATAGTGATAATAATGTAAATATAATCCCAAATAATTTAGTTAAAAAGTTGAAACAGGCTTTATGGTCATGTGCTCCAGAGACGAGGGATTTGTATTAGAGGACACCAAGTACTGCTCACACCATTTCTCTTCGGGTATACATCTTAAACCTGGAAAACACAGTCATGTTTTCTATCCAGTTCTACTTCCTAGGTTCAAATGGTGTAACTACTCTAATTTGGACTTGGGCTACCACATCCATCCCTGCTTGTTGGTCATGTGTGTTCACAGGCCTGTGGAGATGTAACCCAGGCTTTTCATATTCCAGGTGAGAGTTCAGAACCTTCCCATGGTTTGACTTTATGGAATCATGAGTCAGTGTCAAAGGTGTGCTGATGTTGAGGGTCATCAAGGCCCTGAACACCATGGCCTGCCTTACCATGTGGAAATTCTCCAATTTCCCTACAGGACTTCATGCATGACATTTAGGTGTGTTATCTGGTTACAAAACATGGTATTTTCACTCTGAAATTATTAAGGATATGCTTTTGAAACATTTATTTTTATATATTTAATTTTTGGTTTGGTTTGGTTTTTTTCAAGACAGAGTAGCTGTATGTATCCCTGACAGTCCTGGAACTTGGACTTTAGACGAGGCCGCAAATTCAGAGATCAGTCTGCCTCTCCCTCCTGATTTGGAATTAAAGGCATGTGCCACCATCACCTGGTTGAAACATTTTAATTAGCATTGATTGTGCAAATACTGAGTTTTGTGGTGACATTTTAACACATGACATTTCTATTTTATTAGGGGCAGGGTTCAGGCCAATATGTCCATACAGCTGTCAGAGGACAACTTATGGAAATTGGTACCTACTCTCCACCACACTGGCCCTGCAGATGCAGGCTTAGGACAAGCACCTTTACCCACACTCTTACCCATCTGACTAGCCCAAATTTTTGTTTGTACCTTTTCATGATAAATTTGAATATAGGACTCACACATGCTAGGAAAGGTTTCTTTCAGCCAACCCTCCATTTATTTGAGACTGCCTCATGGTGACATTTTTCTTTCTTTCTTTGCTTCTCCAACAGAATCAGTCTATCACATGATCCATTGAACTCCCAGCAGATCTGACAGCTCAGTCATCCTGCCCCTCCTACATTGAAGGCAATGAATCCCCATTCTCCATGCCATTGCTGATGGTCTACCTCATGATTCCCTGTGTCTGAAATAGAGGAGAACCCTTGAAAAAACTCATAATCTACCTCCCACTGGTGCTCCTGATTGCTAGGCTTGCCCAAAGTTCCTCAATAGCTTGTCTCCAACAGGGCCTGAGGACAGTAGCAGCTTCTCTACTAGATAAGGGAAGATCAAATGACTAAGGCAGCACAGGGCTTCACAGCTCTGGATTCTACCCTAGGGGCAGACAGTACTCTAGTCTGGGAAATACATATTTTAGTAGCAACTATTCCAGTGTCTCAGAGCACTTTCTGTTCCTCTTCCATGAGATCACTGGCCAGTGCAGCCTACCATTTCCTTCATAGCTCAGAAATCCTGCAGCCAAACTTAAGTCACATTAAACAGTAACTGCTGTTTAAGGAAAAGGAGACCATGAAATAAAAAAAAAGCCGGGCGGTGGTGGCGCACGCCTTTAATCCCAGCACTCGGGAGGCAGAGCCAGGCGGATCTCTGTGAGTTCAAGGCCAGCCTGGGCTACCAAGTGAGTTCCAGGAAAGGCGCAAAGCTACACAGAGAAACCCTGTCTCGAAAAACCAAAAAAAAAAAAAAAAAAATTGAAGTGTCTATGGAAAGGCTTAGAGATAGAAAAGCAACAATGCAAATGAGGTAATATAATCCCCAAAAATTATTTTAAAAAATTGAAACAGGCTACATGGCCATGTGCTTCAGAGACTAGGGATTTGTGTTAGAGCACACCACATGTTTAGTCACACATTTTCTCTCAGGTTGTTCATCTTAAACCTGTAAAATAATAGTTCTTTTAGGCAGGGTTACACCACTTTATCCAGTTCTATTTGGGTCAACTAGTGTAACTACTGTAGTTTGGTTTTGTGATAAGTTCAGTTCTTTATCCACATTCTCAATTCCCTGTTCTTTGGATGCAAATGGCCAGTCAGAACAATTAATAATCATCTAAAATACATAAAATTGATCACCTCACTACTTATTTCTAATGTGAGCTACAGTCAAAGGAAGAGAGCTTTCATGTTTCTTCTTGCCCATCCTTTCTGTAAGGACAGTACACCTGCTTTATAGTTGGTCAGTGAACTCAATTCTTACCCAGGTCCCTCTTCATATGGAAGTTTGCAATAAAATCAAGAGAAGTTGGAGGACACTCATTTACTTCACAATGACCAGTCTTGAAGCAGTTTGCAGAACTTTCTTTCCCACACTGGGCAGCAGAAGAAGTATTAGATGTTCAAAGCAATTCTCAACTGCATAGTATGAGGCAAGCCTAAGCAACAGGAGACATTGCTCTAAACAGAAATAATGAACTCACTTGAGAAAAAAGGGAAGAAATTCTTAATGACCTGAAAACAATGGGGAACTGAAACATATAAGAGATTAGAGGAGAGATGCATTTAAAAAAAATCAAATTTTAACAGTGAAACAAATAATTGACTTTTTAAAAAGATAAATAGAATTGAAAAAAATACAAGGCTCTACTGACTTTCAAAAAGAGAACACCATTCTCTGGTAGAGGGAATGGTATTAATAAGATCACCATGGCCCTATGTGCAAAGTTAGCTGCTGAGACCTGTGACCTGGCACACACAGCTATAGCTAATGGAAATAACCATGACAAGCAGGATTGAAAATATCTGCATAGGATAATTTTTTGTTCAAAATTCAATATTCATGGCCTCAAGCTAACCTTCCCAAATTGTCTACCCAAAATCTACCCTGCCTTCACTCACATGACATGGATCAACACATGCTGGGGAATTACAAAATCACTGATCCTGCAACAATCAGTTCCTATATCATAATGGTGACTTCTGCAGCTGTTTGCCTACCCTGTTTCCCCCAGCAGAGTACACAATAAGTTATTCTTTCTATTCTAGTCTCCAAGCACACAAAAAATCTTTTTCCTATTACTGAAATGGATAGTTGACTACATAAGCCAAATTTTTAATTTAAAATCTCAGTGGTAATTGAGTTCTTCAATCTAAAATTGTAGTTAGTGCAATCACAAGGACAGCACAGTGAAATTGATTGTGCTCATGGCTGCCTGATCCAACATAAGAAAGTTTGTGTCAGAATTTTTTTTTCTACAAGGCTGGAGGTGCTGCTCTTAGAGAATATGCCTCCTCAGGGATAAATTTTTCCACACACCTAAAAGTTTAATGAACAAGAATATCTTAAATAACAACATGTATCAAGTGGTGGTTAATGTCAGAAGAGAAGCCAGTCTGGCACAGATTTTGCTTGCCACTTGTGCTGTCATCCTTAAGTCTCTCTTAAGTCTTACCTGAGGTAGCACATTGAACAATTTAAATAGGACCAGGAGAATGGAAGTTTAGCCACTTAGGCAGATGGAGATTTATAGAGCAAAATTATCTTTTAGATCATGCAGTAAGATCTAAATATAAATATATCATGATGCATGACTAAAAAGAGAAATAGAACATAATGTATAACCTAAAGGATATATTTAAAGAATGTGTCAATGCCACAATTCCCACACAAAGGACATAGAACACAAATACAAAAACCAGCATGGGAAAGTCACCTATTCATACTGTGAATGGTGGTCTCAAATGAACAGCTATTCTAAGCTCTTCTAACCTGAGAACAAGGCTTCCTTTGCCTACAAGTAAGCTGGCTCAGAAGACCACAAATGCTTCTATGAAGGACCAGAACAAGTTCACTTTTCTAAGCCCTGACTGCTGTCTATCTTAAGGCTGTGACATTACTGTACAGAATTTCATTTTTTATTTTTGGTTTTTCAGTACCTTCACTGGCCCTCCTGGAACTCATTCTATAGACCAGGCTGACCTTGAACTCAGAGATTCAGCTGCCTTTGCCTCTTGGCAGCTGGGATTAAACGCATCCACTACAACCACCTGGCTTTCAAGAACTTCATTTTTTACGTTTTTTAGTTTTTCAAAACAAGTTTCTCTGTGTAGCCCTGGCTCTCCTAGAACTCACTCTGTAGACCATGCTGGCCTTGAACTCACAGATCTCTGTCTTCCTCTGCCTCTCAACTTCCTAGATTAAAGGTGTGCACCACCATCTTCCAGCAAGAATTTCATTTTTTAAGCTTTGTTTTATGTATATGGACCTGCTTGTGTCTGTGTGCAGTACCTGCAGAAACCAGAAGATGGAATCAGAGTCTTTGGAGTTATAAGCAACCATAGTTTCTGTCATATGGAGGTAGCTCACTCCCACAGATGAGTGATTGTTGAGTACAATTCATGCCAGCTTGTCCTCAGGTACACCTCAAGAATTGCTCTGGCATTTGAAGCTTGGGCTTTCTCACCCAAAGGTCCGTCCATAAAAATTCTTCAATACTCCACAGCTCTTTGTAGATGCCTGATTGCCTTAGCCTTAGACAGACTTCAGTTCTAGTCTCAGGATCTTCTAATAACCTGGATGTCTTCTAAAGTCACCACCATTCAGAGCTCCAAACTGAATGTTTTGCAGGCATCAGTGAAGCAGAAAGTGATCACCTTCAGACAAGTCATACTCTATGCCTACAAGTTCCTTTTCTCTCCTTACAGGAGGTATAAACTCAAGAAGGGGAACACCTGACATGTGAGATTCTGGGCTCCAATTGCTGCCTATTTACCACATTGGAGATAAACTCACTCTTGTGGCTTGGATTAATTGGTCAACTATCTTTTAAAGACTTTTATTGTCAGTTCCTCTCCTCTTTGTATTCTTTGTATTTCCCCCTCATTTTGTGGAGATTTAGGTTTAGAAAACTCTTGGACCAGTTCTCCCACTGCCCCTGCAGTTCATGTGGTGGCAGCTAAGGCAGTGCAGCACTATGACAGGTTCAACATCACATGTTCCTCCTACCCAGTGACACCACAATCATTGCCCGAGAGAAGGAGTGGTGAAGTCAGAGCCCAAGTCATGCTCGGTGAGACTGTTATCCAAGCCTGCCTCTGCCAAGGTGGATGCAATACTGGAAAAGGCCATGGGAAAGGATAAAGGATCACACAGCAGAGTGCAAACAAAAGGGAAGAGGAAAGCAAATGGCACCAGGCTAAAGTGGCTGACCAACAACTACAGATCTGCCAGCGGAAAGTGGAGACACTGAAAAACAGAGTCCAGTCTCTGAAGTGGAAGAGAAAGAAGCCAAGTCTGACTAACCATCCATCATGTCTGTCAGTATCCCTGCCTCACTACTTGTAAAATCCAGAGGAATATTTTAACCAACTATTTGTAAATGTAAGTTTTTTAGTAGCTGTATAAATATTTTTAGTGGTGGGTAAAAATCCTATTTCATTCCATATTTTAAGTGTAAATGATTTTTTAAGAGATTAAATCACTTGACAGTTTTTGTTTTTTTTTAATACAACCAGAAAGTAGCAGGACACTGAATGAGGAGAGGGTATGACTGTCTCAGGGGTCAGCATAACATTCGATACAGGGGGCTATTTTTATATCCTACAACACAAAGCATTCTAAATGATAATTTGAAGTCTCTTGGTCATCCACTTTTATCCAGAATATTCTTAGTTATATCTGGTCTCATATTTCTAGTAGAAATGTTTCCTAAAAAACAACTCCTTTGGCCTTGCCTTGTCAGAACTGTCTCTGGTTATACAGTTTTTTTTTTTGCTAATATTTGTGATAACATGCAGTAAAAAATGGAAATTTTGAATATGAACTGTATGTGGCATAAAACTGTGAGTCAATGGAATTGATAATTGCAAGCATTTGATTGTTATGTGAGGGCTTAGGGAAAACTTGCCAAGTTTAGGATGGACCATCACTGGAATAAGTTCAAAGAGAAACAACACATGGCTCTTTTGGATACATGAACACAATGTATGTCTCTTCGAGGTTGGGTACATGTTTCAAAAATTGAAATGACTGTATACTCTGCTTCTCAACCAATAATTTCTCATTTGGGGAAGAGTAAAAACATATTCTTAGAGCACCAAGTGTGAAGTAGTTTCAGGTTCTATCAATCTTATATTTCTTCTGCGTAACCTGGGCTGGTATAAGGATCAACTTAGATCAGCCATCCACACCTTACTACTATTAATGACATGTTCATAGGCTTGAATAGAAGGCTCAGCATTGAGGGCACTACCATTTATAAACGGGACCTGACTCTCATCCCCTGCACACACAAGACAGCTGACAACTGACAGTACCTCCAGTCACAGGGAATCAGACACCATTTTCGGGGCACCATTGGTACCTAGCATGAACATGGTATACTAACTTGCAAAACTTATGCACTTAAATTAAATTTCATTCTTTCCTAAGCTAACAGGCACATGAATAAAGCCTTTCTTACAATTTGGAATCACATACATATCTGTCTTTTCACTATTTGCATATCTGGTCTCCTAAGAGGCAAGTCAAATGCACTCAAGTACATGGAAACACAGGGAGATGTGATAAATCTGATGTAGGTACTAGGAATCAAACTTGGGTACTCAAGAGTACCAGTACTACTGAGCCAACTCTTCAGGTCACAAATATATCATTATAATTTTAATGATGAAGATGTCCTACTGCTCTTTCTGTCTCCTGTGACTTGAAGGTGAGGAAAGTCCCCTCTAGATGGTTGTTAAAGGATTCAATGGATTTCTATACCTCTGTGAATGGACTCTCTATATTGTTTTTTATTTTCATTGTTAAGAGATTTCTCATGATGTGAGTAAATATAACAAAAGCTTTTGTTGAAACCAGTCACAATCCAGCCAGATTATATTATGAAAAATCCCATAATTTGAGATATGCTTTTCTGTTGGAATTTTCTTGAGACAGGATGTGTCCAAATAGGCTGCCCTTGAATTCACTATGGGGACCAAGCTGGCCTCAAAATCACAGAGATTGGCCCAACATATTCTCCCTGTGCTGGAATTACATTTATGCACCTCTAAGTCCAGAAATATGGGTTTTTAAGTGACCTACAATGGAATCAGAACATGAAAGGATAAAACAATATTTAAAAAGAAACCATAATTGTTTTGAAGAACAGAATTATTTCTTAAAATTCAATAATTTAAATGGGCAAATCATTTTATATATTCTCAATAATTGGGTTATTTTCCATGCTGGTATTTTCATCCACTTAAAAATGTTTGAACTGCATTTGTGTGTCTATGTTTGTGCCAGGATGTGTATGTAGCACCAAGAGGATAACTTACATTTGTCAGTTTTCTACTTCCCCTATGTGAGTTCTAGTGATGAAACCTGTGGTGTCATTTAGTTGCAAAGGACCTCAATGGCACTTATTCAAGTCTAAAAATAATTTATATATGTGCTGATGTAGGAGTGCACATGTCAATGCCCAAGTGTAGAAATAAAAAAAAATTGTAGGAGTAGTATGGATCACCCAGAGATAGAACTCAGGTCCTCAGGCTTAGTGGAAACAACTTTACGGAATGAGCCAATTCTCTGACATTTGATTGTGGTTCTGAGACAATGTTATAAACAAATGCTTAGTCCCCATAATCAATTTTGAAAAATATGTGGTTGTACAAATATTTTAATATGCAAAGAAAATTTATTATTTTCTTATTTATTATTCAATTTGTCCTTTGTTCTTGTATCCTTCTATGAAATTAAGTTTACAATCTGAAAATAAGACAATATTTTAATGTTGTAGTATTTTTAAAAATCTTTTTTGAGCACCAGTGAGATGGCTCATTGGTAAAGTCTTTGGTCTGCAAAGCTGGAAACCAGATGATGATCAACTTATTAGGAGGACCACAAAGCTATCTTCTGGTCTTCACATACCTGAAATGAGCCAACAGCCCATAATCATTCACACACCACATAAATGTTTCTTAAAAGAGAAATCTTAGTGATATTACATCACCTGGCATCTCTGGATAATTTTCTTGGAAGGAAATACTTGAAGATGAAATGCCAAATGGTTAACTCATGTGGATGGGACAGTCTTGGAAAATCAAATTATATAAATATACATATATAACATAGCAAGCTATGATATGAGGTGTATGGTGGATTGCTGATTATCTTACTTTATTACAACTTCATCAGATAAATGAAAATACTGCTTTGAATACACACATGAAGTATTTCATATTCCTTATGTTCTCTTCCATTAAGCATTTCAACATTAACATTCTTAAATTTGGTTGAAAAAAGCATACATGATGGGAGTACATCATCTACCTTTGGACTTGAACTCAGGAGGTGGATTCATGAGGATCATAAGTTCAAATGTATCTCTGAATCATTACTAACATCCAAGCCAAACAGAATTACAAGCACATATCTCAAGGGAATTTGTAAAAATATAAAAAACAAAGTCAGCAACAAAACCCACCACTATTTTACAGACAACCTAACTTGAAATGTATGATCACACATAGCCTAATATTTAAGTAAACAGTGGAACACTTAGATTATGGGTATACCATTCCATACATTACAGAAGAACAATACCTATCACTAAGAAAGTACAACAGAAAATGAACAAAATGCATAGGAGAAATAAAAAGGAAATAAAATAAACATCACCAAATGTATTTGTCACACATATAGAACACTTTAGTATCTACTTCAAAAGTTTCAAGATAGAAATCACAATGCAGTGATCTTTACCATTGATATTGTATCTTTCCGGACCAAGTGCCAAATTATAATCATTTATAAGTTGATTTGGACATTATATCACAACAGAAAAGGAATATAAATACATAAATTCTTATACCTGAATTAGGTATTTAATGCAATTTAAAAGAAGTACAAAATCTAAAAGAGTTACATTACCATTTAAATCAGTAGTGCAAGTTCCAAAACTACACAGAGAAACCTTGTTTTGAAAAATAAAAAAAAATAAATAAAAAATAACACAAGTTTTTACAGTTCTGGAGGGAAAGATACCCCAAGTGTCAGAAGTCAGCTTTTACCTAGAGCTATGAAGGGAAGATATCCTGGATACCTACTCCTGTGAGAAAAAAGGTAACTTGAATATGGAGAAGTCAGGGTACACCTGATACTGTGCATCAGTGGGAAATGCTCTCCCTGCAAAAGATATTAATCCTGCTTCTCTACAAAAGGGAGCCTTTACACCCTGCTCCACATTGCTAAGAGTATCCCAAGAGAGATGTCCAATGCGGCTCTCTTCCACTCCCCTGAGGGAGTTTTTCAGCAGAGCTGTCAATTCATTTTCTGTTCTGCTCTATTAGAGTTCTAACAAAGATGTCCATTTCTTTTCAGCTAGAGCTCAAATTCTTACTTCTATGCTTCACTCAAGCAAGAAGAGAAATGCTGCAGAAATGTAGCAGTCTTTGGTGAAAAGTTGTTACTTCTGCTCTGATCTTTGAAGGGAGTTTGCCAGCAGAGGGGTCTGCTGCTTCTCTAATCCAATCCTATAATCAGATTCTCATCTACTCCAGTAAAAATCTTCATGCAAAATGCATTCAAGATACATATTTGGAAGGAAGGAATCTAGGAGAGCTCCAGAATCTCCCAGGCAGTTGCCAAATGAACAGACACAGGGCTTGAAAAAGCTGAAATATTGGGTGGATTTCATGCTCATGAATTGGTTGATTTCAGGCTCAGGGAATGGTTGGATTTGTGTTTACTTGGTCAACTTTATAGTGTGTTTCTTTAGCTCTGGTTTCAGGTCCAAAGTGTGTTTATTTTAATGCCCCCTTTTAAAATTTTGATTCTGGTTTCAGGATCAGGGTGTTTCTATAACTGGTTCTGGATTCAGGAACAAAGTGTGTTTCTTTGACTCTAGCTTCAGTGTCATGATATTTTTCACTCTGATTTCAGGGCCAAAGGGTGTGTCTTTCACTGGCCCTATTTTCAGGGTCAGTGTTTGTTTTTGTGGCTGCCTCATTTACCCTATACAAAAGGCTTCATAAATTCATAAATATGTGTTTATTCCATGAATGTGCTGCTGTAAACAATATAAAACCAGATACCATAATGCTTGAACATTTTTTGACACTGTCAAATACTTTTCTATTGAAGACATACTCTTCTGTAACTGATGATAAGTGTGTTGCCTAAAGATCTTACCAAACTCTTTATAGGAAGATGGCCACCATAACTTTTTCATATAGCCAAGGACTATTGTAATATATGAAAAGGCTTTAACAGACTAATTACACACAAAAGAATTATTCCTGTATAATGTGAAAAACAACCACACTGACTATGCCTGTATGGTTTTTATGCAGTATGAGTTTGGGATATCTCAAGATTTTTAAGATACTTACAGAGGCTTTACCATAGGGCTTCTCTCCAGTATGTTTTCTTTTACGCATTTGAAAAATTTTGAGACATGCAAAGGCTTTGCCACACTGATTGCATGCATAGGTTTCTCTCCAGTATGTGTTCTCTTTATGCCTTTGAAGAGTACTCAGAAGAGCAAGGGCTTTACCACAGTGATTGCATTCATAGTTTCTCTCCAGTATGTGTTCTGTCATGCATATGAAGACCTCTGTGATATGCAAAGGCTTTACCACATGCATTACATTCACAGGGGTTCTCTCCAGTATGTGTTCATTTATGCATTGAAGACAATTGAGTTGTGCAGAGGCTCTACCACACTGATTGCATTCATATGGTTTCTCTCCAGTAGGTGTTCTTTTATGTATTTGAAGATTGTTATGACATGCAAAGGCTTTACCACACTAATTACATTAATAGGGTTTGTCTCTAGTATTTGTTCTTTTATGCATTAGAAGGGTACTGTTTTGTGCAAAGGCTTTACCACACTGATTATATTCAGAGGGTTTCTCTCCAGTATGTCTTCTTTTATGCCTTTGAAGATTACTAATAAATGCAAAGGCTTTACCACACTCATTACATTCATAGGGTTTCTCTCCAGTGTGTGTTCTTTTATGCATTTGAAGAGGACTGTTTTGGGCAAAGTCTTTACCACACTGATTGCATGCATAGGGTTTCTCTCCAGTATGTGTTTTTTATGCCTTTGAAGACTTTTTTGACATGTAAAGGCTTTACCACATTGTTCACATTCATAGGGTTTCTCTCCAGAATGAGTTTGTATATGCCTTTGAAGACTATTGTGATATACAATGGCTTTACCACAAAGATAATATTCATAGGGTTTCTCTCCAGTATGTGTTTTTTTACGCATTTGAAGATTACTGTGCCATGTAAAGGCTTTACCAGTGATTACATTCATAGGGCTTCTCTCCAGTATGCTTTCTTTTATGTTGTTGAAGATTACTTAGATGTCCAAAGGCTTTACCACACTGATCACAGTCATAGGGTTTCTCTCCAGTATGTTTTCTTTCATGTGATTGAAAAACTTTGTAACATGCAAAGGCTTTACCACATTGATTACATTCACAGGGTTTCTCTCCAGTGTGTGTTCTTTTATGTATATTAAGATTGCTACGCCATGCAAAGGATTTACCACAGTGATTACTTTCATAGGGTTTCTCTCCAGTATGTGTTCTGTTATGCCTTTGAAGGTGACTTAATTGTGCAAAGGCTTTACCACACAGATTACATTCATAGGGCTTCTTTCCAGTATGTGTTCTTTTATGCATTTGAAGATTGTTTTGATGTGAAAAGGTTTTACCACATTCTCTACATTCATAGGGTTTCTCTCCAGAATGGGTTCTTGTATGCGTTTGAAGATGACTGAATTGTGCAAAGGCTTTACCACACTGATTATATTCATAGGGTTTCTCTCCAGTATGTGTTCTTTTGTGCATTTGAAGATTACTCTGGCATTTAAAGGCTTTACCACAGTGATTACATTCATAGGGTTTCTCTCTAGAATAGATCCTTGTATGCCTTTGAAGACTACTGAATCTTGCAAAGGCTTTAACTTCACAGATTACATTCATAGGGTTTCTTTCCAGTATGTGTTCTTTTATGCATTTGAAGACTACTTTGACATGAAAAAGCTTTACCAGGGTGATTACCTTCATACGGTTTCTCTCCTGTATGCTTTCTTTTAAGTTCTTGAAGATGATTTTGAAATTCAAAAGCTTTACCACATTGATTACATTCATAGGGTTTCTCTCCAGTATGTGCTTTTTCATGCATTTGAAGAGTACTCAGATATGCAAGGTCTTTAACACACTGAATATTTAAAATATATTTCTTTCCAGCTTGATTTTCTTCATCACTGCAAAAATAATGGGACAAGTAAAAGCATTATCACATCTAATACACTCTTTAATCTTTATATCTGTATGAATTAATTTTACAGTTTGGTTCAGTTGTAAAGAATAACCAGAACTTAAGGTTTATCATTGTTCACACTCATCTTATTCCACTTTATTAATTCTTACATCATTATAAATGTATACTTCTTTGAGAGTATAGTCATATAATTCTGATGCTCCCCACACTTACTTCATGACATTCAAATTATATGTAATCAACAAGTCACTTTATAAGGAAGCTGAATAGGAAGATCACTTCTGTTATTTCTGTACCCTTTGAATGGGACATCACCTTGCAAGAGAAATGCTTATTAACAAATACAGAAAGATCAATAGTACAGAGTATACATGAGAGAAATTATATCAACAATTCCTAACTATAATGAAAAATAAGATGGACAAACTGGATGTATTGGCTTATGCCTTTAATGGCAGGACTCAGAAGGCAGAGCCAGGTATATCTGAGTCTGAGTTGAATCCCAGTCTAGTCTACGCAATCAGGTCTAGGAAAGCCTATAGTACATGTTAAGACCCTGTCTCCCAAGCAAAAGTCAGCAGAACAAGAAAGAAAGAACTAAGAAGTTTTTACTGAAGTTCCTACAAAGAGTTATACATTTACTTTAGTTCTGTATTCCTCAAGAATCCTGAAGTACCACAATTCAAACTATAACATAAGTAAAAATTTACGGAAAAGTAGTGCATGTTTAAATAGTAATAAAGGCAAAGATGAAAGAATTAGCCATATAAATGTTAATCATAATTAATCAACACATTATGCAAGAGAGATGGCAAGCTAGTAAAGAGCTCTTGCTGGTCTTGAATAGAGGTGGGCTCAATTGCCAGTACTTCTGTGAGGGAACACAACTATCCTTTATTCCAAGTTCAGGGTTACTGAAACCATCTTTTGATCACTGTGAGGATCAGGTACACACATGGTGCATATCCATGCATTCAGATAAAATACTCATATTTATTTAAAAATTCAAAACAAATGTAACAGGCAGGAGGAAGTTCATGCACCTGCAATGCAATGACTCAGAAGACTCAAGAATGTTAATATCATGAATACATGCCAAATAGAGAAATAGAATGATAACCTGTATCAAATTTAAAAATTCAAGATATGTGTGGAGCTCAGTACAACAGCATATGCTTGACATTTACAAAAGCCTACATCCCGGGCCCATCATCCAATAATATAAAAACAAAACAGCCAGGATTGTTAATTTCCCACATTAATCTGTACAATTGGGAGCCAGAATCAGGGGGATTTGTGAGTTCCAGGCCAGCCTGGTGAAAAGAACTCCTTTCAGGACACTCAGGGCAACACAGACAAATCTTGTATTCAAAAATAACCAACAATATTAAAACACCAGGTTAACAAACTGCCTTAGCACTGAACAGCAATTGCTTCTACTCTATCTTATGGGAAATAGAGATAGAATCTCTAATGATGGTAAAGGCATGACAATACATGGAAGCTGGCTGATTAGTTTCAACCACAACTCAGTACACATGAAGAACAGGAAATCAGTTGAGGCTATAGAGATGAATATCACACAACTAGTGAGGAATTTTCTCCCAAAAGGATCCTCCTACTAAAGAAGCAATCAAAAGAAAGTCACCAAGGAGAGACACATGTTCACATATATCATTGTGTCTGAGAGGTTTTTCATTTAATCAAAGATGTTTTAAACCAGGTACCTATAGGCTCATGATCATCTATGAAAAAAAATGCATCTAGTCACTTCAATGATCCTCATAGTTTGCAACATCCCCTACACTATTTGAAATGTTCAAAGTCTTTTCTGACATACAAGATGGTCTCTTGATGGTTACATTTGTGAAATCAGAAAATGGATTATAACTTTCCAAAATACAATGTCACAGAAAACCATTTAAAATCTAAAATAGAGAAATGGAAACATAGCAAGGGAAGATTAGGCAAAGACAGTACTGAAATAGAGCAGGACAGACATAAAATTCTCTATCTCTATCTCAGATGCATGAGGATTCATTATCAACAGGCTCAGATGGCCCTATTCATGCAACTTCTCATATAATTCTCTCTTTATTTCATCTCCATATATGCAGCTAGTGCTCCATGGGAGATGTCCCATACCTTAGGTATCCCAACATCATGTAGTCACAAAATGTAATCAAGGCTGTTGTGAAATATTATTTTAAGATGTGTTATATTTGTCTATTCTGTGGAACAATTGTTTTAAAAATGGAAAGATATGTTGTATTCTTTTATGTTGCATATGTTTAACTCTGTGAGGCTATGATACTTTGTCTGTCTAAAATACCAATAAATGTCTGTCTAATAAAGAGTTGAACAGCCAATAGCTTGGCATAAAAGGTTAAGCAAGGCTGGCAGTCAGAGAAAACACATGGGAGGATAAAACTGAAAAGAAAAAGGAAGGAGCAAGACAAGGAGAGGACACCAGGGGCCAGCCACCTAGCTACACAGCAAACCATGGAATCAAAAGTAAAGAGAGGTATACAGAATAGAGAAAGATAAAAGCCCAGAGACATAAGGTAGATGAGATAACATAAGTTAGGAAAAGATGGCTAGATACAAGCCAAACTAAGGCCAAGCACTTATAAGAAAGAGTAATCCTCCCTGTGTATGATTTATTTGAGAGCTGAGTGGCAGTCCCCCCAAAGAGTAGAGAATTAAAAAACAAAAACCAGCAACACCGGGCTTCATCCTCACAACTCCATGCAATGGTATCTCCCAGTCTCCTCACTGGGTTTCTGACTCTCAATGATAGAAGCCTGCAACAATGTTGAACCGAACGTCCAGAGTAAGAATCTGTGACCTTAAATATTTATTCTTTCTTATTTCCAGGACAAGTAGATGATGGGTGATCTTGCAAAGTTTGACTTCTTAATTCAGATGAACACTGACATGCTGGTCCACAGGTGCAGCAAGTTTTGTATGAAATTGCTTTCTAGGAGTAAGAATTACCTTGTGTAATCCTTGCATGATTTTTGCCACCTAAAGTCCTGACATCTTCCACATTCTTTGAAAAGACAACATTCTTAGGTTCTACCTACCAACAAAATTACCTTTGGTGCTCCATTTTTTTGTTCTAACTTGCTTTTATCCTGCTGTGATTAAATTTTGCATTCCACATATTCTGCGAACCTTGTGACATTTAGGTTCAGGCTCCAGGTCGCACACTGAACAACTTAAATAGGGACAGAAGACTGCAAGTCTTCCCCTTGGACAGATGGGAAACTTACACAGTAAAGACATTTTCAAACTTATTACTTAAGTACCCCAGTGATGTGAAACA
This sequence comes from Peromyscus eremicus, assembly GCF_949786415.1. NCBI lineage: Eukaryota > Metazoa > Chordata > Mammalia > Rodentia > Cricetidae > Peromyscus > Peromyscus eremicus. Next base: position 450,971 of record NW_026734332.1, on the reverse strand, counting down.
GCAGGACCTTCGTAGGTGACAGGATCCTAAGGTGAAGATCACAAGGGATGAGAAAGAGAGGAAAAGTATAAGGTAGAAAAGATAAAAGCTGGGATGGGGAGATCTTGCACAAGGTATGTCTCATGTCAACTATGCATCTTAAGAAGAATAGCAGCTTTATAATACTTCTAGGGGCAACATGGAAGGAAATGGGAAACCTTTAGGAAGTCAGCAGAAAGTATCATACAATAGGACAGACTCAGAGAGGAGGCTAATCAAACCATGCTGCACAAGGGGAAAAAGGGTATCCGAAGAATATTACTGACTAAGCCCACAGTGATCTGTGGCTAGATAACCATAGCCATATCTGGTGAAAGAGTTGGATTCTTGGGATCTAAAGCAACCCCACCACAAAGGCCCTGATTCAAGACCATTGCCTGCTCTTCAAAGCATATTCCTGGTTTTAGGGAAGGAACACTGTTTCATTGTCAATATGTTATGCCTTTAAGAAAAGCTCCCAAGGCCTAGGCCCCAGGCTGTTACTAGCTCTCCCAAGAATTTTCCTAATCCCTGCCTGAGGGCTTGAAGGAAAGCATTGCTTGATCAGTACAAAACTTAACATAAGAGTGTTCTACTTTCCTTTTTTTCTTTTCTTTCTTTTTTTTTTCATTGAGACAGGTTTTCACTGTGTAGTTTTGGATCCTTTACTGGACATAACTCTGTAGAACAGGCCGGCCCCAAACTCTCAGAGATGAGCGTCTTGAGTTTGTGCTGAGCAAAGTCGAGCACCACCACCACTGAACTGCTAGTGTTTTAATTTTCAAGTAGTTGTCAACTGGTGTCATATTGCCCATCTGTCAGAACTAGGATTTTCTCAAGAAGAAAACTGGAACTTTATGGCATGCCAGGACTTAAGGTTGTTATGACCATGTAATGCCTCAATGAGCAGCTTGTTAGATTCCCATCCTTTGATATAGTGTTAGGCCTAGTGGCTTTTTGTAAATCAGAGGTGGCTCCTTTGTCATGATTTACAGCCAAATGACTGGACAATCCTGGTGAACTAATGTGTATCCTATTGTCCTAATCTCTAACAGGCCTGGCTACAATACAAATCTTTCAGTGGTTTTGTTTTGTTTTGTTTGTTAAGACAAGGTTTCTCCATGTAGTTTTGGAGCCTGTCTTGGATCTTGCTGGACCAGGTTGGTCTAAAACTCACAGAGATCTGCCTGGCTCTGCCTCCTGAGTCCTGGCATTTAAGGTGTATGCAACCACTGCCTGGTAGGTTTTTTTTTTCCAGGCAGAACTCCCTCAGTTAAATTCTATTTTGTGAGACTTACTATGTCTTAAGAATTAGTAAATGCTTTATGTCATTATTTCAACTCCTCTCTTACACCTTAGTTGTAGAGTGCTACCCAACACACGAGATGCCTTTTACAACCTCCCCAAAATTAACTATAAATGGATTTTACACATGAAAGTTAAATACAAAGTGCTGCACCTCTAGAAGGTACTGGACAAAGTAGGCCTGCTTTCAATGAGTGCACCAAAAGCATGTTGAAGTTGACTACAAAGATGTTTCTATACACACCTCCCTACTCCCAATTCTGTGAACAGATTCGGCACACAGAGCAAAGATATCCAGAGGCCTGCCCTGAGAATAGGAAGTTTCAAGGACCATTTGGGACCTCACAAGACAGGGATTCTGGCTTAAGTTTCCCATCCAGATCTGAGAAGGACCCACCACTCTGGCTCCTGAACCTTACTCACAATGCTGTGGTTTCCCAGCTCTCCCAGGTTCTCTGCTCAGCTCTCTGCACCAGCACACACAGCACAGCACACAACAGAAAACTGCTGCTGCCAGCTTCTCTTCAAAGTCAAGCTTGAAGCTAGCAGCTGGAAGAACCCTGTACCACTTCTGACTGGCAGGTCACCAGGAGGGCTTGATTAGCTATTGAGGCCTGAGTGACAAGAGCACCTCCCATAGGGTTACACTGTGCTTAAAGTCACAGCACAATGGTTCCTGACCCTGCCTTCCACCACAGATCCAGACCTTTTGTAAACATTTGCATTTCAATAGCACTTGCCCCTGGTTCCAATAGCAGACCCTCCTATCTTTCTGCTCTTGGTAGGCATTTCCCCTTCTTCATCCTGGACACAGTGTGGCTAGCGTGTACAGCCCACTATACTATGTCAGGGTGGAGTGATTCCATGTCACACAGGTGGAAGGGTGCTCAGAATATTAACAACTAAAAAGAAATTAAAAGACAAAAAAGATGTTTGTTTTGTGACTTCAAGTTGAGGTCAGGTGAACTGAACCCTCTTTTTACCTAGTTGTCACAGGGATTTCATACAACCAGGAAAGAAATGCAGAAAGTAGATCACAAACAAGATAATAGGTCTTTCTCCCATCAGTAATGGCTTCATTGCTAGAGGATTTTTATTCTTGAAAATTAGAGCACACTTTTGGCAAATGAATAATAATGAGGGGTAGACTTCAAGGAAAGTTGAATATTTAAAGCATAATGAAGCTAGGAAGAATATGCTTGCAAGCACTGTTAATAGTCAGCATATCTTACTCCTAGGGCAGGTGAAAAAACAAAACAAAAAAACCACTGCATTATTCAAGCTTCTGTACATGAACAGTGTTATGAATTGTATAAAGAAGGCTCTGGCAGGTAGAGAGCCAAGGTGCCCTGCTGCTGGTGACAGACAAAGACGACATTCTAACAGCACTCAGTGAAGAGGTCTATTTAGTGGAGGAAGAGAGAAGGGGAAGAGAAAGAGGAAAAAAGGGTGAGGGGAGAAAGAGAGGGAGGAGTGCAAGGGTCCACACACTTCCTGGGAGGAAAGCAGGAGAGAGAGAGAGAGGGGGAAATGGGTGGAAATTTCTCTTAAGAATAAGCTTTTATGTCAGGACATTGAATGCCGACAAGGGGCAAGATCAGAATATTAACAAACAGGACTGGTAGAATGAATCTCTCCATGTGTGTACAAAGTGGATTTATTAGAATGTCTCACAAGCTGTGGTAGAATAGTCTAACAATGGCTGTCTACCATTGGAAAATTGAAAAGTCCAGTAGTGGTTCAGGACATGAGGCTGGACATCTCAGCTGGGCTGGTCTTGAGTATACACCACAATTTTAAGGAAGTAGGCTCTACTGCTAGTAAAGTAAATAATTGGTAACCAGAGCTAGGGCAAGCAGGTGAAGAGAGAACTTCCTTCTTCAATATCCTTTATATATGTAGGCTGACACCAAGAGTTGCTACCCAGATTAAAGTTGGATCTTATTCTTTGTTGATTGGGTTTTTTGGTGATTTCAAGAAAGGTTTTATCATTGTATCCCTGAAACTCATTCTGTTGAGCAGGCTGGCCTCAAACTCAGAAAATCCAAATGCTTTTGCTTCCGGGGGTTAAAAGTGTGCACTGCCACCAAGCAGCTAAAAGTGGATCCTATCACCTAAAATGATCCAAATTAAAGAAGTGTCTTTAACTTCAAAACCTTTAAAAAAAATTCCTCACATGTTTACACAAATATTTTGGGTTTTAATTAATTAAAGAGGTAGTCAGCTTGACTATTAAGAATAGCGATCACTCCAGACAAGACAGATAAAATGAGAAAGATTTCTTAACTTCAGGAGGCAAGGAGAGCATGGGAGTTATTTCCAAAACAATGCTATTCCTTAACAAAGGAAGCATGTGGATTTTGATTAGGAAGTCTGGACACATTCCTGTAGCACTCTGCATATTCTTAAGCTTGCTAAGTTAACAAATCCACTTCTGATCATGATCACAATATAAAAGCAGAGACATTTATGGATATTCCTACCTCAAAGTTGTGCAGGAACATATATAAATGATGGAAAGAAATGTCTCTGGCATGTTCATCTTGTACCACAAGGTCTTAGATGAAAATGAAGGAAATGACCCAGTAAAAAGTAGATTGCTTTGGGGCCAATGTGACCTGTCAATCTTGATGTTTGATCTAAAAGATAACTGTACCATTGCCACAATTCTCAAAGATACAAAAGATAGAGAACACAAATACAGATATCTTCAAGGAAAAGTCACCTAACAGCACTGTTTACTTTGCTCCTTGATAGACGATTATAATGATCTCTATCAACCTTAGATCAAAACTGTTTTTCCTCTGAGCAGGCTGACATACCAGGGGGTCACAGCTGCTTCCATGCTACACCAGCAGGAGTTCATTTGAATGAGCCCTGGCTTATTTTATGGCTAAGGGCTATGACATCACTCTAAAAAATTTTATTCTTTCCTTTTTCTATCTTTTTAAAAAATTATGTATACAATGTTTTGCCTGCATGTGTCTGTGCGTAGTGTCTAACAAGACCAGAAAAAGGAAGAATTTACCTGGGACTAAAATTATAACAAATGGTTAGCTACCAAGTGGGTTCTGGAAATGGAACCTGGGTCCTCTATAAAAACACTCAGTTCTCTCAATTGGTGAGTGGTCAATCTAGCCCCTTTTTAATTTAAAATTTCTTTCCGTAAATTAATACGCAAGAACAATTACATCACTTTCCTCTTTTATCTCTTCATTCTATCACTTCCCAAGTCCTTTCCAATTTCTCACTTATTAAGTTAGGTGAATTAGGCTGAAATACATTAGTAGCACCCGCTGCATCCATTTTTGCTGGATATGTATATATGAGAGGGAGAGAGACAGAGAATGGGCTGACCATGTTGTACTGGATAAACAATTAGCAATCTCATCTTCGCCTGAGGTTAATTCTTTCTGGAGAATTCCACACTTTCATCAGCACCTAGTATGTAACCCTGACTGGTTTACCTTGGATAGGAAACATAATCAAGAAGAGAAAACATAAGTAGGAAAATGAATCACCAGTTAAGAGCACTGAAGATTCTTTCAGAGCATCCAGCTTCCATTCCCAGTACATTTAGATGGTCACTAATATCTGCAACGCCAGTATCAGGGGTCCTGACAACATCTCCTTGCCTCCCTGTCCACCATAAGAAAAGGCGACTTAGATCATAAAAATTATTTTTTGAGCTGGAAGCAGCAGTGCATTCTTATAATGCCAGCAAACTGGACTCAGAGGCAGGAAGATCACTGCGAATTTTAAAGCCTATGCCACAGTCTGCACAAACACATGCACAAACACACATACACACACATACGCACACACTCACACATACACACACAAAAAGAATAAAACTGAATTACATATAAGAAAAGGAGCAGGGCTGGAAAGGTACCTCAGAGGTTAAGAGCACTGGCAGTTCTTCCAGAGGTTCTGAGTTCAGTTCCCAGCAACCACATGGTGGTTCACAACCATCTGTAATGAGATCTGGTGCCCTCTTCTGGCCATGTAGACAGAACACTGTATACATAATAAATAAATTAATAATTTAAAAAAAAGAAAAGAAATGAGCACTGGAGAATTAGAACTATACAATACCTCTTAAAGTCATTTCAAGTGTCTGCCACTGGTCCCATAGAATCATTTTCAAAAATAAATATGGCTAAGATCAAAAACACTGAAGACAGATTATGTTGGAGAGGATGTGGAACAAGGGGGACACTCCTATACTGTTGGTGGGAGTGCAAACTTGTAGAGCCGCTTTGGAAATCAGTATGGTGCTTTCTCAGAAAATTGGAAATCAATCTCCCTAAAGACCCAGCTATACAACTCTTGGGCATATACCCAAGGAATGCTCAATCATACCACAAGGACACATGTTTGAACAGAGCAGCATTATTTGTAATAGCCAGAACCTGGAAACAGCCTAGATGCCCTTCAACTGAAGAATGGATGAAGAAAATGTGGTACATATACATAATGGAGTACTCTTCATCAGAGAAAAACTATGACATCATGAAGTTTACAGGCAAATGGATGGAACTAGAAAATATTATCCTGAGTGAGGTAACCCAGACTCAGAAAGACAAACATGGTATGTTATAACAGTATTTTATTTGTGCTGAAATGTAATTTGTATGTTAATAAAGTTGCCTGGGGGTCAGAGGTATTAGCAAGCCATAGCGAGAGCTGGGCGGTGGTGGTACATGCCTTTAATTCCAGCACTTGGTAGGCAGAGCTAGGAAGATCTCTGTGTGTTCAAAGATACAGCCAGCATTGGAGACACACGCCTTTAATCTCAATACCAACCATAGAAGACCTGGAGGTCTGCATAGGCAGGCAGTGACTAGGTGGTCATGTGTTTGGGTTTACAACCAATGAGAAGGCAGAACAGAAACTCTATAAAAAAGACAGACACAGGAAGTAGGTCTCTTTTTCAGAGAGGTACAACAAAAGCAACAGTGAAGGGTAAGGTTTTTAGCTCTTAGCTATTGCTCTGACCTCTTGGCTTCATCTCTGTATTGGCTCTGTGTTTCTTATTTAATAAGATGGTTGGTTAATCTACAGTATGTCCTCACTCATAGGTGGATACTAGATGTAAAGCAAAGGATAACCAGATTGCAACTCAGCTCCAGAGAGGCTAGCTAGTAAAGAGGACCTAGGCAAGAATTTGATTTCCAGCATACACATAAAAGCTCACAGTCATCTTTAATTCTAGTTGCAGAGAAAGAGAGACTAAGTGAGAGTGGGAGAACTCTATCAATTGGATGGTGAACAAATGAATGCAGGTGTGTCCTCTCAGAGGGGAACAAAAGGAGCAGGGATCAGTCTGAGTCCCTGTATGGACACATTTAGATGTGTGACCAGGCCTCTCCAACTGCTGCTTGGAGAATCAAACGTACAAGGCCTTTTAAAATAAGTAACAAAAAAATTAACTCAAACTCACAGCAACTAACATCTCACACTAGACAGCACTTGATAGAATCTCTTCAAATGCAGGCTGGGAACTCATACTACTGCCTCAGTCCATGAGTACTATGACTCATGCCACAGGCTCTGTTTTTGTTTCTTTTTAGAGGAAAGAGAATAGTCTTTGTCCTCATGTCATTCCTGTCCACATTTGAGGTTCTGCCTTTGGGAGGAGTTCAGAGACATGATTTTGGCATACCCTGAAGGCATACCCTAAAGATGCAGCCTACCAGAAACACAGACCTTATATAAAATGAAGTAATGATGACAGAGTGAACCTGAGATTGAAACCATAGGGTTTGAAAGAATGAATACCTATTCTTCACTCTCTCTTCTGTGATAAAGATCAGGTGATCTCAGTGCTACTTTCTTTCAATGGTCATCTCCTGTAGCTGAGTGGTCAGTCTGCATCTTCTGCTTCACCTGCATCTTGGTGAGGAAGGTTTGGTGGGATGGTGGCTCTCTAGTGCTCCTTGTGGGTAGATGAACATAAATGAACTTGCAGTATCACAAGGCAAATATAATAAACAGACCACCCTGAGTCCTAATCAAATGTTTGAGAAAGCTTGTTTAAAAGTGACTTGGTGACACCGCAAATGATTTTGTCCTGTGCTTCAGATGCCCCCTCTGGGGAACTTGGCTGTCTCCTCTATTTGAAGGGAAGTGGTTATCCCAGCTATCTGGTTTTCTCTGCCCTCATAGCACATGCTCCAAGTAACCAAGGAGATAGCCTCTTCAGGCTCATTCACAGCTGCAGACTCAGAATTCAACTTGGCTGCAGAGTCCACAAGCCTTTGGATTAACAATTCAGGAAAAAATTGCCATCGTTCATAATCACTCCAGTCATTTAGAGGTTCCCCAAATATCTTGACAGGTCACTCTAACCATATAACTATTGATGGAGAAGACATATAAGGGCTGAACATGGTCACCAGACTCAACAAGTCTCCTCACTGACAACTGAGGAACACAGAGCAGCTGGGAAGTAACTAAAGTTAGCCACTGTGGTTGACGTAGAGTGATGTCCTGTTCTGAAATGGGCACATCTCATTAATCCTTCCCGTTTAATGTCGGTCTCATGTTCACACATCAATGCCTATCTACCAAAAGGAATAAAAGCCAAGAGTTCCCAGCATAAAGCATTGGCCTTACCAGTTCCCAACTTCTGAGCCAGAACAATTAATAAGCTGGAATCCTTGAATTTCAAGAGGCATGACAAGCAGGGAAGTTCTGTTGGTTCCCAGAGACTCCAGCTTTCTGTTCCCCATTACTGGAAGATTCAGCACAAGCCCACTTCCTCCAGGAAGATTCCCTTTTCTTGCACAGAACTCATTACATGATTCTCTTGACCATTTCTTTCTTGACGTTTTACATTGAGGTTGAAGGTCAGCTTTCTTCAGTCACTCTCTGGTTTCTCTAACATCTCCATTCTCTTTCAGAATTAGACTCTTCAGTATGCCATCATGTTCATCAGTAACTGGTGAAGGCACTGAATAAACTTCCCAAGTACAGTGGGTGTTGCCACAACATAGTGACATCACAGAGGATGCCAGGGCTCTCCAGGATACATTAGAATGTCTAGGGAAGAGCTGCAGATGTCATGGGAACTGAGATTGCTAAGAAATTTCCTTACACTAGATGACAAGTTGTCTTTTGCAGGAGCCTCTGCTGGGATACAAGAGAAGCCCTTCAGCATCCCCTTCATCTAAAGCCAGAGATCTCTCCCTTATTGATTGAACATCCTTCAGTTCTTTCCCTGGGTAGAACTGAATGTCTATCTCCTACTGAAATTTTATATACACAAGGTAATAATATCATAGAAATTTATATATGCTAAAGTGCATCATAAGTACCTGCAACTCAGGTGACTGGCCACACTTATGGAAACTCATGAACTGTGGACTGGTGGCTGTGGAGCCCCCATGAGACTGAACTAGGTCCTCTGGAAACAGAAGATGGTTGTTTGGCTCGAACTGTTTGAGAGGCACCCAGACAGGGGATAGGGATCTATGTGAAGTCAATGGGCAGGCTTCTGGAACCCAGTGCCTGTCGTGACACCTTGAACAGCCTTGGTTTAATGTGGAGGGGGTTGGACCTGCCTAGGCTCAATGTTCTGGACTCTGCTGACTGCGCATGGGAGACCTCGATTTGGGAGATGTGGGGATGTGCAGTGGCTTGGGAGAGAGGGATGGGGGTGGGTAGAGGGAGGAAGTGGGCTCTGTGGACAGTATGTGGGGTGAGGAGAAAATTTCTTAATAATGAAAAGTGAAAAAAAAAACCAATACAATTAAGATGTAAAATAAAAAAAAAAGTACCTACATCTCCTTATCTCCTTAGCCACAAGACATTATAGACTTAATGCTGACTGAGAAGGACACTTGTTAAACAACTTCTTGGTAAAGAGTCTACAGGAAACAGCTAGGCAGAGTTATGCTAGAGGAAGAGGCTGATACAGCCTAGGAACAAGTACCCATAGGAGCATGACATGGTCATGGAGCCCAGTGTGACTAAAATCTGTGTCATCAGCATGTGTGTAGTGGGTGTTGTACTCTCTGTTCAGTAGCTCAAAGTGGTCTGCTATTACTAGGTAGTAAAGATGGTCAGATAGCTGGAGTCTTCCACACAGAACATGAGTTTCCCTTAGAGCAAAGGATATTCAGGAAATTCCTTTGCAAGCACCTTCATAGTTAACAACATAGACACTCGGGTTCCACTGGACACTCTAGATCAATGGCTATTTTTTTCCAATTCTCTAACCCTTTAAATCTTTAAATAGCATGAAGAGTAGTTCCTCATGTTGTGGTGAGCCCTAAACATAACTGTTTCGTTGTTTCTTAACTTTAATTTTGCTACTGTTTTTTTAAAATTTTATTTATTTATTATGTATACAGTATTCTGTATGCACATATCTCTGCAGGCCAGAAGAGGGCACTGGATATCATTACAGATGGTTGTGAGCCACCATGTGGTTGCTGGGAATTGAACTCAGGATCTTTGGAAGAGCAAGCAGTGCTTTTAACCTCTGAGCCATCTCTCCAGCCCTAATTTTGCTACTGTTTTGAATTGTAATTCAAATATTTGATGTGCAGTTTATCTGATATGTGACCCCCAATGGGGTGGCGACCCACACAGGCTGAGGACCACAGCTCTGAATGCAGGCAGAAATCTCAAATCCTGGCAGTGATGGTGGGGCAGTGTGATTCTTAGTTTTTATTATCAGACTGAATCAAACTAGTCACCTGGGAAAAGGGACCCTCAATGAGGAATTATATAGATCAGATTTTTCTTTGAACTTGTCTCTGTGGGATTTTATTAATTGTTAATTGAGATAAGACTCCCTAAAATGGGCATTGTCTGCACACTATACTGTGTAAGTATGAAGAAGCTAGATCATAAGCATAAGCAAACAGGCAGCATGGGTACATTTGTTTATCTCTGCTCTTGGCTGTGGATGTGATATGATCTACCTTGAGTTTTCCTGCCTGGCCCACAGTCAGGACAAATCTCTCTCACCTGCCAGTCCCACAGCTGCTCAGACCCAATCAAGTAAACACAGAGACTTGTATTGCTTACAAACTGTATAGCCGTGGCAGGCTTCTTGCTAACTTTTCTTACAGCTTAAATTAATCCATTTCCATTAATCTATACCCTGCCACATAGCTCGTGGCTTACCAGCATCTTCACAGGCTGTTTGTCATCGTGGTGGCTGGCAGTGTCTCTCTGACTCAGCCTTCCACTTCCCAGCTTTATTCTCCTCCTTGTCCCACCTATACTTCCTGCCTGGCCACTGGCCAATCAGTGATTTATTTATTGACCAATCAGGAACACATTTGACATACAGACCATCTCACAGCACTACGATTAGCTGAGTTCCTATCCTGATTTTCCCAAAATGGAACTATTACCTGGAATTGTGGGCTATGATCAATTTTTCCCATTCGAAGTTGCTCTGCCTGATAACTCAGTGTAACAAAGATATTAAGAAAGCACTATATGACAGAGGGGTTTTCACAAGTCAGTGAGATATGTGTTTCATGAAATGCTGAACAGCACCTTATCTGTCTCAGAAGAAGAGATTCTACTTCCTCCTGAACCCAACCTGTGTTTCCCTGTCACAGTATTACAAAGACCCAGAGACACCCAAAGACTCACAAACCACTTCATCCTGTCACTAAGTGTCCCCTGATATTGTCTTGCCATAACAAGTACCATGCTAAATTCTTCTAATATGTTATATACAAGCTTCACTTCAACGAATGTATTTTTCCTTGAATTTCCTGACCATTGGAATTTTCAGATATGGGGAACTGGGTCTGAATTCACTGCCTTGACAATGAATTTCAATCTTATGCTATGTCCTTCCTTGAAGGTCAGAAGAGGCTCCTTAAAGCTGAGAGCAATGTAGCACCATAATTCCAGGTAAGTGGGGGTGTAAGTAATGACTGGCAATGTGTCCACTAGTTACCTTATGTTGGAGATTAACTTCAGGGCTGATGTATGTAGATCCCTGTAAAAACTTGTCGGTATCACTCTAACTTCTGTGCCTCTTCAAGAAGGTTTCTGTAAACGGATCTTTGATAAATTTCTTCCTTTCAAAGTAAATAGACCTTATCAGATGTGGAAAGTCACTTTGATTTTTTTTCTTCTCCTCCTAGGACAAGAAACAGGCCCTTTTGAGCTACATGAAAGGTTATCCAAGGAGAATAAGGTCTGAAATAGCCACAGGTAAAGCTTTAGAATGCAGGTCTGAGGAACAGAGTGCAAAACAAGAACAAGACAGCAGGCACACCCAGGAAAATCTTGGTTATGTCTTTGGCAGTTTAGCCTCTCTGCATGTCAGTTTCTTCTACCTAGAGAAAGATGGGTTGGGATACACCATGGAGATGGGGGCTGTCACAAGGAATGACTTACAAAATCACTTCCTTCATAAGTGGGACTTTGTTTTTTTTCTTGTTTCTTTTTGTGTGTGGGGTTACAAGCTAGCATTTATATAACCTAAGCTGCACATCTATTTCTGGAGAACATCTCTTTCTGGGAACAAAGGAATCAGATATTAAACTTACAAAAATGCTAAAAGTTATGCTTTAGAGCAGAGAATCACTTAAATTGGTTGAAAAAAATTGACAATTCCTTGATGACCATTAGCAAATATTGGGCGTGGCTCCTGTCCTTTGCTATTTGGAAAGACTCACCAGCTAGCTATTCTTTATTGATTAGCCACTTTCAGATGCTAAAAGCAAAGAAGATGGAGAGGGAAGGTAGAAATCAACATGTTTGATCCTAAATATAGAGTTGTGTTTGCCTGTTCCAATCTCAGAATTCTAATCCTTATCTGGCTAGTCTAATAACAAATAAACGCCAGCTGTGCCCAATGTTGTATTTTTTTTTTAAAGATTTTATTTATTTATTTACTATGTATACAGTGTTCTGCCTGCATGTACGCCTGCAGGCCAGAAGAGGGCACCAGATCTCATTACAGATGGTTGTGAGCCACCATGTGGTTGCTGGGAATTGAACTCAGGACCTCCGGAAGAGCAGTCAGTGCTCTTAACCTCTGAGCCATCTCTCCAGCCCCAATGTTGTATTTTAATAAAAGCAGGTAAACGATTTTGGTGACTTACTATAACTCATGTAGTATGTATTGAGTCCATCTACTAATATTTTCTTCTCTGTCTTGCTATTCTTATTTGGAACATCTGTTTGTTTGAGTGGAAGTGAACCACCCCAATTTAAATGGGAGAAAAATTTTTAAATAAACTGCTGTAACAGAATATGTTTGGGAGTTGTAAAGGTTTTTCCACTGAAAAAAAATCAGAGTTTAAGAGGATCCTGTTACATGCTGGGGGCAGACATCACAGTAAGCAAAGCTTGCAAAAACTGATTTTTTTCATTTAGCACTTTGATGGAAGAAGCACTTCATTTTCTTTAATTTTATAATTAATTTAATTTTACGTATCAGCCACTTATTCCCCTGTCCTCCCTACTACTGGTCCCCCCCTTCGCTTTCCCCCTAATCCACCCCCCATTCCCATCTGCTCCAGTGCAAGGACTCCCCTGGGGATTCAGCTCAGCCTGGTAGATTCAGTGGAGGGAGGTCCAGTCCCCTCCTCCCTTCACCCAGGCTGAGCAAAGAGTCCAAGCATAGGCTCTGGGCTCCAATTAAACCAGCTCATGCATTAAGGACAGGTTCTGGTCCCACTGCCTGGGGGCCTCCTAAATAGTTCAAGCTAATCAACTGTCTCACTTATCCAGAGGGCAAGATCCAGTTGGGGGCTCCTCAGCTATTGGTTCATAGTTCATGTCTTTCCCCTAGTTTGGCTATTTGTCCCTGTGCTTTTTCCAATGATGGTCTCAATATCTCTTGCTCATACAATCCCTCTTCTCTCTCGCTGATTGGACACCTGGAGCTCCACCTGGGGCCTGGCCATGGATCTCTGCATCCACTTCCATCAGTCATTGGAGGAGAGTTCTAGCACGACAGTTAGGGTGTTTAGCCATCTGATCACCAGAGAAGGTCAGTTCGGGCTTTCTCTTGACCATTGCCAGCAGTCTATTGTGGAGGTATCTTTGTTGATTTCTGGGGACTTCTCTAGCACTTTTCTTCTTCCTATTCCCATGGGGTCTTCATTTATCTTGGTCTCTTTTTCCTTGTTCTCCCTCTCTGTTCCTGATGCAGCTGGGACCTCCTGCTCCCCTAAGCTTTCTTTCTCCTGACACTTGCCCTTCATTAACTCCCCTCACGTCCAGTTTGCTCATGTAGACCTCATCCATTTCTCTGTTGTTGGGTGATCCCTGTGTCTTTCTTAGGGTCCTGTTTTCTAGGTAGCCTCCCTGGAGTTGTGAGTAGCACTCTAGTCATCCTTTGTTTTACATCTGTTATCCTTCTATGAGTGGATACACACCATATTTGTCTTTCAGAGTATGGGTTACCTCACTCAGGATGATTTTTTTTTCTAAATCCATGCATTTGCCTGCAAACCTCATGATATCATTGTTTTTCTCTGTTGAGTAGTACTTCATTGTGTATATGTATCACATTTTATTTATCCATTCTTCAGTTGAAGGGCATCTAGGTTGTTTCCAGGTTCTGGCTATTACAAATAATACTGCTATGAACATAGCTGAGCATGTGCCCCTGTGGTATGACTGAGCATTCCTTGGGTATATGCCCAAGAGTGATATAGCTGTGTTTGGGAGAGATTGAGTCCCAATTTTCTAAGAAATCACCATATTCATTTCCAAAGTGGAAAAGTACAAGCTTGCATTCCCACCAACAATGTAGGAGTGTTTCCCTTGCTCCACATCCTCTCCAGTGTTTTTGATCTTAGCCATTCTGATGGGTGTAATGTGGTATCTCACAGTCCTTTTGATTTGCATTTCCCTGCTGATTAGGGAGGTTGAGCAATTCCTTAAATACCTTTCAGCCATTTGAGCTTCCTCTGTTGAGAATTCTCTGTTTAGCTCTATAGCCCATTTCTTAATTGGACTGTTGGGCATTTTGATGTCTAATTTCTTGAGTTCTTTATATATTCTGGATATCAGCCCTCTGTCAGATGTGGGGTTGGTGAAGATCTTTTCCCATTTTGAAGGCTGTCACTTTGTCTTGTTGACTGTGTCCTTTTCTCTACAAAAGCTTCTCTGGTATAAGAGGTCCCATTGATTGATTGTTTCTCTCAGTGACTGTGATACTGGTGTTATATTTAGGAAGTGATCTCCTATGCCAATGTGTTCAAGACTACTTCCTACTTTCTCTTCTATCAGGTTCAGAGTAACTGGGTTTATGTTGAGTTACAATATATATATATATATATATATATATATATATATATATATATATATATATATATATAAATTTTGATATAAAATTCATACTTTAAGGAAAGTTTAAAGACTCAAAATAGCATCAAAGCATTATGAGAACAGTGGCAATAGAATCGTCTCTTAATTTTGGCTTTCTTCTGCCCCATATCAGTTGATTCTTCTGACATGATACAGAGATTATGCATTTTCTTTTTAACAACATGCTTGGCTTTAAAGAAGGAGAGAGTCATTATCCAACTCCAAAGCCAGCTTTAATTTTTAATTGATCTGGGACTATATAAACACCATTTGTGATAACTGTTTGCAGAGAAGAACAAAAACAAACATTTAGGAAGACTTATGAATTTTATGTGTGATATAATAGGCCAAGTTACTTTAAATTGGATGTTCATGTTGGTTGAGGAACTATCACCTCTTCTAATTAAGAGGTCTGTCTTGTTCAAATAGAACTTTTATCAATTTTTTTTCTGGAGCTGATGATCAAACCCAGGGCCTTATGCATGCTAGGCAAGCACTCTACTACTGAGCTAAATCCCCAAGCCCATAATTTTTTTTATTGTTTTTTTTCAAGACAGGGTTTCTCTGTGTAGCTTTGGGCCTTTCCTGGATCTCGCTCTGTAGACCTGGCTGGCCTTGAACTCACAAAGATTAGCCTGGCTCTGCCTCCCGAGTGCTGGGATTAAAGGCATGCGCCGCAACTACCGCCCGGCCCTTTATCAATTTTGATGGTATTTATAGCTTACCTTCTCTGATAGAAACAAAAGCAAAACCTCATCCCCAACATAACATATATCCTGGTTTCCATTCTGAGGTCAGCACATCCTTAAAATATACAGGCTAATTTAACTCTGTAGTTTTTTTCAATTATCCAATGTCTCTCTGCAGCTATTGTTCCTTTCTCATTAGCATTGAGAAAATACAAAGTTAATAAAGCATTACGTAATCTATTTCTGGGGGATTTTGTTGCTCCTTTTTGTTTATTTAGCATACCCTTTAGAGTTCAATTTGATGTTTCTCTGACTGTTTCTCCTATAGCATTGCGTGGTATACCTGTAATATGTTTTATACTGTAATAAGCAAAAAACTTTTCATTTTACCAGAGACATAGGCTAGATATTGTTAGGTTTAACATATATAGGTGTACCCATGATGGCCAAAACTTCTAGCAATTTCTGGATTACAGAATCAACCTTTTTGAAACTCAGAGCAGTTGCTCATGGAAATCCTGAGTAGGTATCAATGGTGTGGTGCACATGTTTCGATTTTTCCAAATTCTACAAAATGAAAAACATCCATCTGCCAGATTTCATTCTTCTGAGTGCCCTTTGGCTTACATCCTGTGGGTAGCAGAGTCTAATTGTAAACTGAACAAGTAGGACATTTCCATTTAATTTCCATAGCTTGTTTCTAGGTTATGGAAAAATCCTTTTTTAAAACCTCATTATTGACGTGATTTTTTTATGAAATTCTGAGGCCTCCCACACATTTCCTATCAACGGTTGATCAATCTCCTCATTTTCTTGTGCTAAAGGGCCTGACAGACTCATATAGTATTAGATGTGAGTTATATATAAGGGATACTTCCTGTTTCAGATTATTTCGTGTAAATGAATAAATAACAAAGTTAATTCTGAATCATCAGGGATAAATTCTGCAGTTCAATATGTAGGACCACTTTTTCTGCATACTGAAAGTCAGTAACTATGTTGAGAGGTTCTGAAGAGAGGAAGTGATAAGGCAGGGTGCATAGAGGAGCTAACTCTCTCTTTTGGCAGAGGATTTCATAGGCCTAAGATCTGTGTTGTAGGGAAGTGGCTTAACTGTTCCTTGAACCCAAAGAAGCTTCAAATAAAGAAGTCTGTAACAATGTTGTATTCTTTGATGATGCTCTCTTGTCTATTGCTTGGCTGTATATAAACAATGGGTAGAGTAAACAGGAAACAACAGCATTCAGTGACAGTCCTCCCAAATCTATCCTATGTCTCTGTCTTTCTTGTATGTCTCTGTTTTTCCTATCTGTATTTTCTTAATCAACACTCTCCTATTCAGGTATCGTTTGACAGGTCCTGACAAGGGTCTGAGAAATATAAAGATCTGATGACACAAAGGCTTGCATTATATGGGTCTAAAAGTTCCAAATATGGTCATAAATTTTAATATCTGTTCTTAGTTTATATCTGTCTCCACAGGTTTGCACTTTGCTGACAGATACATCCAGGCATCAATTGTTAATGACAACCTGCTCTATATGAGTATGAGCCCTGAACTTCATGAAAGCTGATATAAACTAATCCAACTGATGCAAACGCTATTTCTTCAGCTGGTCAATGAAGCAGAAGTTTCTAAATTGCCTCCTTACATTTGACTAACTTTCTAGCCTTCCATAGCCCTGACAATAATGTGCCAATGTCAGCAGGAAGTAATTACAGAAGCCAAAACATTGCCCTTGTTCCACCTCCCCCCTTGGTATGTTACATCAAAAGGGAATTTCTTGTCATAGGGAATCTGAGATAAAATAATTACTGATGCTTAGTCATGGAGCAGTGGTGGTCACCTTTAATCCTGGCACTCAGGAGGCAGAGCTAGGTAGATTTCTGTGAGTTCAAGGACAGCCTGATCTACAGAGCAATATTCAAAACAGGCACAAAAACTGAAAAGAGAAACCCTGTCTTGAGAAACCAATAATAATAATGATAATAATAATAATAATAATAATAATAATAATAATAATAATAACTGATGCTCATTCTCATTTCCAAGTTTCTTCTCGATAAGGAAGTCTGTTAGTCATCAAAGGCTTTTGGCTCTTCTGCTTCTGTTAATTGCTGTTGGCTCTTGCATCACTGATGCCTTAACTCAATGATAATTCCTGTCTGGGTACCACTAAACTGATGATGCTAAAGTGCCAATGTCAGCCGTTAGACCAAACCCACGACGAGCTTGCAGATTACCACAACCAAATAAGGGGAGGCTCACTTTGCCACTGGTAATGGGAAAATGGTCTCTGTTTAGAACAATGTCTGCATGGCTATTCCCAACTCTGCAACCTGACTTAGATGCCAATGAGATCCAGCTTCCTGATCCCACTAGAAGATACCTGATGAGCTATACTTCTGGCTTAAACCCCCTATGTTAATGTCAAGGTTTTAAATCACACAAAAGACTCATGCATCCTGGTCCAATGAATCTCCATGATAGTCTCCTACCCTGATGATGAAATTTTTTTACCAATTACAAACATCTCCAAGATTTGAGATCATACACTACTCAAGGGGGGAATCAGAGGAGCAAGAAGATGCTATAGCAGGGTGATCAATCTTTTCTCAGAGATCAGACCTCAATTTCAGCTTCCTGAGACTGGGCAGGCAGTTTCTGAAGAGAAGCCATGAACAAAGGACAATTAATTACTAGTGCCTCTGTGCCCCGGCCAGCGGGGTGTCAACGGGGGCGACCCACCTGTGGGAGAGAATGAGAGGGACGGGGGGAGACACGAAAGGACGACAGCAAGACAGTGTGTTCTGATCAAGCTGCAAATTTTATTCTCCTCAGCAAGGCTTATATAGCATGGGAGGGGGAGGGAAGGAGGGAAGGGGTGCACGACGTGCCGTACGTGCAGGTGAAGGGGGTGCTGTAAGCCAGCAGCACAAAGGGCCTGTGACAGATCTTGGAAGGTTGCTTCTAGAATGGAGGAGCTAGGGGCGGCCAAAAGAAGATCGTCCATGTAATGTAAGATATAAGTAGAGGGCCATTTTTTGGCGTATGGGATCCACCGCCTGAGACACGAACTTTTGGCAGAGAGTCGGGCTATTTGCCATTCCCTGGGGTAACGGAGCATGGGGCCCTGAAAATTAACCCGAGGAAGGCTAAAGGCAAAATAAGCTCGATCATCGGGGTGTAGGGGGATGGTAAAGAAGCAATCTTTTAAATCGATAACCATTTTGTGATAGGCCTCAGGGATGTCAATGGGTGAGGGCATGCCTGGTTGGAGGGTGCCCATGGGCTGCATAACCTTATTAATGGCTCGTAGGTCTTGGAGGAGTCTCCATTTTCCAGATTTTTTTTTATGACAAAGATGGGCGTATTCCAGGGGGAATTGGATGGTTCAATATGACCGGCGGCGAGCTGTTCCTGTACCAACATCTCCGCTGCCTGTAGTTTTTCTTGTGGCAGAGGTCACTGGTCTACCCACACAGGTTCATGGGTAAGCCAAGTGATTTTGTCTGCATGGTGTACAGGGGGAGCAGTGGCCTCAATTAAAAACCCTCAAAGCCGAGACCGAGTCTGTCTGTCTTATTAGTTGGAACAATGGGTTGGGTTTGGCCCTGTTGAAATTTACCGAGACCCTTGCCTGGGATGAAGCCCATTCGTAACATTTGTTGGGTAACCACCTCATTTGGGCTACAGAGGATGACTTTCATTTGGGAGAGAATACCTCGGCCCCAAAGGCTGACAGGGAGCTCAGGGACCATAAACGGGGTGACAGTACCCTGGTTGCCCTCCTCATCTGACCAGGTCAGAACTTTAGAGGATTGGAGGGTGTTGTTGGATTGACCTATGCCCTTGAGGTCAGTGAGGGAAGGGGTGAGGGGCCAGGAGGTGGGCCAGTGGTCTTGGGAGATCACAGTGGCATCATCGCCAGTATCCAGAATCCCCTGGAATTTTTTGCCATCTAGTTTAAGGGTTAGTGTGGGTTGAGAGTGGGAAATAGGCTGAATCCAATAAGCCTCCGATGAGCCAATCTGAGAAGCTCCTCGGGGCTGGGCGGACTGAACGGGGTTATCAGAGGAAAGCGCGGGGATGGTAACCAGCTGGGCAAGGCAGGTGCTGCGGGGGACGGCAACAAGACCCTGGAGTGCTGAGGCCAAAATCTTAATTTCTCCTGTATAGTCATTATCAATAATTCCGGGGTAGACCTGGACACCTCTTAAGGTGGATGAGGCACGGCCAAGGATAAGGGCATGGGTGTCTGGGGGTAGGGGGCCCCAAGTCCCAGTAGGGATGACTTGGGGGCCCTGGGATGGGTCTAGTATTGTGTCGGTGGCGGCACAGAGGTCCAAGCCTGCGCTACCTGGGGTTGCCCGTTGGAGGGAGCAGACAGTTGGGGAGCAACCTGCGAGGCCCCATGGGGCACTCCCCGGAGCGGAGGGGCCAGGGGCTGGCCCCGAAGGAAGTTTCCCGACGGGTGGGGAGGGAGCGGGTGACTGTGAACATTGGTTTTAGATCTGCATTCTCTCGCCCAGTGAAAGCCACGGCCGCATCTAGGATATGGGGTAGTTGGTAGTGGCCGAGTGGTGACCCCGGGCTGGGGCATCGTGGCCGTACCCCCCAAGGGGGCAAGGATCCTCTTAGGGCATTCCCGTGCAAAATGTCCCCGTTGTTTACAGGAGAAGCAAAGGCGACTTTGTTGGGATCTCAAATCTTGGGCGCCTGCCGACTTTAGGGCTGCGCCAATAGCCAAACCTATGGTGTGGGCGGAGCCTACTCCAGCACAAAGGTGGATGTACTCAGAAAGGGGGGCCCTATCTCTGTGGGGGCGGAGGACCTCCTGACAGGCTGGGTTTGCATTTTCAAAGGCGAGGTGTTTAACAAATATGCTTTCGCTTTCCCCTGAGCCCAGGAGGCACTCAGCAGCATCATTAAGACGGGATATAAAATCGCTATAGGGCTCATCTGGTCCCTGATGCACCTTGGCCAATGAGGTGGTAGCGGCACCTTTTTGGGGAAGCCGCTTCCAGGCTCGAAGGCCGGCGACCTGAATCTGGGCCAATAAGCCAGGTGGAAAGGTGGCCTGGACCTCGTTTTTGTCATAAGGAGTTTTTCCAAGTAGTTTATTAATGGTCCAGTGTTTTGAGGAAGGGTCATCAGCATTGCGCTGGGCCGTCTCACGGCAGTTTTCTGAAAAGTCAGTTTTTCATAGGACAAAATCGCCCCCAGACAGGGCAGCACGGGCCAGAAAATACCAATCATTTGGCGTAAGCCAGGCCTCACTCTGGTTTTCTAGCAATGCAAGGGTAAAGGGAGCGGTGGGGCCATATTGAGCACAGGCTGATTTAAGGCGCTCAACAAAGCGAAAGCTAATTTTTTGGTAAGACTGACCGAGTGGGGGGCCCTGATTGGCCCCGGAGCCCGTAACCGGGGGCCCCTCCTCATGGAGTGTCTCTCCCTCCTCTTCAAGGGCAGGCAATTCCTCCATCTCGGGCAAAGTTGGCAGATCTGATCCACTTGTCTGGCTTCGGGTAACGGGAAAAGCCAAAACTGGCTGTGGCCGAGGTCTTTTGAGTGAGGGAAATGTGGGGGAAGGCCGAGTTTTCGGGGTACCCAGGGCAAGATTGGAGAGCTCCTGGTCAAGGGAGCGTAGTTCCTTTAGAAGGGCCAGGTGTTGTCTGCGGGCCCGAAGTGTGCCCTGTAGGCGCTGTAATTCTGTTACGAGATTAGGGGGAATTTCTGAATCATTGGGGGTCAGCATTGGGAGCGCCAGCGGTGAACCCGCAGGGGCCTCAATGACAGGGGCACAAAAGGGGGCAATGGGAGGGGTATCATAAGGAGGGGGCTAAGATTGTATGGTGTCTTTGTTGGAAGTGGCTTTTGTGAGAGGGGGGTTAAGGGGGCCAAGGACACATGAGGTGGCCAATCAAAATTATATTTGGCAGCCTCTTTTTTTTAACTGGCCTCATCACCAGGGTTAAGGGGGGCCGGGTCAAGATCCTGAAGGGAGGGGTAGATAGACTGGGGTGGGGGTGATTGGGCTCCTTCTTCCATATTTTTAATCTCCTGTACAGAGGGTGCTCGTGAAGGGGGTCGGGGGGAGTGGGGAGGATGTGAATCAGCACGAGAGGGGGGACGAGACTGTTCTTTCATGACTTTTTGTCCCTGAGAAATAACCGACTCGATGTCAGGGGAGGGGGAGGTTTTTTGGATTTTGAGGATATCGTTAACAAGGTTCCAATAGGAAAAGGTTACGACAGGGACTTTATCTGGACCAAAGACACGGTAGTAGTCAATAAGGCAGTCACCCACCCTTTTCCAACATTTTTCATCAATTGTTCCTTCTTGGGGAAACCAGGGACAACAGTCTTCTAAGTGACTAAAGAATTTGTTGAGATCTTTTTTATGAACCCTTATCCCTCGTGTCTTGAGGGCCTCTTTAATGCCCTTAAGGAAAAGGTCATGGGAAGAACTTCCCTATCCCATGGTTAAGCCTAAGTTTAGACTAACCTCGTCCTTCCCGCTCTCCTCCGGATCGTCAAGAAGGGGTGTCGAGTCGGGTGGTCTCAATGGACGATCACCAAAAATCTCCACCAGACGTCTGGGCTTTCCCGGAGAAGGACGTTCAACTCCCGATGAGGCGAGGGTCGAGCCACCACATTGGGCGCCAGTTGCCCTGGCCAGCGGGGTGTCAACGGGGGTGACCCACCTGTGGGAGAGAATGAGAGGGACGGGGGGAGACACGAAAGGACGACAGCAAGACAGTGTGTTCTGATCAAGCTGCAAATTTTATTCTCCTCAGCAAAGCTTATATAGCATGGGAGGGGGAGGGAAGGAGGGAAGGGGTGCACGACATGCCATACGTGCAGGTGAAGGGGGACATGCAGGTGAAGGGCTACGTGCAAGTCGTGAGGCTGCTAGGTGGTAAGGTCACTGGTCAGGGCCCATTGTTCTGTTGCTATGCTACCTGACCTGCCTGACCTGTTCCTTATCTTTGGGGGCATCCGATTTAGGGTAGGGGCTTGTTCTCTGGCTTAGCTAGTACTTTTCCATGGTCCTTGTTTGGTCTCTGATACCTCTGATCACAAAGACAAGGGAGATAGGATACACCAGGCCTGGGTCATTGAGCTAGCCCCTATGGTCAGTGCATAATAGGCCAGCCATCTTTGACAGAAGATCATTGATAAAGCCTAGAACTTGTCCAGGCCAGTACAAAATAGGAAAACTATAGCCTAATAAACAAATAACTAGCCCTGGCAAATTAAAAGTTACTATCATGATTGCCACTAGCATAAGTCAATCATATCTAAGATGAGCTGACTTCCTTGGACACTCACCTTCAGCTGTGATTAAAATGAGTAGACACATCTTTCTCACATCCTTTGCCATTTTGCCTTTACGTAGGATGGCAGGCCCCAGCATCCTGGAAACTTTCTTGAGATAATAAGCATTCTTGTTGATTGCATACATGGATGGTGGTCTTATATAGGACTTCTCCAGGATGCTGACAGAGCTATATCCCCAGCAGATATTTGTTTACTGTGATGGCAGGGAAGGAACTAGGACCCTTACCATGGCCAGTGATGACCATACCATTGAGTGATGTCAGCCTGACATTCTTGTTTGTAACCGCTGACATATATGCATGCTGCCTGGTTTGAGTAACACAGCCATGTCCTCAGAGTGACAGTGTCTTCCTGGAGTCATCCACTGTCACACATAGTTCAAGATGACTATATGCTTAGAATGTTGGTGTCCTGACTGTTGGAAGTAGCAAGAACATTGATTATATATCATTGGTCACACCCATTTTCTAGCCAGCGTGGTGGCACATATCTGTCATCCAAGTACTTGGGAAGCTGGAGAATCTCCTGAAACCAGGAATGTGAGGCCAGCCTGGGCAATACAGTCAGGCACTGCATCCATCTCCAGCTGCAGCCATAAATCATGCATGCAGAGATCTCAAGCCATGGGAGGAAAGACATATGGCACACCAGAAACCCTGAGAGACACAGACTGCTATGATGGGGCATTTGTGCATGAAGAGGCAGGGCAAGGAAGGTAGAAGAAGGTACTTGTTTGAATTTAGGGGCGGGACCCAGGAGTGTTCAGATGCACTGAGGGTTAGGGTTTGAAAGACCCAGCAGCAAACCAGTGTGTCTCAGCCTGGAGTGACCATTTAAGGAGGAAGTAGCTCTGAGTGCAGGGCACAAATCTGCCAGTGGTCTGATTATCTATGCTGCTGGTGGCTGCTGGATTCAGGATCAGTGCCAAGGTGGGTTCTGCTATAATCAGAAAGTTCAACACAGTATCTGAAGCACAGCAAGGACCATAGGAGAACAGGCAATGAGAGCAGACATCTTACAGTGCTTATATGAAGCACAGCAGGGAAGTAGTAAGCAGTTGAAAGGGAGCAGCCAGGAGTGTTGGTGGAGCTGGGGCAGCCCAAGAGTTCCCAGGGCCCAGGAGCCATACAGGGGTTAAGCATAATGGAGCTGTAGAGTCTCCCCAGGCAGAGAGTCCTTTTTTTCCAAGACAGTCTCCATTCTGATAAAGACTAAAGGGCTGAGCCTATGAGATGAGGGAAAATAGGAATGAGGGAGGGACTGCAGAGTTGGGGGAAGAATACAACCATGAGTGAAGCAGGGCAATCCAAGGGCCATGGGTGAGGCTGTGCCATAGTTGGGTGTAGATGTAATTCAGTATAGATGTAGCCAACGGTTTTATCAGACAGAAAACACAGAGCTGATTCAGAGAAGAAAGCCAAGAGGTCAGAGCCAAGAGCCTCACCCTTCCTGATTCAGGGATCCTCCTCAGCCAAGAGAGCTCTCCGAAAGAGGAGCCCTCCTTCCTGTGTGTCTGTCTCTATAGTCTCTCTGTTCTGGCTTCTGATTGGTTGTAAACCCAATCATGTGACTGCCTCGTCACTGCCTGTATGTACCGCCCTCCAGGTCCTGAAAGGCATACACCACCACTGCCACGCACTTGCTATGGCTCTAATAGCTCTGACCCCAGGCAACTTTATTTATTAAAAAATACCACCACATTTCCCCTTTTCTAATTTAATAAAAAGAAAAAAATAAGAAAAAGGTTATAACTAACAAAAGAAAAACTACATACAAAAGTACAATAACTATATACAATGTCTAAATAATTTCTAGTCCATTTGTATTTGACAAATTCAGAGAAAATAATTTCATTATTTATCTTATTTTGTTAAGTCCAAAATGTATCTAATTCACTTTCTATCCTAATTAATCTTCAACTATAACTAACTAATCTTCAACTATAACTAACTAACTTTCAACTATAGCTAACTAATCTTCAACTATAACTAACTAACTTTCATTTCTTTATATCCTAATAGTTGGTAATAATAACATTCAAGGATCAGAAAATTGCATTGTTAAATGAATGGTATAAGTACAATTAGAAATATACATATAGCATTTTCTAAAAATATCAATTCCAATATGTATAACTTGTATACAGTATAAAACAATCCAATCCAATGTAAAATACTTAAAACTAGTAATTGTCTTTTTCTTCTTCTTTCTTTCTTTCTTTCTTTCTTTCTTTTCTTTTTTTTTTTAATAAGAACCTTAAATCTAATCTCCTTTGCTTAGCCTTTTTCCTAACCCTTGACAACAACTTGTAACCAACCCCCTAAACAACGAAAATTATCCCAGACCCAAAACCCATTAAAAAGATCAAAAAACCACCTGCCTCACACCACCTCTTTTGGAATGTGGGCGTCGTATTCTTAAAATTGCTTCCTACTGGGTATGGGCGAAGTTATCTTTATCCTGAAAGAAAAATTTTAGGTTAATTGTCAAATTCTAGGAAAGGTAACCATATCCCTCATTATCCAGTCTGTGTATAATGCCAAAGTTCAGGGTTTATCTCAAGTCCTTATTCAAGTAGTCTTTGAGACTGGATCATCTCAGCTAGTCATCACAAAATTACTCTGAGCACCTTGTAGTTCAAAGCTGATCAGTTGTCTCATTTGTCCAGTGTTCTTCAGATTCCTTAACCTCCATTCTCCTAAAAGACAAAAACAAAAACCTTTCACCAAGACTAATTTTGGGGATGTTCCTTTTTGGTAAGTTACTATCTGATTAAATGAAAAGACATGTGTTACTGGTATAAGTTAGTTTAAATTGGATGTTCATGTTGGTTGATGAACTATCACCTCCTCTAATTAAGAGGTTTCTCTTGTTCAAATCGAACCTTTATCAATTTTGATGGTACCCACAACTTATCTTCTCCTGTAGAAACAAAAGCAAAACCTCGTACCCAACGTAACACATACCCTGGTTTCCATTCTGAGGTCAGCATATCCTTAAAGTATATAGGCTGATTTAATTCTGTAGTTTTTTTCTATTATCCAATGTCTCTCTGCAGTTGTTGTTCCTTTCTCATTGGCATTAAGAAAATTCAAAGTTAATAGAGCATTATGCAGTCTGTTTCTGGGGTTTTTTGTTACCCCTTTCTGTTTATTTAGCATATCCTTTAGAGTTGTGTTTGATCTTTCTCTAACTGCTTGACCTGTAGGATTATGTGGTATGCCTGTAGTATGCTTTATATTGTAATAATAATAATAAGCAAAAAACTGTATCATTTTAACAGAGACATATGATGGAGCATTATCAGTTTTGATTTGTGCAGGTATACCCATGATGGCCATAACTTCTAGCAAATGAGTAATTACAGAATCAGCTTTTTCAGAACTCAAAGCAGTTGCCCACTGAAATCCTGAATAAGTATTGATAGTGTGGTGTACATATTTCAGTTTTCCAAATTCTGCAAAGTGAAACACGTCCATCTGCCAGATTTCATTCCTTTGAGTACCTTTTGGGTTACATCCAGCTGGCAATGGCGTTTGATTGTAGAAGGAACAAGTAGCACATTTCTTTACTATTTCTTTGACTTGTTGCCAGGTTGTGGAAAAATCCTTTTTTAAACCTTTACTATTGACATGATTTTTTTTATGAAATTCTGAGGCCTCCAGCACATTTCCTATCAATAATTTATCAATCTCATCATTGCCTTGTGCTAGAGGGCCTGGCAGACCAGTATGGGATCGAATGTGAGTTATATATAAAGGATGACTCCTTTTCCTGATTGTATCTTGTAATTGAATAAATAGTGAAGTTAATTCTGAAGCATCAGGGATAAATTCTGCAGTCTCGATATGTAATACTACTCTTTCAGCATACTGAGAGTCAGTTTCTATGTTGAGAGGTTCTGAAAAATCCATTAATATCAACAGAATAGCATACAATTCTGATTTTTGAACTGAATTATAAGGACTTTGAACCACTTTACTTAAATTTTCTGATTTGTAACCTGCCTTTCCTTGTTTGTTGGCATCTGTATAAAATGTACGAACTCCAGATATGGGCTTTTCCTGTACAATTCGAGGCAAGATCCAATCAGCTCTCTTTATAAGATCAATTCTATTGCTTTTGGGATATTTGCTGTTAATTTCTCCCAAAAAATTACTGCAAGCTCTTTGCCAAGGTTCACTTTCTGTCCATAATTTTTCAATGTCCTCCTTAGTTAAAGGTATGACAATTTCTGCTGGGTCTATTCCTGCTAATTGACGAAGTCTCAATTTTTCTTTCCAAATCAAGTCAGAGATTTTTTCCACATAAGTTTTTAATTTTTTATTTGGTTTATTTGGTAAAAATGTCCATTCTAATATAATATCTTCCCTCTGCATTAATATTCCTGTAGGAGAATGTCTAGAAGGTAAAATAACCAAAATGCAATCCAGCGTTGGATCAATACAATCCACGTGTCCAGGAAGGGATAGTTTTTTCTCTGCTGATTTAAAGAATAAGAAGTCAGGAAAATCAAGATCTCAGCAGTCAGGCAAGTTTTTCTAGGGATACACTGGCTGGTTTTATGTCAGGTTGACAAAGGTAGAGTCACCACAGAGGAAGCAAGCCAGTATGCAGCATCCCCCTATGGACTCTGGACCAGCTCCTGCTTCTAGGAGTACACCTGCTTTAAATATGGTCAGTAAACTCAATTCTTACACAGGTCCCTCATCATATGGGAGTTAGCAATACAATCAAGAGAAGTTGGAGGACACTCATTTACTGGTCTATTTTTACTTCACAATGACCAGTTTAGGTCCAGTTCAGTTTAGGTTCTGCAGTTTGCAGAACTTTTTTTCCCACACTGGGCAGCAGAAGCAGAATTAGATGTTCAAAGCAATTCTCAAAAGCATAGTATGAGGCAAGACTAAGTAACAAGAGACATTGCTCTAAACAGAAATAATCAACTCACTTGAGAAAAATGGAAAGAAATTATTAATGACCTGAAAAAATGGAGAATAGAAGAAAATAAGAGATTAGAGCAGAGATGCATTTAAACAAAATCAAATTTTAACAGTGAAACAAATAATTGTCTTTTTAAAAAAATAAACAGAATTGAAAAAACACATGGCTCTACTGACTTTCAAAAAGAGTACACAATTCTCTAGTAGAGGGAATGGTATTAATAAGATATCATATCACCATGCCCCTATGTGCAAAGTTAGCTGCTGAGACCTGTCACCTGGCACACAGAGCTATAGCTAATGGAAAAAATCATGGCAAGCAGGATTGAAAATATCTGCGTATGCAAAGGAGAGTTCTTTGTTCAAAATTCAATATTCATGCACTCAAGCTAAACTTCCCAAATTGTACACCCAAAATCTAGCCTGCCTTCACTCACATGACTTGGATCAATACATGCTGGGGAATTAAAAAATCACTGATCTTGCCACAATCAGGTCCTATTTCAGAATGGTGACTTCTGCAGCTGTTTGCCTACCATGTTAAACCCAGCAGTGTACACAATAAATTAGTCTTTCTATTCTAGTATCTGGGCACACAAAAATCTCTTTCCTGTTACTCAAATGGACAGTTGACTGCTGTGGGACGGTCTGTATGTCAAATTGCTCTGATTGGTCAATAAATAAAACACTGATTGGCCAGTGGCTAGGCAGGAAGGATAGGTGGAACTAACAGAGAAGAGAAAAGAAAGAACAGGAAGGGAGAGTCACTGCCAGCCACTGCCAGGACAAGTACCATGTGATGATGCCGGTAATCTACGAGCCACATGGCATGGTATAGATTTATGGAAATGGATTAATTTAAGCAATAAGAACAGTTAGCAAGAAGCCTGCCATGGCCATACAGTTTGTAAGAAATATAAGTCTCTGTGTTTACTTGGTTGAGTCTGAGTGGCTGTGGGACTGGTGGGTGACAAAGATTTGTCCTGACTGTGGGCCAGGCAGAAAAACTCAAGCTACTGTTGACTACATAACCCAAACTTTTAATTTAAAATCTCAGTGGTAATTGAGTTCTTCAATCTAAAATTGTAGGTGGTTTAATCACAAGGACAACACAATGAAATATATTGTGCTCATGGCTACCTGATCTAACACAAGAATGTTTGTCTCAGAAATTTTTTTTACAAGGCTGGAGGTACTGCTCTTAGAGAATATGCCTCCCCAGGGATAAATTATTTCACACACCTAAAACTTTAATGAACAAGAATATCTTAAATAACAACATGCATCAAGTGGTGGTTAATATCAAAAGAGAAGCCAGTCTGGCACAGACTTTGCATGCTACCTGTGCTATCATCCTTAAGTTTCTCTTAAGTCTTGCCTGAGGTAGCACATTGAACAATTTAAATAGGGCCAGGAGAATGCAAGTTTAGCCACTTAGGCAGATGGGGATTTATAGAGCAAAATTATCTTTTAGATCACACAGTATGATCTAAACATAAATATATCATGATGCATGATTTAAAAGAGAAATAGACCATAATGAATAACCTAAAAGATACATTTAAAGAGTGTATCAATGCCACAATTCTCACAGAAAGGACAGAACACAAATACAAAAACAGGCATGGGAAAGTCACCTATTCATACTGTGAATGGTGGTCTTAAATGAACAGCTATTCTAAGCTATTCTAACCAGAGAATAAGGTTTTTTTGCCTACAAGTAAGCTCGTTCAGAAGACCACAAATGCTTCTATGAAGGACCAGAACAAGTTCATTTTAACTAAGCCCTGACTGCTGTCTATTTCAAGGCTGTGACAATACTGTAGAGAATTTTATTTTTCTTTTGTTTTTTTCTGTAGCTCTAGTGGCCCTCCTGGAAATCAATCTGTATATCAGGCTTGCCTTGAACTTAAAGATTCACCAGCCTTTGACTCTTGGGTGTTGGGATTAAAGGCCTGCACTACCAGAACCTGGCTTTTTATTTCTTTTTTTCTTTTTTTTAGTTTTTCAAAACATGTTTCTCTGTGTAGCCCTTGCTGTACTAGAACTCACTCTGTAGACAATGCTGGCCTTGAACTCACAGAGATCTGCCTTCCTCTGCCTCCCAAGTTCTGGGATTAAAGGTGTGCATCACCAACTTCCAGCAAGAATTTCACTTTTTAAGCTTTGTTTTATGTATATGAGTATTTACCTGCTTGTGTCTGTGTGCAGTATCTGCGGAGACCAGAAGATGAAATCAGAGTCCTTGGAACTGGAGTTATAAGCAACCATGGTTTCCAGCATATGGAGGTAGCTCACTCCCACAGCTGAGTGATTATTGAGTACAGTCCATGCCAGCTTGTCCTCAGGTACACCTCAAGCATTGCTCTGGCATTTGAACCTTGGGCTTTTATACCCAAAAGCTCATCTCTAAAAATTCTTCAAAACTCCACAACTCTTTGTAGATGCCTGATTGCCTTAGCCTTAGACAGACTTCGGTTCAAGTCTCAGGATCTCCCCGTAAGAGGGGCACTTCTAGAATCACCACCATTCAGAGTTCCAAACTGAATGTTTTCCAGGCATCAGGGAAGCAGAAAATGATTCCATTCAGACAAGTGAGTCTTTATGCCTGCAAGTTCCTTTTCTCTCCTTACAGGAGGAATAAACTCAAGAAGGGGAAGATCTGACATGTGAGTTTCTGTGCTCCAATTGCTGCCTATTTACCACATTGGAGATAATCTCACTCTTATGGCTTGGATTAAATGGTCAACCATCTTTTAAAGACTTTTAGTGTCAGTTCCTCTCCTCTTTGTATTCTTTGTATTTTCCCCTCATTTTGTGGAGATTTGGGTTTAGAAAACTCTTGGACCAGTTCTTCCAGTGCCCCTGCAGTTCATATGGTAGCAGCTAAGGCAGTGCAGCACCATGACAGGTTCAACATCACACGTTCCTCCTATCCAGTGACACCACAATCATTACTCAAGAGGAAGGAGTGGTGAAGTCAGAGCCCAAGTGATGCTCCATGAGACTCTTATTCAAACCTGCCTCTGCCAAGGTGGATGCAACACTGGAAAGGGCCATGGGAAAGGATAAATGATCACACAGAAGAGTGCAAAAAAGGGAAGAGGAAAGCAAAAGACAACAGGCTAAAGTAGCTGACCAACAACTACAGATCTGCTAGCAGAAAGTGAAGACACTGAAAAACAGAGTCCAATCTCTGAAGTAGAAGAAAAAGAAGCCAAGTCTTACTAACCATCCATCATGTCTGTCAGTATCCCTGCCTTGCTACATGTAAAATCCAGAGGAATATTTTAACCAACTATTTTGTAAATGTGTTTGTTAGTAGCTCTAGAAACATTTTAAATGGTGGTGGGGAAATCCCATTTCATTCCATATTTTAAGTATAAATGATTTTTTATGAAGTTAAAACAGTTGACAGTTTTTGTTTTTTTAATACAATCAGAAAATATCAGGATAGTGAATCAGGAGATTTTTGACAACTTCCTGTCATTCATCTCCAAGATCCAATGATCTAACATTTTCAGGAACCAGTTCACATGATCACATACCCAAACAAACATAGACACATCACATAATTACAGGTACAACAACTGTTTAAAGAAACAATTTTAAATGAAGGATTTTTTTTCTCTTGTAAGCATTAATTACTATAACAGGTGTTGAAGCATCTAACGGTTTTAAAAGTTTTCTTTTTCATGAATCTGCCATGTAACAGAAATCTAGCATGTAGGCTTGAAGCCAAAGAAATCAATCCTTCTAAGCTGGTGGTAATATTTCATTTTTTTTTAGAAAATGCTGCCCTGCTGGAGTAAACATGTGAGTGTGGTTAGGCTTTAAGAAATTATATCCACATATCATTTCCAGGTCCCATTCTCTGTTTCAGGCTGCAGTTTAAGGATGTGAGTTCATAGCCTCCTGCTTTAGCTGCCATGTCTGAAAATTATTGCCATACACTTTCATGCTGATACTGTATCCTGTTGAAACTAAAGGCCAAATTATACTGGTTTATAAGTTAATCCAGACATTATATCACAACAGAAAGGGAAATAATACAAATACATAAATTTTTATACCTGAATTAGTTATTTAATGAAATTTAAGAGGACAATATCTAAAATGGTTACATTCTCATTTAAATCTGTAGTTCAAGTTTCAAAACTACAGAGAGAAACGCTGTCTCAAAAAAATCAAAAAAAATAAAAAATAGTGCAAGTTTTTACACTTCTGAAAGGAAAGATACCCTAACTGTCAGAAGTCATCCATTAACTAGATCTATGAAGGGAAGATATCCTGGATACCTCCTATTGTGAGGGAAAAGGTAACCTGAATATTGAGAAGTCAGACTACACCTGATGCTGTGCTTCAGTGGAAAATAGTCTCCATGCAAAAGGCATTAATCCTGCTCGTCTCCAACAGGGAGCCCTTACAGTTGAACTCAGCTCCACACTGCTAAGAGAGTTTCCCAAGGGAAATGTCCATTGCTGCTGTTCTCCACTCACCTGAGGGATTTTCTCAGCAGAGCTGTCAATTCATTTTCTGTTCTGCTTTATTAGAATTTCTAACAAAGATGTCCGTTTCTTCTCAGCTACAACTCAATTTGTTATAACTGGTTCTGGATTCAGGAAGAAAGTGTGTTTCTTTGACTCTGATTTCAATGTCAGGATGTTTTTCACTCTGATTTCAGGGCCAAAAGATGTGTCATTCACTGGCCCTATTTTTAGGGTCAGTGTTTGTTTAAGTGGCTGCCTCATTTACCCTATACAAAAGGCTTCATAAATTCATAAAATTTTCCATGAATGTTTTGCTGTAAACAATATAAAAGCAGACACCATAATGCCTGAACATTTTTGACACTGTCAAATACTTTTCTATTGAAGACATACTCTTCTGTAACTGACTATATGTGTGTTGCCTAAAGTCTTAACAAATACTTTATAAGCAGATGGCCTCCATAACTTTTTCATATAGGTGCATATTGAAATTTCATATTGAAGACAATTGAGTTGTGCAGAGGTTCTACCACACTATTTACATTCACATGTTTTCTCTCTAGTATGTGTTCTTTTATGTATTTGAAGATTGTAATGACATGCCAAGGCTTTACCACACTAATTACATTAATAGGGTTTGTCTCTAGTGTGTGTTCTTTTATGCCTTTGAAGATATCTGTGATGTGCAAAGGTTTTACCACACTGATTACATTCATAGGGTTTCTCTCCAGTATGTGTTCTTTTATGCATTTGAAGATGATTGTGATATGCAAAGGCTTTACCACATTTTTTTATATTCGTAGGGCTTCTGTCCATGATGTGTTCTTTTATGCATTTGAAGATTACGATGAAATGCAAAGGCTTTACACTGGTTACATTCATAGGGTTTCTCTCCAGTATGTGTTCTTTTATGCATTTGAAAAGTACTGTGCCATGAAAAGACTTTACCACATTGATTACATTCATAGGGTTTCTCTCCAGTATGCTTTCTTTTATGTTCTTTAAGATGACTTTGCTGTACAAAGGCTTTACCACACTGATCACATTCATAGTGGTTCTCTCCAGTATGTTTTCTTTTATGTGTTTGAAAAACTTTGTACATGCAAAGTTTTACCACATTGATTACACTCATATGGTTTATCTCCAGGAGGTAGCCTTTTATGCCTTTGAAGATGACTCTGAAGGGCAAAGGCCTTACCACACTGATTGCAAACATATGGTTTCTCTCCAGTATGTGTTCTTTTATGACTATTAAGATGGTTATGACTTGTAAAGGCTTTACCACACTGATTACATTCATAGGGTTTCTCTCCAGTATGTGTTCTTGTATCCTTTGAAGATAACTGAATTGTGCAAAGGCTTTAACACATAAATTGCATTGACAGGGTTTCTCTCCAGAATGGGTTCTTGTATGCCTTTGAAGACAACTGAATTGTGTGAAGGCTTTACCACACAAATTACATTCATAGGGTTTCTCTCCAGAATGGGTTCTTGTATGCTTTTGAAGACTACTGAATTGTGTATAGGCTTTACTACACGGATTTCTCTCCAATATGAGTTTTTTTTATGCATTTGAAGACTACTTTGACATGAAAAGGCTTTATCACCATGATTTCCTTTATAGGGTTTCTCTCCAGTATCCTTTCTTTTATGTTCTTGAAGGTGGCTACGAAATTCAAAAGCTTTACCACATTGATTATATTCATAGGGTTTCTTTCCAGTATGTTCTTTTTCAGACATTTGAAGAGTACTGGGATACGAAAGATCTTTAACACATTGAATGTATATAGTATGTTTCTTTCCAGTTTGATTTTGTTCATGACTGCAAAAATTATGGGACATGTAAAAACATTATCACATCTAATACACTGTTTAATATTTACATCTGTATGAATTAATTTTACAGTTTGGATCAGTTGTAAAGAAGAACGAGATATTAAGTTTTATCATTGTTCACACTCATCTTATTCCACTTTATTAAGAGTTGGTTTGCATCTGTGAAGATACTTGCATTGGTAAGATCCTTTATTACATGATTCACATATACAGAATATTTTTATATATGAGGTTATTCATATGTTTGAAGAAAACTGGAAAGTGACAGAGCTTCAACATCTGCATTGCATTAATAAATTTTCCTATACTGTGGTATAGGCATTAAGGTTTCTTCACAATAACTGACAGTAGACTCTTGACTCTAACTGCCCCCTCTATTAGCAGCACAATCACAACAAGTATAGAAACTAGATTACCATTACTGTTCACTATTTGCTTATTAAAAAGCTTTAAAAATATAAGTATCATTTCTTCACTATGTATAATTTTATAATATGTGTGGAGCTCAGTACAACAGCATATGCTTGACATTTGCAAAGGCTACATCCCAGGCCCATCATCCAATAATATAAAAACAAAACAGCCAGGAATGTTAATTACCCACATTAGTCTGTGGACTTGGGAGCCAGAATCAGGGGGATTTGTGAGTTCCAGGCCAGCCTGGTTTAAAGAACTCCTTTCAGGACACTCAGGGATACACAGACAAACCTTGTATTCAAAAATAACCAACATAATTAAAAGACCAGGTTAACAAACTGCCTTAGCACTGAATAGCAACTGCTTCTACTCAACTTTATGTGATACAGAGATAGAATCTCTAATGGTGGTGAAGGCATGGCAATACAAGGAAGCTGGCTGATTAGTTTAAACCACAACTCAGTACAAACGAAGAACAGGAAATCAGTTGAGGCTATAGAGATGCATATCACACAACTAGTGAGGAATTTTCTTCCAAAAGGCTCCTCCTCCTAAAGATGCAATCAAAAGAAAGTCACCAAGGAGAGACACATGTTCACATATATCCTTGTGTCTGAGAGGTTTTCCATTCAATCAAAGATGTTCTAAACCAGGTACCTATAGGCTCATGATCATCTAGGAAGAAAACGCATTTAGTCACTTCAATGATCCTCATAGTTAGCAACATCCCCTACACTATTTCAAATGTTCAAAGCCTCTTCTGACATACAAGATGGTCTCTTCATGGTGACATTTGTGAAATCAGAAAATAGATTATAGCTTTCGAAAATACAATGGCACAGAAAACCATTTAAAATATAACATAGAGAAATGGAGACATATCAAGGGAAGATTAGGCAAAGACAATACTGAAATAGAGCAGGACAGACATCAAATTCACTATCTCTATGTCAGATGCATGAGGATTCATTATGAACAGGCTCAGATGGCCCTATTGATGCAACTTCTCATATAATTCTCTCTTTACATCGTCTCCATATATGCAGCTAGTGCTCCATGGGAGATGTCCCATACCTTAGGTATCCCAACATCATGTGGTCACAAAATGTAATCCAGGCTGTTGCAAAATATTATATTAAGATGTGTTATATTTGTCTATGCTATGGAACAATTATTTTAAGATACAAAAGTAACTTGCATTCTTTTATGTTGCATATGTTTAACTCTGTGAGGCTGTGATACTTTGTCTAAAATACCAACTGGTCTAACAGCCAGTAGCTTGGCAGAAAAAGTTAGGCAGGGCTGTCTGGCAGAGAGAACAAATTGGAAAAGAAAACTGAAAAGAAAAAAGGAAGGAGCAAGAAAAAGAGAGGACACCAGGGGTAGCCACCCTGCTACACAACAAACCATTGAGAAAAAGGAAACAAAGATATACAGAATAGAGAAAGACAAAAACCCAGACGTGTAAGGTACATGAGAGAACTTAAGTTAGGAAAAGCTGCCTAGATACAACCTAAACTAAGGCCAGGCACATATAAAAAAGAATAAGCATCCCTGTGTGTGATTTATTTGAGAGCTGAGTGGCAGGCCTCCAAAAGAGTAAAGAGTTAAATAACAAAAACCAGCAACACCAGGCTTCATCCTCACAACTCCATGCAATGAACTCTCACAGTCTCCTCACTGGGTTTCTGACTCTTAAACATAGAATTCTGCAACAATGCTGAACTGAACCCCAGACTAAGAATCCATGATGTTAAATATTGATTTTTTCTTGTTTCCAGGACCAGTAGATAATGGGTGATCCTGCAAAGCTTGACTTCTTAATTCAGTGGACACTGACATGCTTGGACCACAGGTGCAGCAGGTTTTGTATGAAGTTGCTTTCTAGGAGTAGGAATTACCTTGTTTAATTGTTCCATGACTTAAAGCCAAATAAAATTTTGTAGTCAAAATATCATACAAATGGCCTCTAGTTTACTTTATTTATTCATTCATTCATTCATTCATTCATTCTTTTTTTTTTTGTTTTTTTGGAGCTCACCAGATAGCCCAGGATGACCTCAAACTCACAGAGATCCACCTGGTTCTGCCTCATAAGTGCTGGGATTAAAGGTGTGCAACACCACAGCCAGGCATAATAATTTAAGGGTTTTTTTTGTTTTTTTTTAGACAGGGTTTCTCTGTGTAGCTTCTGAGCCTATCCTGGAACTCACTCTGTAGCCCAGGCTGGCCTCAGACTCACACAGATCCACCTGCCTCTGCCTCCCAAGCATTGTGATTAAAGGAATGGGCCCTCACTGCCTGGCTGCTTAAGTTTTATTGAGTCTATTTCCTACTGAAATTCTATACTCTCAATCTCCACTTTCTGCTATTATTCTTAACATTTGTATCTTCCTGG
Source organism: Peromyscus eremicus (assembly GCF_949786415.1). Classification (NCBI taxonomy): domain Eukaryota; kingdom Metazoa; phylum Chordata; class Mammalia; order Rodentia; family Cricetidae; genus Peromyscus; species Peromyscus eremicus. The sequence goes on along the minus strand of NW_026734332.1, from coordinate 414,223 downwards.
TTATCCAGACAAGTCAGTAAAGTTTTCTGTGAAAGTTTCTATGATTTTTGCCACCTAAAGTCCTGATATCTCCACATTCTTTCAAAAGACAACATGCTCAGGTTCTACCTACCAACAAAATCACCTTTGGTGTTCCATTTTTTGTTCTAACTTGCTCTTATCCTGCTGTGATTAAATTTTGCATTCCACATATTCTATCAACCTTGTGACATAGAGGTTCAGGCTCCAGGTTGCACATCGAACAACTTAAATAGGGACAGAAGACTGCAAGTCTACCCCCTTGTACACATGGAAAACTTACACAGTAAAGACATTTCCAAAATTATTACTTAAATACCCAGTGATGTGAAACATCAGGACCTTCTTCAGTGACAGGGTCCTGAGGTGAAGATCACAAGGGATGAGAAAGAAAGCAAATATAAGGTAGAAAAGATAAAAGCTGGGGTGGGGAGGTCTTGCACAAGGTATGTCTCATGTCAACTATGCTTCTTAAGAAGAATAGCACCTTTACACTACTTCTAGGGGCAAAATGGAAGGAAATGGGGAACTTCTAGGAAGTCAGCAGAAAGTATCATACAACAGGATAGACTCAGAGAGGAGGCTAATAAAACCATGCTGCACAAGGGGAAAAAGGGTATGTCAAGCATATTACTGACTAAGCCCACAGTGATCTGTGGATGGATAACCATAGCCATATTTGGTGAAAGAGTTGGATTAATGGGATCTGAAGCAACCCCACCACAAAGGCCCTGATTCAAGACCATTGCCTGCACTTCAAAGCATATTCCTGGTTTTAGGGAAGGAGCTCTGTTTTATTGTCAATATGTTATGCCTTTAGGGAAAGCTCCCAAGGCCTAGGCCCCAGGCTGTTACTAGCTCTCCCAAGAATTTTCCTAATCCCTGCCTGAAGGCCTAAAGAAATGTAAGAATGTTCTACTTTTCTTTTTTTTTTTTTTTCATTGAGACAGGTTTTCACTGTGTAGCTTTGGAGCCTGTCCTGGACATAACTCTGTAGACCAGGCTGGCCCCAAACTCACAGAGATGAACCTGACTCTGCCTCTTGAGTGAGTGCTGGGCAAAGTCATGCACCACCACTGAACTGCTAGTGTTTTACTTTTCAAATAGTTGTCACCTGGTGTCATATTGCCCATATGGCAGACCTTGGTTTTTCTTAAGAAGAAAAGTAGAATTTTTTGGCATACGAGGACTTAAGGTTGGTTATGACCCTGTAATTTCTCAATGAGCAGTTTGTTAGAGTCCCATTCTTTGATACAGTGTTAGTCCTGGTGGCTTGTTGTAAATCAGAGGTGGCTCCTTTGTAATTGTTTGGTTGCAGCCAAAATTCTGGACAATCCTGGTAAACAAATGTGTATCCTATTGTCCTAATCTCTAACAGGCCTGGCTACAATACTCTTAACTTTGAGTGGTTTTCTTTTCTTCCTTTCTTTTCTTTAACACAGGGTTTCTCCATGTAGTTTTGGTGCCTATCCTGGATCTTGCTATGCAGACCAAGCTGGTCTAAAACTCACAGAGATCTGCCTGGCTCTGCCTTCTGAGACCTGGCATTTAAGGTGTGCATAACCACTGCCTGGCAGGGTTTTTTTTCCAGGCAGTACTCCCTCAGTTAAATTCTATTTTGTGAGACTTACTATCTCCTAAGAATTAATAAATCCTTTATATCACCATTTCAACTTTTCTCTCTCACATCTTAGTTGTAGAGTGCAACGCAACCCATGAGATGCCTTTTACAACCTCCACAAAATTAACTATAAATGGATCCTACACATGAAAGTTAAATACAAAGTGCTGAACCTCTAGAAGGTACTGGACAAAGTAGGCCTGCTTTCAGTGAGTGCACCAAAAGCACATTAAAGTTCACTACAAAGATGTTTCTGTACACACCTCCCTACTCCCAATTATGTGAACAGATTCGACCCACAGAACAAAGTTATCCAGAGGCCTGCCCTGGGAATAGGAAGTTTCAAGGACCATATGGGACCTCACAGGACAGGGATTCTGGCTGAAGTTTCCCACCCAGATCTGAGAAGGACCCACAACTCTGGCTCCTGAACCTTACTCACAATGCTGTGGTTTTCATGCTCACCCAGGCTCTCTGCTCAGCTCTCTGCACCAGCACACACAGCACAGCACACAACACAAAACTGCTGCTGTCAGTTTTTCTTCAAAGTCAAGCTTGAAGCTAGCAGCTGGAAGAACCCTGTAGCACTTCTGACTGGCAGGTCACCTGGAGGGCCTGATTGGCTAGTGAGGCCTGAGTGACAAGAGCAACTCTCATAGGGTTACACTGTGCTAAAAGTCACAGCACAATGATTCCTGATCCTACCTTCCACCACAGACCCAGACCTTTTCTAAACATTTGCATTTCAATAGCACTTGTTTCTGGCTCCAATAGCAGACCCTGCTATCTTTCTGCTCTTGGTAGGCACTTCCCCTTCTTCATCCTGAACACAGTGTGGCTAGCATGTACAGCCCACTATACTATGTCATGTGGAGTGATTCCACGTCCCACAGGTGGAAGGGTGACCAGAATATTAACAACTAAAGAGAAATTAAAAGAGAAAAAAGGAGATGTTTGTTTTGTGACTTCAAGTTGAGGTCAGGTGAACTCAACCCACTTTTTACCTAGTTGTCACAGGGACTTCATACAACCAGGAAAGAAATGCAGGAATTGGATCACAAACAAGATAATAGGTCTTTCTCCCATCAGAGATGGCTTCATTGCTTTAGGAGTTTTATTCCTGAAAATCAGAGCACACTGTTGGCAAATGAATAATAATGAAGGGTAGGCTTCAAGGAAAGTTAATATTTAAAGCAAAATGGAGCTAAGAATAATATGTTTACAAGTACTGTTATTAATCGGCATATCTTACTCCTAGGGCAGGTGAAAAAAAAAACCACTGCATTATTCAAGCATCTGTACATGAACCGTGTTATGAATTGTATAAAGAAGGCTCTGGCAGGTAGAGAGCCAAGGTTCCCTGCTGCTGGTGACAGACAAAAGTGACATTCAGACAGCACTCAGTGAAGAGGTCTATTTAGTGGAGTACGAAAGAAGGGGAAGAGAAAGAGGGAAAAATTGGGGGTGAGAGGGAGGAATCCAAATGTGCTCATACTTCCTGGGAGAAAAACAGGACAGAGAGAGAGGGTAGTGGGTGGAAATTTCCCTTAAGAACAAGCTTTTGCCGGGTGGTGGTGGTGCACGCCTTTAATCCCAGCACTCGGGAGGCAGAGCCAGGCGGATCTCTGTGAGTTTGAGGCCAGCCTGGACTACCAAGTGAGTTCCAGGAAAGGCGCAAAACTACACAGAGAAACCCTGTCTCGAAAAACCAAAAAAAAAAAAAAAAGAACAAGCTTTTACATCAGGACATTCAGTGCTACCAAGGCCCAGGATCAGAATATTAATAAACAGGACTAGTAGAATGAATCTCTCCATGTGTGTACAAAGTGGATTTATTAAAATGTCTCACAAGCTGTGGTAGAGCTAGTCTAACAATGGCTGTCCACCAATGGAAATTTGAAAAGTCCAGTAGTTATTCAGTACATGAGGCTGGACATCTCAGCTGGTCTTCAGTATACACCACAATTTTAAGGAAGTAGGCTCTAATGCTAGTAAACTAAAAAACTTGATAATCAAGAGCTAGGGCAAGCTGGCGAAAAGAGAACTTTCTTTTTCAATATCCTTTATAAATGTAGGCTGACACCAATTGTTGCTACCCAGATTAAAGTTGAATCTTATTCTTTGTTGATTTTTTTTGTTATTTCAAGAAAGGTTTTATTGTTGTTGCCCTGAAACTCATTCTGTTGAGCAAGCTGCCCTCAAACTCAGAAAATCCAAATGATTCTGCTTCCTGGGGTTAAAGGTGTGCACTGCCCCCAAGCAGCTAAAAGTGGATCTTATCACCTAAAATGATCCATATTAAAGATGTGTCTTTAACTTCAAAACTTTTAAGAAAAATCCCTCACAAGTGTACACAAATCTTTTGGATTTTAAATAATTAAAGAGGTAGTCAGCAAGCCAGGCTGTGGTGGTGCACGCCTTTAATCCCAGCACACGGGAGGCAGAGTGAGGAGGATCTCTGTGAGTTTGCGGCCAGCCTGGTCTCCAAAGCGTGTTCCAGGAAAGGCATAAATCTACACAGAGAAACCCTGTTTCGAAAAACCAAAAAAAAAGAGGTAGTCAGCTTAATTATTAAGAAAATCATCACGGCCAGGTGATATTGGCACAGGACTTTAATCCCAGTACTCAGGAGGCAGAGGCAGGCAGATCTCTTCCGAGTTCAAGGCCAGCCTGGTCTCCAAAGTGAGTTCCAGGAAAGGTGCAAAGCTACACAGAGAAACTCTGTCTCAAAAAATAAAAAAAATAAAAAATAAAAAAAAGAAACAAAAAACAAAAAAAATTAGCCATCACAACAGACAAGACAGATAAAATGAGAAAGATTTCCTAACTGCAGAATGCAAGGAGAACATGGGAGTCATTTCCAAAACAATGCTTTTCCTAAACAAAGGAAGCATGTGGATTTAGTAGAGGGTTTGGACACATTCCTGTAGCACTCTGCATATTGTTAAGTTTGCTAAGTAAATAAATGCACTTCTGATAATGATCACAATGTAAAATAGGGACATTTATGGATATTCTTAACTCAATATTATGCAGGAACATATAATATTATAAAAATGATGGAAAGAAATGTCTCTGGCATTTTTCATCTTGTGCCACAAGGTCTTAGCTGAAAATCAAGGAAATGATCCTGTAAAAAGTAGATTGTGCCAGGCAGTGGTGGCTCACTCCTTTAATCCCAGCACTTGAGAGGCAGAGCCAAGCAGATCTCTGTGAGTTCTAGGTCAGCCTGGTCTACAGAGTAAGATCCAGGACAGCCAGGACAGTTTCACAGAGAAACCCTGTCTTCAAAAAAAATAGATTGCTTTGGGGCCTAAGTGACCTGGCAATCTTGATGTTTGATCTAAAAGATAACTGTACCATTGCCTCAATTCTCACAGATACAAATGATAGAGAACACAAATACAGAGGTATCAAGGAAAAGTCACCTAACGGCATTGCTTACTTTGCTCCTAGATAGATGGTTATAATGAACTCTATGAACCTCAGAACAAAACTGCTTTTCCCTCTGAGCAGGCTGGCCTAGCAGGGGGTCACAGCTGCTTCAATGCAACACCAACAGCAGTGCATTTGTACAAGCCCTGGCTAAGGAATATGACATCGCTGTAAAAAATGTTATTCTTTCCTTTTTCTAACTTTCTAAAAAAATATGTATACAATGTTTTGCCTGTATGTGTCTGTGTGTAGTGCCTAACAAGACCAGAAGAAGGCAGGAGATGCCTAGGTCTAAAGTTACAACAAATGGTTAGCTACCAAGTAGGTTCTGGGAATGGAACCTGGGTCCTCTTTAAAAATACCCAGTTTCCTTAATTGCTGAGCTGTCAATCTAGTCTCCTTTTCATTTAAAATTTCTTTCCATAAATTGTTAAGCCAGAGATATTACATCACTTTCCCCTTTTATCTCTTCATTCTATCCCTTCCCAAATCCTTTCTAACTTCTTACTTATTAACTGTAGGTGAATAAGTATGCTGAAATACATTAATACACCACACTCCATCCATTTTTTCTTGGAGATAGATAGATAGATAGATAGACAGATAGAGATAATGGGCTGACCATGTTGTATAGGATAAACAATTAGGGATCTCATCTTTGCCTGAGGTTAATCCTCTCTGGAAAATTCACATTTTAATAGGAAAATACATCACCAGTTAAGAGCACTGAAGATTCTTTAAGAGCATCCACCTTCCATTCCCAGTACATTTAGAGGGTCACTAATATCTGTAAATCCATTACCAGTGGTCGTGACACCATCTCCTTGCCTCCCTGTCCACCATAAGAAGAGGAGACTTAGATCATAAAAGTTACTTTTCAAGCTGGAAGTGTCAGTGCATTCTTATAGTGCCAGCAAACTGGTCACAGAGCCAGCAAGATCACTGTGAGTTTTAAAGCCTATGCCACAGTCTATACAAACACATGCACATACACACACACACACACACACACACACACACGAAAAAAAGAAAATTGAATTACATACAAGAAAAGGAGCATTGGAGAATTAGAACAACACAGTACCTCTTAAAGTCATTTCAAGTGTCTGCCACTGGTCCCATAGAATCATTTTCAAAACTAATTATAACTAAGATCAAAAACACTGAAGGCAGCTTACGTTGTAGAGGATGTGGAACAAAGAGAACACTCCTACACTGTTGGTGGGAGTAAAAACTTGTACAGCCACTTTGGAAATCAGTATGGTGCTTTCTCGGAAAATTGGAAATCAATCTCCCTAAAGACCCACCTACACCACTCTTGGGCATGTACCCAAGGAATGCTCAATCATACCACAAGGACACATGCTCAACTATGATTGTAGCAGCATTATTTGTAGTAACTAGAACCTGGAAACAACCTAGATGCCTTTCAACTGAAGAATGGATAAAGAAAATGCAGTACATATATACAATGGAGTGCTACTCAGCAGAGAAAACAATGACATCATAAAGTTTACAGGCAAATGAATGGAACTAGAAAATATCATCCTGAGTGAGGTAACCCAGCCTCAGAAAGACAAACACGGTATGTACTCACTCATAAGTGGATACTAGATGTAAACCAAAGGATAACCAGACTGCAAATCAGAGCTCCATGGAGGCTAGGTAGCAAAGAGCACCCTAGGAAAGAATTTGATTTCCAGCATCCACATAAAAGCTCATAGTCATCTTTAATTCCAGTTGCAGAGAATCTAACATCCACTTCTGGCCTCAATAGGCAGCAGAAATGCAAGTGATACACAGACATACATGTAGGCAAAGTACAAACATGGGGAACCTTAAATTAAAGCTACTATCTTCTAGTAAGAAACGTGCTAAGAAAAAATGTGGGGCAGGAGTGGCTACATGTGGTGTGGGCTATAAACATAAAAATGCAATAGTGTATAAATAAGCACCAGGATTTCATACATAGTTTCACTAGGCTGAATTAAAGACAAGGAGCTCTCTTGAATTCTGGCAAGGCTTAATTTTTGTTCACCTCCTTCTTAATCCAGGGCCCCTACATTCACAGAAAACACCAAACTGATCTTAAAAGTCACACTGGCTAAGCTGGTCTAGTGCTGTGACAGAGCAAGGCACTGAGTTTCCCTACAAGGAGCACAACCTGTTCTCAGGGGCCTAGAAGAACATAATCCAGGGCTGCAGGAAAATTTTAATTCTTAATTTGTATATGTCTGGACCATCCTGGTATATTGTTTCTGTTATAGAAAAGTATTTACAACCTCACTTAAACATGCATAATGTCTCCACATCCCATAGGACTAAAAACATACCCTGAATTTAAGTAATTGAACTCAAAAATGCCAATTTCCAAGTGAAGAATAAAAAAAAATCTACTCCAATGATTATCTACTTGCAAGAGCTACATTTATTAGCAGATTTCACATTTGCTGGAATACACAATCATTTATTTAGACATTTATGAGGGGAGAAAATAACTGGAAGATAAATGATAGTTTACTGGACACATACTTGTAATCCCAGCTCTCAGAATGTAGCAGGATTACCCCAAATGTGAGACCAGCCTGGTCTATATAGATGAATTCAAGGAAAGCCACCCAGCAAATCTAGCTCAGATATATTAACTCATTAATTATAATTTTAAAAACAGGGAAAATGTAATTTAGCTACAACAGTTTTTAGGTTTTGTGACAAGATGATTGACACTTTCTTATGCACAGTCTCAATATTATCCACAAGAAAAGCATGAGTCTTTGTTCAAAAATAGGATATATGAAACAAAAAGCCTTAAAAACCAAGAAATGAAGTCATGATACATCACAATTATCTTAATGTAAGAAAAGTAGATGAAGTGAGAACTAATCCACAAGATTCATTAAGCAAAGGACAAGATCTGTTCATTGAGACTGTACAAAAGAAAAAATATTTTAACGCCACATGGTAGTGGTGCACGCCTTTAATCTCAGGACACTGGAGGCACAGTCAAGTGGATCTCTGTGAGTTTGAGGCAAGTCTGGTCTACAGAGCAAGATCCAGGACAGGCACCAAAACTATGCAGGGAAAACCTGTCACCAAAAAAACAAAAAAAAAAAAAAAAAGAAAGGAGAGAAAAATATTTTCACATATTAAACAAGAATTCCTAAGGAAGAAAGCACCACAGTGGTAGAGTCACTGTCTAGCATGAGACCTGCCTGGGTTTTACTCCATGATGAAATTGTCTAGAATAATCAATCTAAGATATACAAAAAATCATAATTCTAAAAGCAAAAAACTATTTCAAATAAAAGCTGAATAATAATGATAATAATTTATCAATAGTTTGTGTAGACATGGGTCAAAAAAGACAAAAATCAAACAAAGATAACACAGACAGAATGAAAGACAATATTATTCTTCATCTCTGAATCAAAACCTAGGCAATGTGAAAAAAGGAGCAACATTTTTATATTTTATATTTATAGATCATAAACTGGACAGTGCCTGGTGTGGGGCTAAGAGCATGGAGACAAAGGCATCCTCAGGTCAATGTAGATTTCAAGGTCATCCTGGCCTGCTAAAGAGCGGTTGAAAAATAAGTTAATCAGGCTCCAAATTTTTAGCCCACATGTGTTGTTATACTTTCTCAAAGCAAAACCAACACTGACATTTAGAATCCATATAAAAACATCTCAGCCAGGTATGGCAACTATATTTGAATTCCAGGGCTCTGGATTCAGAAGCAAACAAATCTTGTGCTTGAAGTCAGCCTGCTCTAATCAGCAATGCTGGGCACACCAAGGATACATATTGAGACTGTTAAATAGAACCTAAATAAAGACCAGACCTGCTGGTGTAAGCTTTCCTTCCCAGCACTTGAGAATCAGAGACAGGAGGATCTGTCTGAGTTCATGGTAAGACTGATCTACATGTAAGTTCCAGGACAGCCAGGCCTACATAGGAAGAATGTGTCAAAAAAAATCAAAACAAGGGCTGTTTTTATTACAGAAAAACATTAAAGTTCTTTATTATAAGCTGACAAAGTCTTTAAAATTTCAGTGCCTTCAATAGTTGCAGCCTTATACGATACTGAAAAAGATTTAAAATTATTTTTCTGAAACACAAATATCAAATGCAAAAATGTTTTATGCATCTTCTCAAAAAATTCAAATTACACCAAGTATCCCACTTTCCAAATATCTATTTTATGCCTACCAAAAAAGACTAGTTCTATGAGGTCCTAATTTTCAGAACATACTGTTAAGTTATACAAAATTGGTGAAGGCCAAACACTTTCCAGAGAAACAGCAATATAATTAGATGATAATAAAACTAAAATCATAGATGGGACCACTGAAAAAGAAATGAGACATAAAGACATACCAACAAATATATATCATGATCCATTAAACAAGAATGACAAGATTCTAATCAAAATCAACAACAAGAAATCACTGGCCATCACTCATCCTGTATACTCATTCTCTCCTTTGCCAATAATAGAAAATATGTTATGTGAGGAGCATCTTCCACTAAAATTGGAGAGATTCACTTGAAGCCCTCTGATATTTTAACTTTGTAGAAAACACTTTTGACTACTAAAAAGATCTCATTCTCTTATGATCAAGAAAAGGATATCTGTTAGGATCACTTAGACAATATCTTCTTTCCTATGACTGATAATTGCCTGTAAGACTGCACCAAAGTGAGGAAATGAAAACTTTTTAAAACAAAATTCAAGGTAAGAGATTTTTAAAGAATCAGTGTACACTTAAAGTACGTTGCTATGCTGTAATTATTTTATAAGTCACAAAAAACTTTTCAAAACAAGTTTATTGCTATTTTAGCATATGTTTTTGCTTGAGAGAGTATGTTTCCCATCTGTATACAGTATCTGCAAGAGTAGATAGTTATGAGTCTCTTAATTGAATGTTGATATCTGAACTCAGGCCATCTCCAAAATGATGCTTTATCCATGATATGTTTTATCCAATAAACCAAAAGGCTTTCACAGATTAACAACAAGAACAACAAAACCTAAATAAATAAAAAAGAAAAAAATTCTTTGAGAATATGATGCACCAAAATTAAGATGTTATTTATGGTAAATCTAGAGCATAAAATGAATACAATCCAATGACAATGCCCAACAATTTGTACCTGGAAAGCTAATTACATTGCTACTTTCACTGTGAAAAATTCAGGATGATCAATGGAAGTATGAAAAAATAGTACACAGATTGACCTAATATGACTTCTATACTTACTACAAAGCTATAACAATTGAAAATGTATACAATATTTATGAAAGAACAAAGGAGATACAGACAAAAACCAAGAATAAAGGCAGGAAAGTACAGTCAACTATTAATCAGAGAGCAAAGGAAACTTAACCAGAAAAGTGTGATCTTGATCATTGTTACCCAGGCAACTATACTTCTATCTGTATAGAAACTAAATAAGCACAGACTTCACAAGTACCACAAAAAAATTAACTCAAAGTGACTCTTGAATAATAGTTTCTGACCCTCAAGTTAGTGATATTTTTTCAAAAACAAAAGCTCCATGTCTAGAGCTCTCACTGCAAAATGAGGTGATCTCTTGCTATGATTGTGCAGCCCCTTATGTCTCCTTCTGCTTTCAGGTAAACCCAGCCCCACTCTTTCACAAACCAAAAGCAACATAGAATTATTTATTTCTATGTTATGTTAATTCTGCATCCTGTCCCATGGATTACAGCACAAGGTGTCAATTTTGCCCTATCTACCTGCCCAACACCATGCACACCTGAGAAACATCTGCAGCTCAGAAACGCCTTTTGTTCCTGGAAACTAAAATTCACTGAAACACACCATTGCAGCTGGTGGTAGCAGAAAGTTAAAAGCATTGTAATCATGTATTTCCCAAAGGGTGATCCACATCACCATCTTTCTAACAGTTTTTAAATGGTTTGTAACATTTGTAGACAAACCTGAAAGTGGAATGCAATACTCAGAACTTCTAGAAACAAGACACTCATTTTTCCAATCTGTCTTCACACTGCACACCATAAGCATGCCTGTGTGGGCAAAATGAACTATGATATTACAAGCATCATATCCTCCCATGCTAGGGCTGCAGAGTCTCCTACCTAGGAAATCCATATACAGGGAGGTACAGAGGACAAGGGTGACTGCCCAGATCAGCACATGGACCAAAAAATCCATACTCAGGCTAATGGTCCATCCAAGCAGAAATAACAGCTCAACACACCTTCTCTGAATATCTATTCTCACCATGGCATAGCTTGTGTTCTTCCCTACAGCTCACTACAGAAGAAGCAGAGGATAATCCCAAAAAGAATCTGCAAGCTACCTGCCACTCTTACTACTGATTGCAAAGCATTCTTAGAGTCCCTCATTGGCTAGGGACACCCAGCTGTGCCTCAGAATACTAGCAACTCACCTATTAGGTGGTCAGAGATCAAATGATTCAGAGAGCACAGTCCTTACAGCTCTACCCTTTGAGCCCAGCAGACAGAGACCTAGTCTAGAAAATTTCTATTTTTTGTACACATTCTTCTACTCTCCTAGATTATACCCTGTTCCTCATCCAAAGCACAGGTTCCTGTCTGTGCCCATTCAATTATACTCTCAATGTGCAGTACAACCAACCCATTGCCTTATAGCTGGGAAATTGTGAAGTCAAACAAAGGTCACATTCACACAGTAACTGTTGTTACTGTACAACTGTTGTTAAAGAAAAGCAGGTCAAAAAAAGGCCATGAATTAGAAAACAATGAGTGGTCATGGTATGTCTTAGAGACAGGAAAGAGAATGTGGATATGATGCAGTTATGATCCCAAAAATTATTTTGTGAAGTTGACACAGACTTTATGGCCATATACTGCAAAGTCTAGGGATTTGTATTAGAGCACATGAAAGATTTCTCAAACATTTTATCTCTGGGTGTATATCTAAAACCTGAAAAATAACAGTTCCATTAGGAATGGCCACAACATTTTAGCCACATCTATTATGAGTGAAGTACTATAACTATAGCAATTTGGGTTCATGATAAGGTCAGTCCTTTATCCAGATTCTTGATGGCCCTTGTCTGTGGACCCCAAGAAATGGCCAATCAGGACATTTATGGAACATCTAAAATTGATTACCCAATTCTACATTGCTAATCTAAAGTACTGTTGAAGTAGGAAATCTCTCAACCCCCACCCTACCTCTCCCTTCTTGCACTGTGACTCCACTAGCTTCAAAGTTGGTCAATGAACTCAATTCTTGCAGAGGTTCCTCTTCATTTATAAGTCTCCCACAAAAGACAGAGAGATTTGAGGTCACTCATTTACTGGTTTACATTTCCTGCTGACTGAATAGTCAAGGCCCAGAATGGAAAGAGTTGCAGGACTATTTTCCCAGCCCTGGACAGCAGAGGAAGGATTAGGTGTTCAATGCAATTCTCAATTACATAGAATAAGGCAAGCCTAAACTAAAGGAGACATTGCTCTACACAGAAATAATATCAATAATCAAAATCACTTGAGAGAAAATCAATAAAGCTCTTGATTACCTAGAGATATTGGAGAACAGAAACAAATAGAGGTAAGAGCAGGAATGTACTAAAAGAAAGTATTTAAAATGATACTAATAAGTCATCTTTAAATGTTATAAATAATGTATTTTTAAGATAAAAAAATTGGCAATATTGATTTTGAAAAAGAGTAGGTCCTTCCCTAGTAGAGGGAATGTCATTCACATGAGATAGATTGATCTTGCCCATATGCATGTGCTGGAAGCTGAGATCTATAACTTGACACACCCAGTTACTGTTAATAGTCTGTTTCTCAAACCATGAGCTGACATAACTATGTCAAGCAGGACTAGACATATCTGCATAGGAGAGTTTCCTAATTTCAAATTCAATATTTATTGGCTCAAGATAACCTTCCTAAACTCCACACTCACACAATCTGGTCTGTGATAATTCATGTAACATAAATTAAATCATGATGGGAAATTATAAAATAACTCCTGCTACCTTAATCAGGTACTTTTCTATAACAGTGACTCCAGCTGCTAATAACCTACCCTGCTTCCCCCTGCAGTGTGCACAATAAACTATTTCTGCTATTTGGTTTGAAGTCAGAAGCAATGCTTCACATGCAAAACCTTTCCTGATGACTGCACTGGATTGTCAACTACATGATTCAAATGGATAATTTTAAAACTCTGAGGTGCTACAGTCATTTAATTTAAGAATTTTGAAGGTATAGTAGAGAGAACAGTGAAATCACTGGCCTGGAGAGCAACAGAATGGAATCCTTGTGTTTTTTAGCTTCATGCTCCAGGTTGCACTTTGAACAATTTAAACAAAGATAGACAACTTGTAGGTCTAGTCATTTGGGCCAATGGGTGAATTAGACAGCAGAAATATTAACAAAATTGTTTCTTAAATAGACCAGACACCTGAAACAGCAGGTCATTCTTTAGTGACATTGTGCTGGTGTGAAGATGCAGTGGGTGAGAATGATGGGAAAAGTGGAAGGTAGAAAAAATAAAAGTTGGTGTCAGGAGATCTTGCACAATCTATACTGCATGCCATGTAAGCTTCTTAAAAAGAATAGCACCTACTTCCACTGAGGAAATGGAGGGAAATGAGGAACTTCCTGGAAGTATGCAGAAACTACAATACAGTGGGACAGAATAAGGAGGAGGCTAATCAAACAATGCTGCAGAAAGGAACACAGGATATCTCAAGATCATTACTGAGTAAACCCATCAGTGGTCTTGAGACTGATATCAATAGCCCCTTGTGGTATCTGAAACAACCCCACTATAAAAGCCCTGGTTCCAGACCATTACCAGTTCCCTCAAACATGTTCCTGATTTTATGGAAGGAGCTCTGTTTTATTGTCAATCAATCAGGCACTTAGGGAAAGCTCCCAAGGCCTAGGCCTCGGGGTGTTAATTGCTCTCCCAAGAATGATACTTTCTCTTGTCTGAGGGCCTAAATGAAAGCCTTCTTTGATCAGTCTAGTCCTTAATACACCATGATTTAGTTTTCAAATACTTGTCACCTGGTGTCATATTGACCTTCTGGCAGAACCATGCTTTTCTTAAGAAGAAAACTGGAACCTTATGGCACAACAGGCCTTAGGGTTGGCTGTGACATATAATGTCTCAATAAGCAGCTTGTTAGAATCTCATTCTTTGGGCCTAGTTGCTTGTTGTAAATCAGCAGGTGTTCCTTTGTAACTGTTTGGAAACAAATGTCTGGACAATGCCGGTGAACAAATGTGTATCCTACTGTCCCAGTCTGTAAAAGGCCTGGCTAGAATACTCTTACCTTTGGGGAATTTTTCTTTTGAGACCATCATCCCACCTCTAAATTCTGTTTTGTAAGAGTTACTATCTCCTAAGCATTAGTAAATCCTTTAAATCACCAATTTTACTCATCTACATCACATGCAAGTAGTGGAGTGTTACCCAATGCATGAGATGCCTTTTACACCCACCCACAAAATTAACTATAAATGGATCTTAAACATAAAAATTAAATGCAAAATACTGATCCTCACTCAACCAGGTACTAGAAGGTACTCTCAAAGTTTGGCAACCTGTTTTCTATGGGTGCAACAAAAGCATGTTTAAGTTCAAAGATGGTTTTAAGCACAGCTTTATACTTTCAATTCTGTGAGCAGATTCAGCCCACAGAACAGGTATTCAGAGGCCTGCCCCTGGATCCAGAGAGTTTCAAGTGCCACATGGGACCTCAGAGGCCAGGGACTCTGCACACAGGTTCCCACCCAGACCCGAGGAGGACTCACCACACTGTATCTTCCACCTCACCATCTGCTCCACCCCATCTGGAGAGAGCAGCCCCTCACTCACCATGTCATGGTTTCCCAGCTCAGCCATGCTGTCTGCTCAGCTCCCTGCAGCAGCACTCACAGCACACCACACCACACAAAACTGCTGGTGCCAGCTCCTCTTCAAAGAAAAGGCTGAAGCCTGGGGTGGCAGGAAGCGCCCTGCACAATTTTGACTGGCAGGCCACCTGGAGGACCTGATTGGCTAATGAGACCTGAGTGACAAGACCACATCCCATAGGGTTACAATATGCTTAAAAACCCAGCACAATGGTTCCTATCCCTCCTTTTCAACACTAGACAAAGAGTTTTCCTAGATCAGCAAAGATATGCATATCAATAGCACTTGCCCCTGGCTGCAAAAGTAAACCTTGCTCTCTTCCTGCTCTCCTTAGGCACTTTCCCTTCTTCCTCCTGGAAAGAATGTGGCTAGCTAGCTTGTACAGACCACTATACTATGTAGGGTGGAGATTTCCTGTCACACAGGTAGTAGGGTGTCCAGAATATTAACAACAAAAAAGAAACTTAAAACACACAAGGAGTGTTTGTTGTGTGAATTAACCCTGACATCAGGAGAACGGAAAGTATTTTTTACGTGTTTGTCACTGGGACTTTAGACAACCGGCAAAGAAAAGCAGGAACTAAATAGCACACAAGATTATAGGTCTTTCTCCCATCAGAAACCTGGATGTTGGCTCCATTGTTTAAGGAGTTTTATTCCTGAAATTTAGAGCAAACAGTTGGAAAATTAAATAATAATAAAGACTAGTCTTCATGGAAAGTTGAATACTTAGAGAATAATGGAGCTAGGAAGAATGTGTTTATGAGCACCATTGTTAGCCAGCACATCTTTCTCCAAGGGAAAGTGAAAAAAAAAAAAGACAACTGTATTATTCAAGCTTTTCTACATAATCAGGATTGGTAGAATGAATCTCTCCATGTATGTAGAAAATTGATTTCATAGAATGTCTTACAAGCATGCAGGATGGGAAGAAGATCATTTTAACTAGCCCTATCAGCTGTCTGTCTCAGGGCTGGGACATCATTGCAGAGAATTCCATTTTTAAGCTTTATTTTATTTTATGTATATGGGTGTTTGCCTCCAGGAGTCTGTGCAGAGTTCTTGCAGAAGCCAGAAGAGAGTTACAGGAGATGGTTAGGTATAATAGAACCTGTGTCCTATGTAACAACCTGGTGCTGCTTTTAACTGTTAAGCTGTCTCCTAGGCCACTTCTTTATTTAAAATTTGTTTTCACACACTTTAATTAATATGTATTAAATCAATTTTCCCTTCCTTGGCCTCTCTCCATCTCTTCCAAAATTCTTCCCTTCCAATTTCTTCCTTGTTATGCCTGTGAGAATATGTATGCACAAATATATGAATAAACCTGCTGAGTCCATTTCTGTTAGTTGTGTTTATAGGGATCCTAGGATGAACACATTGTATTGGATATGCACTTGGGGAGCTCATCCCTGCCTGAAGCTGTCTCCCATGTGCAGAAGAAT
Organism: Peromyscus eremicus; assembly: GCF_949786415.1. NCBI lineage: Eukaryota > Metazoa > Chordata > Mammalia > Rodentia > Cricetidae > Peromyscus > Peromyscus eremicus. Next base: position 397,784 of record NW_026734332.1, on the reverse strand, counting down.
TCCACTATTTAGTGAGCAACAAGAGTCTTATCACTTAGGTGCCTTGGACTGGAAACATTATAAAGAATAGAAAATATTATCCAGAATAGTAAACTTGAGGCGGTAAATACCTCAACTAACAATTGCTGATGCCATGACCCTGAAGTTTGTAGCCGAAGGGAAGACTATGGACACCCTCCTATGCCAATTACAGTCTCCTTTAGTTCTGTGGTCCTCCCACCAGACCCTATTCACCATTCTCATTTTGGATAACTTTGAAAACTTAAAATTCTGACCTCCATATTCTAAGTAATATGATTACAGGCCTGAGCCACCGTGTCTGGCTTAGTTTCCTTCAAATGCATTTAGTGAGGTATTAGAATGATAGGATGAGTTACATGAACATTTATAATTAACTATATTCAAAAAATACTCATCTCTTTGAGCCTGGGTTTTACTATCTGCAGAATAAGAACAGAACTCTTCCCTGGTCATTGATCAGATACAACAGACTCAATATTAAAGAAAAATAAAATTTCTCATAGTTGTAAGACAGTGTACATTAAGGTAGGAAGGCAACATTTGATGGAAACCTTCTTCTGTTACTGGAGATAGGATCAGAACCTGTGTCCTGGCTACTCCAACTAGGCAGGCTCAGCCATTCATCCTCATTAAGCCAATTAAATGGCTCAAGTTATCCAGTGAATGACATGCCCATCTATATTGCAGGAAATCTGGTTGCAAGGTGAACAGATCTCTCTGATGTCCTAGGACAGCCTAGTTTATAGTGTGAGTTCCAGGCCAGCTGAAGAGTCATATTAACACTATTATCCACAAAAAAAGAAAACAGAAAAAGAAAAGGGAATAAAGCAAATTAGCAATGAAAAAGTAAAACACGATATTTTTTCAAATTGACTAATTTGGAACAATAAAGAAAATATAAGATAACTAACCTATTCGTGGGGTCTTAAAAGGTTTAGATAAATGGTAAAAGATATGCAAAACTAAGCAATTTAAAAGACATATAATGAATTTTTCCCATCTATAAAACCCTCCAATATTCTCATCTGGAGGATTCAAGTCTTTTCCCACAGTGACATGCTCAGTGAAATTAAAATTTCACGTGGTTCACTGTTTCACTAGTTGTTAGACAAAGGGAGAGATATAAGTGTCTCTTTACAACGTCTTTATTCCATCCAGGAATGTAGGTTACAAGGATTGAGAGGGTAGGGACTGAGAAGCTTTAAGGCCCAAATGTGAATCACAAAGTGTGGGCATGCAAGAACTTGTCACTGACTGCTACATGTAGTTGTCAAAAACAGGAAAGAGTAGAAGACCTGGAGTGCACTGATTCACTGAAAACTTAGGGTAGAAAATACCTTACCTGTTAAGAAAACTGAAGATTCTTTCAGGGCATCCAGCTTCCATTCCTAGTACATACAGAAGCTCACTACTATCTGTAACTCCAGAATCAGGAGTCTGTAGCTCCAGATCTAGGGGATCTGACACCTTCACACAGACATCTGTCAATCTTGATCTTTTCTATTCATATGTAATAGTTGGAATGTTTGAAATGTCACACACTTTCCCTTAGATGCTGGCCCATCCTTGGTTGGATCCCTGGGTGGTGTCAGCATAAGGATCCAGATGTTGCCTACCAGTAAGCCTATTATGACAGATGTACCTGGGTCCCAAAGCCTGTCATGACAGCTGTGTGGTCAAGCTGTTTTGGGCTCTTATACATTTCACCAATATCTTTCAGGCTTGTGCCCAAATGGGATTGAAATGCTGCAGCTGTCTACTTCTGGGTGGTGCCTACATGATGTACAGGACCATCAACTGACCCTAGTCTTCTCTTTCTTCAGCCAGTCATAGGGAATACCTCATGAGACTCTAGGTGAGTGGTTGGTAGCATAAGGCATGGCCATAACTTCTAGCAAATGAGTGATTACAGAATTAGCTTTTTCAGAAGTCAAAGCAGTTGCCCACTGAAATCCTGAATAAGTATCAATAGTGTGGTGTACATATTTCAATTTTCCAAATTCTGCAAAGTGAAACACGTCCATCTGCCAGATTTCATTCCTTTGAGTACCCTTTGGGTTACATCCTGCTGGTAATGGCGTTTGATTGTAGAAGGAACAAGTAGGACATTTCTTTACTATTTCTTTGGCTTGTTGCCAGGTTATGGAAAAATCCTTTTTAAACCTTTACTATTTACATGATTTTTTTTAAGAAATTCTGAGGCCTCCAGCACATTTACTATCAATAATTTATCAATCTCATCATTGCCTTGTGCAAGAGGGCCTGGCAGACCAGTATGGGATCGGATGTGAGTTATATATAAAGGATGACTCCTTTTCCTGATTGTATCTTATAATTGAATAAATAATGAAGTTAATTCTGAAGTATCAGGGATAAATTCTGCAGTCTCAATATGTAATACTACTCTTTCAGCATACTGAGAGTCAGTTACTATGTTGAGAGGTTCTGAAAAATCCATTAATACCAAGAGAATAGCATACAATTCTGATTTTTGAACTGAATTATAAGGACTTTGAACCACTTTACTTAAATTTTCTGATTTGTAACCTGCCTTTCCTTGTTTGTTGGCATCTATATAAAATGTATGAACTCCAGATATGGGTTTTTTTTCTCACAATTCGAGGCAAGATCCAATCAGCTCTCTTTATAAGATCAATTCTATTGCTTTTTGGATATTTGCTGTTAATTTCTCCCAAAAAATTACTACAAGCTTTTTGCCAAGCTTCATTTTCTATCCATAATTTTTCAATATCCTCCTTAGTTAAAGGTACAACAATTTCTGCTGGGTCTATTCCTGCTAACTGACGAAGTCTCAATTTTCCTTTCCAAATCAAGTCAGAGATTTTTTCTACATAAGTTTTTAATTTTTTATTTGGTTTATTTGGTAAAAATATCCATTCTAATATAATATCTTCCCTCTGCATTAATATTCCTGTTGGAGAATGCCTACAAGGTAAAATAAGCAAAATGCAATCCAGCTTTAGATCAATACGATCTACGTGCCCTTCATGTACTTTCTTTTCTACCAAGGCCAATTCTTTCTCAGCTTCAGGTGATAATTCTCTTGGACTGTTCAAGTCCTTATCACCTTCTAAGGTTTTAAACAAATTATTCAGTTCATCATTTTTTACCCCAACAATAGTTCTTAGATGAGAAATGTCTCCAAATAATCTTTGAAAGTCATTAAGAGTCTGTAGTCTATCTCTCCTAATTTGCACCTTTTAAGGTCTAATTTTTTTGAAGTTCTATTTTATATCCTAAATAATTAATAGAATCTCCTCTTTGTATCTTTTCAGGAGCAATTTGTAAACCCCAGCAAGGCAAAATTTTCTTTACCTCTTCAAACATTCTTTCTAAAGTATCTGCATTTAAGTCAGCTAATAAAATATCATCCATATAATGATAAATTATAGATTTAGGAAATTTACGTACCACTTCTAATGGCTGTTTTACAAAATATTGGCACAAAGTTGGGCTATTCAACATTCCCTGTGGGAGGACCCTCCATTGAAATCTTTTAACCGGTTGAGAATTATTATAAGTAGGCACTGTGAAAGCAAATCTTTCTCTGTCTTTTTCTTCTAACGGTATTGAAAAGAAACAGTCTTTTAAATCAATAACTATGAGAGGCCATCCTTTTGGTAACAGAGTAGGCAAAGGAATTCCCGATTGTAAAGAACCCATTGGCTGAATTACTTTGTTAATCGCTCTAAGGTCTGTTACCATTCTCCATTTACCAGATTTCTTTTTAACAACAAATACAGGAGAATTCCAAGGGCTGGTTGATTCTTCAATATGATGAGCATTTAACTGTTCTTCCACCAGCTCTTGTAAAGCCTGGAGCTTCTCTGTTGTTAAAGGCCATTGCTGAACCCATACAGGCTTATCTGTTGACCATTTTAAAGGTAGAGCTGTTGGTGTTTTTGGAAAATTATCAGTTGTGCCCTGTTCTTGTATGATGTGGATGGCTGGTGAGCACTCATTAGAATAATATCTTTTAATATTTCTCTCAGAAACATGTACTAATTTATGATTTGTTTCTGAGATTGGAGGGATATTAATCTGAGTATTCCATTATTGTAACAAATCTCGACCCCACAGGTTCATAGCTATGTTAGCCATATATGGTTTTAATTTTCCTTTCTGTCCTTCTGGACCTATACATTCGAGCCATCTTGCACTTTGTTTCACTCGAGATAATGTCCCAATTCCTAACAGTTGAACGTTTACCTCCTGAAGAGGCCAAGTTGGATGCCAAAATTCTGGTGCAATTATGGTAATGTCAGCACCTGTGTCTACCAGACCAGACAACAAAACACCATTTATTTTTATTGTTAGTTTTGGTCTTTGTTCGTTAATAGAAGTTTGCCAAAAAATTTTCTTTATGTTTTTTCCTGAATATTCTATTTTCTCTGTTTCATCATCTTGACTAACATGATTTATTTCTATAGACATTTGGTTATTTAGTTGCTTTGAGTAGGCGTTTCCTCTACAACTGCAGGAAAGGTTTGAACTGGATTTACTGTGGGGGCCTGCCTGAGGCCCCTCTGGGAGTTTCCCGAAGCTCGAGGCAGAGGATTACCCTGTCTGTCCCTTGTTGATCTACATTCGTTTGTCCAGTGTTTTCCCTTACCACACCTTCTGCATACTCCAGAAGGAAGGGGCATTCTGTTGCCAGTGTTCCTTGAAGAAACATTATTTCTAGGAATGACCTGTTTACAATCCCTTTTCAAATGTCCTTGCTTTCCACATCCAAAACATCTAACATTGCTCAAACCTTTTGAAATTGCTTTTCCTACCCACATATCATCATGGTCATAAGCCTCAACATTAACTGTATCTCTAATCCAATCTTCCAAAGGTGCAGATCTTGCCTTTAATGGCCTGATTATTCTTTTGCATGCTGCATTCGCATTCTCAAAGGCCAAAGATTCAATTATTATCTTACTAGCTTCTGAATCCGGGACCATTCTCTTTACTGCTGAAGCCAGTCTTTGTAAAAAATCTGTGAAAGATTCTTTTGGGCCTTGTACAACCTTTGTAAATGACTCAGTTTTTTTTCCTGGTTCCTCAACTCTGTCCCATGCATTCAAGGCTGCTGTTCGACATAAAATTAGGGTTTGGACATCATATAAACATTGTGTTTGTGCTGAAGCATATTGACCTTCTCCAATAAGCTGATCCTGGCAGACTTGTATTCCTTTATCCCTCCACTGCTTTTCTATGTTTTTAGCTTCGTCCTTGAACCAAGTTAGCCACTGAAGCCTTTGACTGGGTTCAAGAACAGCTTGTGCCAGCTCCCGCCAGTCCTGTGGTACAATCCTATTATATGTTGACCAAGAGTTTAACATTTGCTTTACATATGGGGAATGCATACCATAAGATACTATTGCCTCCTTAAACCTTCGTAAATCTATCATTTCAATTGGAGCCCAAATATTTTGTGTAGTCATTTGATCAGGCGACTGCTGTACGGTTACTGGACAAACTAAGGGTGACTGTGTGAAAACAGGCTTTCTTTCTGTAACCCTATGATCCAATCTTGAAGCAGCTTCACTGTTAGTTTCTTCTGTCTGAGTTTTACAGGTTTAATAGGTTTTTCTAAAGCTGTCATCCTGACACTTAAATTGACTATCTTTTTAAATAGTAAAATGAGGATAAACATAGTAATAAAATGCATAATTTGATCAACATTAATCTTCTCATATAGCTGTTCCATTGTCAGACTGTCTAAAATTGCAAACAAAGCCCAATTTTCTTCCAATGTACACAGAAAACCCATTTTTTTTAATGTGGAAAAAAAATTTTCTTTTAAATAGTTTCCTTTAAAATATCTGATATGTTAAGTGACTTACCAAGTCCTTGTAGAACAGTACCAATCTGAGGGAATTTCAAACAGCCACCTAGTGTCCGAGGTGTGAGTCCAGAGAGAGAGAGAGAGAGAGAGAGAGAGAGAGAGAGAGAGAGAGAGAGAGAGAGCAAGCAAGCATAGCCACAAGTTCTGCCTAAGAGCTTGAATCCAGCCACGTGTTCCCGCTTGAGCCTAGTCAAGCCTTGGCTCTGGCTACCTTAAGCTCCAACCACGTGTGTTGGTTTTACAGGCAGGGGCCCTGTTCGGCAGGGCAGGCCTGAGTTGTTTGTAGCACTGGCTTTAAGCAAGTAGCTCAAGGTTAGTACGGCCTGAGGCCAAGCCGACCTGGGCCCGGGCTAGGGAGCCGGCCGCCCTGGCGGGGAAACCAGACCTGCCGGCCGCCCTGGCGGGAACCCGGACCTGCCGCCAAGCCAAGTTAAGTGGTTTTAATGGATTCTTGTCACGTTGGGCGCCAAATGTAGATGTAACCAACCGTCTTATTAAATAAGAAACACAGAGCGGATTCAGAGAAGAAAGCCAAGAGGTCAGAACTAAGAGCCTTACCCTTCCTGCTTCAGCTATCCTGCTTCAGCCAAGAGAGCTCTCCGAAAAAGAGAGCTACTTCCTGTGTGTATGTCTTTAAATAGTCTAGATGTTCTGCCTTCTCATTGGTTGTAAACTAAACACGTGACTGCCTTGTCATTGCCTGTATGTACCGCCCTCCAGGTCCTTAAAGGCGTGCGCCACCACCGCCATGCACTTGCTATGGCTCTATAACTCTGACCCCCAGGCAACTTTATTTATTAACATACAATTAAAATCACATTTCAGTACAAGTAAAATACCACCACAAGAGAAGGCCATTGCACAATGTTGTGGTCCCCTGAACAACAGGCACTTAACACTGGAAGATTGACTCCTCGGCCAGACCATTTAATTTCTCTGAGACTTTGGTATTCTCAATCTTCAAGCTCTGCATGTGTGACATGACCTGCTTATGTTCCATCTTGAGCTTTTCATAGAAAGGATTTGGCTGGTGGTAGGTCCTGGACCTAGAGGTAAAGAATTCCATAAACATAGGCCTCAAGTATCACAGAAATTCTGGGTATATTCTAGACTACTGGACATCAGGGGTGCCACATCCTGTCTCCTAAGTACTGGGAACTTCTGGCATTTATTAAACCTGCTGTTTTATTGACAAGTGGCTGGCTAAAGAAACCCATCCTGACCCTGGAGGCCAGAACTAGGGAATGAAGACTCAGATCAGGGCAGAAACAAACACAGTTTGGCTCAGTCAGATCAGAGCCATGTGTGCCCCTGGCCAACTGACTTGTGAAACCAACCAATCACAGAGTAGGACAGTAGAACCCTGGGCCTGAAGTCAACCCCTGGTTGACTCCACCCCCAAAACTTTTTGTGTAATCTGCCTGCCTGGTCAGTTAGAAGAAAAGGCTGTTTTCTCCACCCTGGTAGAGGCAGCTACTCTCCTGGACTCCTCCTTCCCAAATAAATCTCTTTCTCAAAAGAGTTTTGCCTTTGAACTTTTTATTCACTGGCATAGAGAAGATCCTTGTTGAGACATCTCTCCATGTACAAATCAAGAGAGCTGAAAGAGCAGAACAAGGAGGAGCTGGACAGAAGACCTCTGCTGAGACATCACTCAGTGGACAGAGCAATAAAAAGCTAAAAAAGTAACACTATTTTCCAGGGCCAGAGGACATAGCTACATTTCTGCAGGCATTTTCCCTTTTGAAGAGTGAAGCAAAAGAACCAACATCTTAGGCCAGAGAAGGAAAGCTCTGCTAGGAAGCCACCTTAAGAGGGGCCTGAGCAAAACTCAGCTGTAGCAGCTCTCCAGGAGAAGAGCAGGATTGTTGTATCCTGCAGGGAGATCATCCCCCATCAGTTCCAGGACTGAATTTCCCAATAAGTCAGAAAATTGTCCCTTCCAGGGTCGGGCTCCTTCTTTGCAATTCCAGCTGTCAGAGATGTGCACAACAGCTCCAGGTCTCTGGGACACCTTCAGGGCAGAGCTGTTGTGAGCAGCTTGAGGCGTCCAGGATAACTCATCCTCCAGGGCTGATCTGTCTCCTTGACGTTCCAGCCATCAGAGCTGTGCTAAACAACTCCAGGTGTCCAGGACACCTTCAGGGAACAGCTGCTGTTCTGATCAGCTCAAGGTGAGTGGGATATCTTGCCCTCCAGGGCTAAACTGTCTTCTTGCAGTTCCAGCCATCAGAGCTGTCCTAAGCAGCTCAAGGTGTTGCCTGACTCCCCAGGTAGTCAGGACACCTTTTTCCAGAGTTGCTGCAACAAATTTGCTTACATTGTTTGTGCCAAAACCTGGGACCAAACCCACAGAGTTGCATACAATTTACTTACAGCTATTCTGACCTTAGGCCAGAAGAGGCAGGCTCTTTAGTTGATAGGAGGTGGAGCTGCATGAGCTCTCTCAGGATGTTTGCTGAAATAGCTAAGAATTTACTTAGTGTCTACTTCACAAGTGTGTACCCTCCAGAATCTGTGAAGATGTTTCTCCTGTATTCAAAAACAAATTCTCTATAATCGTTCCTGTGACAATGAAGAGGAAAATAACATAATGAACCATTTTGAGGATGGGACTAAACATCATGATAGATTTATAAACTCCTCAAAGGTATATCTATGTGTCATTAAAATAAGTACATTGGCAGAACTATAATGCTCAAAGTGGTGCTCCCAATTTTCACCCAGGTATTACCTGGGAACTGTGAGATAGGGAACTGCTCATGCCCAACCACAGATCCCTGATTGCAGGAACTATTGGGATATACATGCACAAACACATCAAAAAATACATAACACATATACAAGTGTGTGAGAGACAAAGAGACAGAGAAAGAGATACTTAGAGAGACTGAGTGAAAGTGGGAGAACTCTATCAATTGGATGCTGAACAAATGTATGCAGGCATGTCCTCTCAGGGAGGAACAAAAGGAGCAGGGATCAGTCTCAGTCCCTGTATCCACACATTTAGAAGTGTGATCAGTACTCTCCTACTGCTGCTTGGAGAATCAAACACACAAGGCCTTTCCAAGCAAGTAACAAAACAATCAACTCAAACTCACAGCAACTAACATCTCACACTAGCCAGGACTTGATAGAATCTCTTCAAATGCATTCTGGGAACTCACTTACTACTACCTCAATGCATGAGTAGTATGACTCATGCCACAGGCTCTGTTTTTGTTTCTTTTTAGAGGAAGCAGAAGAGTCTTTGTCCTCATGTCATTCCTGTCCACATTTGAGGTTCTGCCTTTAGGTGGAGTTCAGAGACATGATTTTGGCATACCCTGAAGGCAAACCCTGAACATGCAGCCTACGAGAAACAAAAACCTTGTATAAAATGAGTTAATGATGACAGAGTGGACCTAAGGTTGAAACCACACAGTTTAAAAGAATGAATACCTATTCTTCATGATCTCTTCTGTGATAAAGATCATGCGATCTCACTGCTAATTTCTTTCAATGGTCATTTGCTGTAGCTGACAGGTCAGTCTCTGCACATTCTGCTCACCTGCATCTTGGTGAGAAAGGTTTGGTGGGATGGTGGCTCCCTGCTGCTCCTTGTGGGCAAATGAACACAAATTAGCTTGCAGTATGACAAGGCAAAGAGGATGGACAGACCACCCTGAGCTCTAATCAAATGTTTGAGAAAGCTTGTTTATCAATGACTAGTTGACACCCCAAATTATTTTGTCCCATGCTTCTGATGCCCCCTCTGGGGAACTCAGCTGTCGCCTCTATTTGAAGAGAAGTGGTTTTCTCAGCTCTCTGGTTCTCTCTGCCCTCATAACACATGCTCCAAGTAACGAAAGAGATAGCCTCTTCAGGCTTATTCACAGCTGCAGACTCAGAATTTATCTTGGCTGCAGAGTCCGCAATCCTGTGGGTTTACAAGTCAGCAGAAAATTGCAATAGTTCATAATCACCCCAGTAATTTAGAGTTTCCCCAAATATCTTGAGAGGTCACTAACCATATATCTATTGATGGAGAAGACATAGAAGGGCAGAACATGGTCACCAGACTCAACAAGTCACCTCACTGACAACTCAGGAACACAAAGCAGCTTGGAAGTACCTAAAGTTAGCCAGTGTGGTTGAAGTACAGTGATGTCCTGCCTTGAAATGGGCACACCTCATTAATCCCTCCCTCTTTAATGTTGGTCTCATGTTCACTCACCAATGCCTATCCTCCAAAAGGAATGAAAGCCAAGAGTTCCCAGCATAAAGCTTTGATCTCACCAGTTCCTGACTTCTGAGGCAAAGCAATAAATATCCTGAAATCCTCGAATTTCAAGAGCCATGACAAGCAAGGAAGTTCTGTTTGTTTCCAGAGACTCCAACTTTCTATTCCCCATTACTGGAAGATTCAGCTCAAGCTCACTTCCTCCACGAAGCTTCCCTTTTCCTGCACAGAACTCATTGCACCATTCTCTCAATCATTTCTTCCTTGATGTTTTACACGGAGGCTGAAGATCAGCTTTCTTCTGTCACTCTCTGGTCTCTCTACCCTCTCCATTCTCTTTCCAGTTTAAACTCTTCAGTATGCCATCATGTTCATCAGTAAATGGTGAAGACACTGAATAAATTTCCCAAGGACAGTGAGTGTTGCCACAACATCGTGACATCACAGAGGATGCCAGGCCTCTCCAGGATACCATAGAATGTCTAAGGAAGAGCTGCAGATGTCATGGGAACTGACATTGCTTCCCTGCTAATGAGCTTTCCTTACACTAGAAGTCAAGTTGACCTTTGCAGGAGCCTCTCCTGGGATACAAGAGAAGCCCTTCAGCACCCCCTTCATCCAAAGCAAGAGATCTCTCTCTGATTGATTGAACATTCTCCAGTTCTTTCCCTGTGTAGAACTGAATCTTTATCTCCTACTGAAATTTTATGTACACAAGGTAATAATATCATAGAAATTTATATATGCTGAAGTTCATCATAAGTACCTGCAACTGAGGTGACTGGCCACACTAGTGGAAGCCCTTGAACTGTGGACTGGTGGCTGTGGAGCCCCCAAGAGACTGGACTAGGTCCTCTGGAAACAGAAGATGGTTGTTTGGCTCGAACTGTTTGGGAGGCACCGAGACAGGGGATAGTGATCTATCCGTGGTCAGTGGGCAGGCTTCTGGAACCCAGTGCCTGTGGTGTGACACCTTGAACAGCCTTGGTTTAGTGTGGAGGGTGTTGGACTTGCTTAGGCTCAGTGTGCTGGGCTCTGCTGACTGCCCATGGGAGACCTTGATTTGGGGAATGTGGGAATGTGGAGTGGCTTGGGAGAGAGGGATGGGGGTTTGTAGAGGGAGGAAGGGGGCTCTGTGGACAGTATGTGGGGTGAGGAGAAAATTTCTTAATAATGAAAAATGAAAAAAACAAAACAATACAAAAAAAGATGTAAAATCAAAAAAAAAGTACCTTTATCTCCTTATCTCCTTAGCCACAAGACATTATAGACTTAATGATGACTGAGAATGACACTTGTTAAACAACTTCCTGGTAAAGAGTCTACAGGAAACAGCTAGGCAGTGTGATGCTAGAGGAAGAGGCTGATACAGCCTAGGAACAAGTACCCATAGGAGCGTGATATGGTCATGGAGCCCAATGTGACTAAAATCTGTGTCATCAGCATGTGTGTAGTGGGTTTTGTCCTCTCTGTTCAGTAGCTCAAAGTGGTCTGCTATTACTGGGTAGTAAAGGTGGCCAGATAGCTGGAGTCTTCCACACAGAACTTGAGTTCCCCTTAGAGCAAAGGATATTAGGAAAATCCTTTGCAAGCCCCTTCATAGTTAGCAACATAAACACTTGGCTTCCACTGGACACTCTAGATCAATGGTTATTTTTTTCCAATTCTCTGACCCTTTAAATCTTTAAATAGCATGAACAGTAGTTCCTCGTGTTGTGGTGAGCCCTAAACATAACCGTTTTGTTGTTTCTTAACTTTAATTTTGCTACTGTTTTTTAAAAAGATTTATTTATTTATTATGTATACAGTATTCTGTCTGCACATATCCCTGCAGGCCAGAAGAGGGCACCAGATATCATTACAGATGGTTGTGAGCCACCATTTGGTTACTGGGAATAGAACTCAGGATCTTTGGAAGAGCAAGCAGTGCTTTTAACCTCTGAGCCATCTCTCCAGTCTTAATTTTGCTACTGTTATGAATTGTAATTCAAATATTTGATGTGCAGTATATCTGATATGCGACTCACAATGGGTTGGTGACCCACACAGGTTGAGAACCACAGCTCTGAATGCAAGCAGAAATCTCCTCAAATCCTGTCAGTGATGCTGGGGCAATGTAATTCTTAGTTTTGAGACATGCTTTCTCTGTGTAGCTGTGGAGCCATTCCTGGAATTCACTTTGGAGACCAGGCTGTCCTTGAACTCACAAAGATCCGTCTACATCTGCCTCCCAAGTGCTGAGATTAAAGGTGTGTACTACCACCTCCTGGTGATTCTTAGTTTTTATTATCAGACTGAATCAAACTAGTCACCTGGTAAGAGGAACCCTCAATGTGGAATTATATAGATCAGATTTACTTTGAGAAGGAATCTGTTGGATTTTATTAATTGTTAATTGTTAATAGTCCCTAAAATGGACAGAATCATTTCATTGTCTGCAACATGTACTGTGTACATATGAAAAAGCTAGAGCATAAGCATAAGCAAACAGGCAGCATGGGTACATTTGTTTATCTCTGCTCTTGGCTGTGGATGTGATATGATTAGCTGAGTTTCTATCTTGATTTTCCAAAAATGGAACTGTTACCTGGAATTGTGGGCTGTGATCAATTTTTCCCATTCTAAGTTGCTGTATCTGATAATTCAGTGTAATAAAGATGTTAAGAAAGTACTCTACGACAGTGGGGTTTTCACAAGTCTGTGAGATATGTATTTCATGAAATGCTCAACAGCACCTTATCTGTTTCAGAAGAAGAGATCCTACTTCCTCCTGAACCCAACCTGTGTTTCCTTGTCACAGTTTTACAAAGACCCAGAGACACCCATAGACTCACAAACCACTTCACCCTGTCAACAAATGTGCCCTGATATTGTCTTGCCACATCAAGTACCATGCTAAATTCTTCTAATGTGTTATATACAAGCTTCACTTCAATGAATGTATTTTTCTTTGAATTTCCTTACCATTAAAATTTTCAGATATGGAAAATTGGGTTTGAATTCACAGCCTTGACTATGAATTTCAATCTTATGCTATGTCCTACCTTGAAGATCAAAAAAGGCTCCTTAAAGCTGAGAGCAATGTAGCACCATAAATTCCAGGTATGTGGACGTGTAAGTAATGACTGGCAATGTGTCCACTAGTTACCTTATGTTGGAGGTGGATGACACAGCCCAGGCCTGATGGACATATCCCTGTGAAAACTTCTCAGTATCCCTATATTTTCTGTGCCTCTTCATTAAGGTTTCTGTACACAGATCTTTGACAAATTTCCTCCTTCAAAGGTAAATAGACCTTATCAGATGTGAAAAGTCACTTTGATTTTGTTCTTCTCCTCCTAGGACCTGTAACAGGCCCTTTTGAGCTACATCAAAGGCTATCCAATGAGTATAAGGTCTGAAATAACCCCAGGTACAGGTTTAGAATGCAGATCTGAGGAACAGAGTACAAAACAAGGGCAGGACAGTGGGCACACACAGGAAATCCTTGGTTATGTCTTTGGCAGTTTAGCCTCTCTGCATGTCAGTTTCTTCCACCTAGAGAAAGATGGGTTGGGATACACCATGGAGATGATTGCTGTCTCAAGGCATGACTTATAAAATCACTTCCTTCATAACTGGGACTTTGTTTGTTTGTTTGTTTGTTTGCATGTTTTTGCGGGGATGGGGGTGATGAGCTAGCATTTATATGAGCTAAGCTGCACATCTCTTTCTAGTGAACGTCTTTTTCTGGGAACAGAAGAATCAGATCCTAAACTTACAAAAATGCTGAAAATGATGCTTTAGAGCAGGGAATCACTTGGTTTGGTTGAAAAAAAAATCAACACTTCACTTCATGACTGTTATCAAATATTGTGAGTGGCTCCTGTTCTTCGTCATTTGGAAAGAGTCACCAGCTAGCTATTCTTTATTGATTAAGCACTTTCAGATGCTAAAAGCAAAAAGATGGACAGCGAAGTTAGAATTGAACATGTGTGATCCTAAATATAGAATTGTGTTTGCCTGTTCCAATCTCAGAATTCTAATCCTTACCTGGCTAATCTCACAACAAATAAATGACACCTGTGTCCATTGGTGTATTTTAATAGAAGCACATAAACAATTTTGGTGACTTATTAGAACTCATGTAGTATATATGAAGTCCAGCTATTTATATTTTCTTCTCTGTCTTGCTATTCTTGTTTGGAAGGTTTGTTTGTTTGAGTGGAAGTGAACCGCCCCAATTTAAATGGGACAAAAATTTTTTTTAAATAAACTCCTGTAACAGAATATGTTTGGGAGTTGTAAAAGTTTTTCCATTGAAAAAGTCAGAATTTAGGAGGATCCTGTTACATGCTGGGGGCAGACATCAGAGTCAGCAAAGCTTGCAAAACAGATTTTTTTCTTTTAGCACTTGGATGGGAGAAGCACTTTATTTTTTAAAATTTTATAATTAATTTAATTTTACATATCAGCTATGTATTCCCCTGTCCTCCCTCCTCCAGTTCCAACCCCTCCCCCTCCCCCAATCAACCCCCCATTCCCATCCCTTCCAGGGCAAGGACTCCCCTGGGGATTCAGCTCAGCCTGGTAGATTTAATTGAGGCAGGTCCAGTTTTCTCCTCCTTTCACCCAGGCTGAGCAAAGTGTCCCAGCATAGGCATCAGGCTCCAAAAAAAGAAAAAAAAAACCCAGGTCATTCAGTAAGGACAGGTTCTGGTCCCACTCCCTGAGGGCCTCCTGAATAATTCAAGCTAATCAACTGTCTCACTTATACAGAGGGCCTCATCCAGTTGGGGGCTCTTCAGCTATTGGTTCATAGTTCATGTGTTTCCACTAGTTTGGCTATTTGTACCTGTGCTTTTTCCAATCATGGTCTCAATATCTCTTGCTCATACAATCCCTCTTCTCTCTCGCTGATTGGAATCCTGGAGCTCCACCTGGGGCCTGGCCATGGATCTCTGCATCCGCCTCCATCAGTCATTGGAGGAGAGTTCAAGCATGACAGTTAGGGTGTTTAGCCATCTGATCACCAGAGAAGGTCAGTTGGGGCTTTCTCTTGACCATTGCCAGTAGTCTATTGTGGGGGTATCTTTGTGGATTTCTGGGGACCTCTCTAGCACTTTGTTTCTTCCTATTCCCATAGTGTCTTCATTTATCATGGTCTCTTTTTCCTTGTTCTCCCTCTCTGTTCTTGATCCAGCTGGGACATCCCACTCCCCTAAGCTCCCTTTCCCCCAACATTTACCCTTCATTTACCCCCTCATATCCAGTTTGCTCATGTATACCTCATCCATTTCTCTGTTGTTTGGTGTTCTTTGTGTCTTTCTTAGGGTCCTGTTTTCTAGGTAGCCTCCCTGGAGTTTTTGGTAGCAGTCTAGTCATCCTTCATTTTACATCTATTATCCTCTTATGAGTGAGTACATACCATGTTTGTCTTTCTGAGTCTGGGTTACCTCACTCAGGATGATTTTTTTCTAGATTCATCCATTTGCCTGCAAACCTCATGAAGTCATTGTTTTTCTCTGCTGAGTAGTAATCCACTGTGTATATGTACCACATTTTATTTATCCATTCTTGATTTGAAGGGCATCTAGGTTGTTTCTAGGTTTTGGTTATTACAAATACTGCTATGAACATAGCTGAGCATGTGCCCTTGTGGTGCGATTGAGCATTCCTTGGGGATATCCCCAAGAGTGTTATAGCAGTGTCTTGAGGGAGAATGATTCCCAATTTTCTAAGAAATTGCCATATTGATTTCCAAAATGGAAAAGTACAAGCTTGCATTCCCACCAACAATGTAGGAGTGTTCCCCTTGCTCCACATCCTCTCCAGCAGAATCTGTCTTCAGTGTTTTTGATCTTAGCCATTCTGACAGGTGTAAGGTGATATCTCACAGTCCTTTTGATTTGCATTTCCCTGATGATTAAGGATGTTGAGCAATTCCTTAAATGTCTTTCAGCCATTTGAGCTTCCTCTGTTGAGAATTCTGTTTAGCTCTATAGCCCATTTCTCTTTTTTTTTTTTTTTTTTTTTTTTTTGGTTTTTCAAGACAGGGTTTCTCTGTGTAGCTTTGTGCCTTTCCTGGAACTCACTTGGTAGCCCAGGCTGGCCTCGAACTCACAGAGATCCGCCTGGCTCTGCCTCCCGAGTGCTGGGATTAAAGGCATGCGCCACCACCGCCCGGCACTATAGCCCATTTCTTAATTGGACTGTTGGACATTTTGATGTCTAATTTGTTGAGTTCTTTACATATTCTGGATATCAGCCCTCTGTCAGATGTGGGGTTGGTGAAGATCTTTTTCCATTCTGTAGGCTGTCACTTTGTCTTATTGACTGTGTCCTTTGCTCTACAAAAGCTTCTCTGGTTTGAGGTCCCATTGATTAATTGTTTCTCTCAGTGACTGTAATACTGGTGTTATATTTAGGAAGTGATCTCCTACGCCAATGTGTTTAAGACTACATCCTACTTTCTCTTGTATCAGGTTCAGAGTAACTGGATTTATGTTGAGTTACAAATACATATATATATATACATATATATATATACACATATGTATATATATATATGTATATATATATATATAAATTTTGACATAAAATTCATACTGTAAGAAAAGTTTGATGAATCAAAACAGAACCAAAGTAGTATGAGAACAGTGGCAATAGAATTGTCTCTTAATTTTGGCTTTCTTCTGTCCCATATCAGTTGATTTTTCTGACATGATACAGAGATTTTGCATTTTCTTTTTAACATGTTTGGCTTTAAAGAACGAGAGACTCATTCTCCAACTCCAAAGCCAGCTTTAATTTTTAATTGAACTGGGACTACATAAACACCATTTGTGATAAGTGTTTGTAGAGAAGAGCAGAAACAAACATTTAGGAAGACATGAAATTTATGTGTGATGTAATACCATTAGGCCAAGTTACTTTAAATTGGATGGTCATGCTGGTTGAGGAACAATCACCTCTTCTAATTGAGAGGTCTGTCTTGTTCAAATCAAACCTTTATCATTTTTTTTGTGGAGCTGAGGATCGAACCCAGGGCCTAGCTTTTGCTAGGCAAGCACTACCACTGAGCTAAATCCCCAACCCCATAATTTTTTTTTGTTTTTTTTTTTTTTTGAGAAAGGGTTTCTCTGTGTAGCTTTGTGCCTTTCCTGGATCTCGCTCTGTAGACCAGGCTGGCCTTGAACTCACAAAGATCCACCTGGATCTGCCTCCCAAGTGCTGGGAATAAAGGCATGGGCCACCACCGCCCGGCTGTTTATCAATTTTGATGGTATTTATAGCTTACCTTCTCTTGTAGAAACAGAAGCAAAATCTCATCCTCAATGTAAGACATATCCTGGTTTTCATTCTGAGGTTAGCACGTCCTTAAAATATACAGGCTGATTTAACTCTGTATTTTTTCTATTGTCTAATGTTTCTCCACAGCTATTGTTCCTTTCTCATTAGCATTGAGAAAATACAAAAGTTAATAAAGTATTATGTAATCTATTTCTGGGGGGGGTTGTTGCTCCTTTTTGTTTATTTAGCATACCTTTAGAGTTCAATTTGTTATTTCTATGACTTCTTCTCCTGTATGATTGCATGGTATACCTGTAATATATTTTATATCATATGGATATGATAAGATAAAAAGGAGATTATGGAATATACTTTTAAGAAGAAACTACTTATTTTAAATAAGATAAATAAATTTTGCCTGTTCCAATCTCAGAATTCTAATCCTTATCTGGCTAATCTCACGACAAATAAATGACATCTGTGTCCATTGGTGTATTTTAATAGAAGCACATAAACGATTTTGGTGACTTATTAGAACTCATGTAGTATATATGAAGTCCAGCTATTTATATTTTCTTCTCTGTCTTGATATTCTTATTTGGAAGGTTTGTTTGTTTGAGTGGAAGTGAACCGCCCCAATTTAAATGGGACAAAATTTTTTTTAAATAAACTCCTGTAACAGAATATGTTTGGGAGTTGTAAAAGTTTTTCCATTGAAAAAGTCAGAATTTAGGAGGATCCTGTTACATGCTGGGGGCAGACATCAGAGTCAGCAAAGCTTGCAAAACAGATTTTTTTTTCTTTTAGCACTTTGATGGGAGAAGCACTTTATTTTTTAAAATTTTATAATTAATTTAATTTTACATATCTCCTCTATCCAATCATTCTATGAAATTAATATCCATCTTTCCTTGAACTTCTTCTAATTTAGAAACATTTTAACTAATTTATTTGTAAATTGAGGTATTTCCAGATTTTGTTTTAATGGTAAGACTCCAACTGTGGAAGCTGAAATGATGCTTATAAAAGTAAATATGTTAGCTACCAGTTATCGAATGAATTTTTAAAAATATTTTTCTAAAATAGTTGGAAATTTTCCAAGTATTGTATTGAAATTTTTGGAATATTCCTCTATTTTCAATTTTACTGGAATCAAAATAGAAGGAGATTGTAGATAAACAATTTTACTATTATTTAGTAGGCTATCAACACTTTGAGTTAAATACCTGTTGTTGTATGCAAGACGAAATAAAGAATGACTATAGTGGATTACTAGGATTTCAATTAATAAAACATGAAGAGAAATCACATAAGCCTATAGATAATATGATTCTATCAAAAAAGTAAAATTAGCAGTGTTTCTCAAAAGTATTTCCTCCCTAAAGACTAATGAATCATGTACTGCCCAAGTTAGGGTTTATATTGTTGTGAAGAGACACCATGAACATGGCAACTCTTACACAGGAAAAATATTTAATTGGCATGGCTTACATTTTTAGAGGTTTAGTCCATTATCATCATGGTGAACATAGCAGCATGTAGGCAGACAATGTGCTGGAGAAGGAGCTGGGCATTTACACTATGACCTACAGGTAATCTGGGAGACTGGACATGGTTTAAACTTTTAAGAGATCTCAAAGCCCACCTCCACAGTGACACACTTCCTCCAACAAAGCCACACCCTCTAATAGTGCCAATCCCTATGAGCTTATGGGGGAAAATTCCATCCAGACTACCACAGGTACTAAGTAATAATGTTCACAAAGAAGTATGATATGTCCAGTGAGAGAAAACAATGAACCCATTCTATTGAGAAAGACTAAAAGTGTAAGTTTGTTTCCATATCATAATTTATTAGACCATGAAAATTTTGGTAGGGCCCACCTAAGTCCCCATGATAGATTATATGAAGTATTCATCTCACATTTAACCCAATGTGGGAATAATGACAAGGTTGCTCCTTGTCCTCGAAGTGATTAGGGAGTCCAGTTGTGCACTTCTTCAATATCAATTATGTTTTTTGAGTTGACTATTTTAATAACTTTGCTGTCAATAACTTTTTCAGGTTAAACTTTTATTTTTCCCATTTTTAGGTACATAATGAAAAGCTATACCATTATTCATTCCAAGGAATCCTGGTGTATTATTTGTTATTCATGGTCATATGTATATGTTAATCAGAACCCTAAATGGAATGAGCATTATAAGAAAGATATTTTAGACAAGTAAAAATAGCTTAGTCAGTAACTTCACTACACCAGAAACTGTACCTGATAAATAGAACTCAGTGACATCACTCATAATGACAAGCAGACACAGTCCCAGAACCCCATGACACACACTGGACAGTATATAACCAGAAATCAAGAGCAATGCTCTGGTCTATACATCTGGAGAGACACCACATTGATCTACATATGAAAAGTCTCGCCCTAGGATCCCAAACTTCAAAACAGATGTCTATTAGAGACTAGACCTGACCTTCAGTAAACATACTTAGAGCAGGCTTGAGGAAGGTGTCTTGGGACCTTCGTTAGGAATTAGGAGTGTGAACTTTGTGTGATGACCATCAGCATCATAAAATATAATTTTTGTCACACTAACTACACATATTATTCTTGCTCATGACATTACTCTTTTGCCCCAGTTCTTCTCCAGCACTTGTTGTCAGTTGTTTGGCAGGTCTTTCCAATTTTGAATGTAATTACTGTTATGCGAAGATTCTAACTCCAAAAAGACCACTGAAGACCATGGATGTCCAGAATGCAACAGCAAGGTTTACTCTATAGATACAAGTCTAGACAAGGAACTCATCTCTACACCCAATAGAGTGAGGCAGGGAGGAATTGACCTTTCTTTGTGAGGCTAGCTATTTAAAGGCAAAAATCACAAGCCATTCAGGCCGGTTGGGGGCTTTGGCACTGGTGCAACTCAGATTGGTTTATTTATATTTTTGAAGGTCTCTGTTCTTTTAATTGGGTGAGGGTATGAAAGCTTTGAATTTACAAGTTGGGGGATAAAATTATCATTTTGGGGGCAGTCCAGAACAAGTCCCAGGCTTTGTCCTTGAGCTCTCATGGGGGCTGGCAGGACAAGCACGTACTGACTGTGGGGGCTGTCTCAGTGGTCCAGGGTCTGTCTTTGAGGTGCCATGTGGGCTGGCTGGCTTAGCACATACTGACTGTGGGGGCTGGCTCAGTGGTCTAGGCTCTGTCCTTGACTCGTGCACATAAGTCTAAGTTGGTGAGGGGTCCCAGACAGTAAACATCTGGCTGAACTTTGAGCAGTCAGAGAACGTGCAGAAAGGGAGCTACTGCAAGGATTATGTCTTTTGTTCACAGCCCTCCCAGAGACTGCCTGCTCAGTCTCAGGAAACTGAAATTGAGGCCTGATCTCTGAGAGAAGACTGAGCAGCCTGTTATGGCATCTGCTTGGTCCTTTCAATTACCACAACTCTTTCCAACAGACCAAAACCAAAATCTATAGAAACAGCAATAATTTATAATATCAACAAGCTCCATACTTCCAATAAGAGCCAATATAATAAGAGTTTTAAATACAAAATAGTAAATGCCTCAAAACAACTGAAATGAGATTATTTGCCTTATAACATTTGCAGTGTTCCCAAGGAGCTCACCTATGTTAATCGAACATGCTGTTTGATGAAAATCCAAGACTCTAGCAATATCTGAAGTCTCAGAGATAATGGGGTCCCCTGGAAAGGTAAGTATGGCAGCTGAGCACTAGGACATATTTGGAAGGCATATGGACTCAAAAAAGGGCCTGGAGATTGGCTTAGATACTAAAGAATCAGAAGGCAACCTGGTGTCAGGAAAATCCTTAAAAACGGTGGGTGGATTTTTGTCTCACTTTTCCTCCATCAGGTTCTCACCTCTATGACCATGGTAAGCTGTTCCTGCACTGTTCCCAGCATCCTGCTACTCCTAAATACTACAGCAGCAGCACCTTGAGCTCCACATCTCTGGGTTTCATCATCAGCCTTGGTTGAGTCCTTGTCCAGCTAGATCCAGGTCTGCTGTTTTCAGGGACTAGTTCCAGGGCTGCAAATGATCAGGCCAGGTGACACTCCATGAACACCTCCTTCAGTTCTACAGATATTTGAGATAGGCAAGAGTAGTGTTGGTGTACAAGGCCTGTGAGCTTTTGCAGCCCTGCATTCCTACTTCCCTGGACCAAGCCCACAAAACACCTACTAAACTCACCCTCTCCCTGAGGCAAACTCTAACAGAAATTTCTCCAGTTCTCTCCTCACAAGCCCTGCAATCTCCAGATGCATCCCCCAGGCAAGTCCCTTACAGACACACCCACAGAACATGCTCACAGACATTCCTCCTCCCTGGAAATAACTTTCTAGATACTATTTTTTGCCAGACTCAAAGGATATGGGAATCCTGAACTGACCTCAGTTTTTGGGAAAGTAGCAGAATGGGGAGTACTTGGCAGCTAAAGTGGAGAGCTTCTCTAAGATCAAGGCCAGATGAGACAGCAGAGCAGCCCATCCACTACAACCACAGGGCTCTGGAAGAGGAGACCTACTCTAGACCTGCATTCATACAGAGCTGACAAAGTACACAGATGCTGAGCCCGGCAAGAAGATCTCATGTGGAAGAGAAAACATGGCCAGTAGGCATAGTAACATAGAAGGTTTAAAGAGATCTAGTGAACCCTCTCCCTAGACCAAGTACTAGAGAAAACTAATGACTATTGAGAAGGAGAATTGTATTTCCCATGGATGAGCCTCCTGATGGTTATCCAAAACCAAGTGGTTGTACTGAAATCATATAAATAGAAAAAATGAAAAATGGA